>NC_052625.1:48938212-49283212 GCF_016161935.1 Mauremys reevesii
CTGTTCTCAGTGGTGGCAGATGACAGAACAAGAAGCAGTGGTCTCAGGTTACAGTGTGGGAGGTCTAGGTTGGATATTAGGAAAAACTATTTCACTAGGAGGATGGTGAAGCACCAGAATGCGTTACCTAGGGAGGTGGTGGAATCTCCATCCTTAGAGATTTTTAAGGTTTGGCTTGACAAAGCCTTGGCTGGGATGATTTAGTTGGTGTTGGTCCTTCTTTGAGCTAGATTGGACTAGATGAACCTCCTGAGGTCTCTTCCAATCCTAATCTTCTCTGATTCTATGATAGCTGACATATCATTTGATTAAATATTCAGATATTCAGAAGTATCCACTAATTTTGGGTGCCTCAAACTTTTGGGTAATCTACCTGAGAACTAGAGCCTGATTTCATCTGCCAAATAAGTCAATGGGAACTCTATGTGGTCAATGTCCTTTGAAGTCCGTGTCTAATTGGGTAACCACAAAGAGAGGCACACATAGTTAGTGGACACTTAAGATATCAAGGCCAAAATTCTCAATAAACACTTTTTTTCTGCACTCATAGTTATTTGAGGGTGCAAATTTGTCTGCATAATTGGATGTTTTTCAGAAAATTCAGGTACTAACACTCAAGTGGATTTGTTGATACAGCTACTATAGACACGATGTCAATGCTATAATGTGTTTTAAGGAAAGTATTTGGATTGGTGATCAGAGTCAGGCATGATGTAATAAAAGAGAACTATTAATGGTGGTGTTCTAATCACATTTAGTGTGGTGGTTTATGATGGTGGTTAAGGCTAGGGCTGATATTTAATCTGTAATCATAGATGCACATAATTTCACTCATCTTTTACCCATGTACCTATTTACTTTTTTATGCTGTGACAGAGACATTTTGGAGGTATTCTCCAGGGAATTTCCTCACCTGCACACCCAGTCAGAATGCCGTTGCCCAGGCAGTCACCCCCGGGTACACCCTTTGGTGCAGAGGTATTGCATCCCTAATGGTGCAGATGACACAACTAACGACCGAGTGCTTAGGCTGAACCCAGAAGCCCATTCCCTGTGTTATATCAACGATAATGATATTGGGACCTCCTGGATTTCATCTCTGTTCATTGACACTGCACATCTGGACCATGGCGTTACTATCACAATAGATTTACAAAATGGACAGTATCAGGTAATGAGAAGGCTATGTTTTTCCTGTTTATTTGTTAGTGGGGCATGAGAATGGAATGTAGTTGATGCTTCCTGATTTTTATTAAATGAAAGCTAGGAGGAGGCTTAAAGTACACCAGTTTTCAATTTTAAGCAAGTTCAAACCTCTTACTTTGAGCTATCAACAGTCACTTTGGTGGCCTGGAAGAAATTTCCTCCTGTGTTTCTGGTTTCTGGATTATCTCTGATACATCAGATCTTGGCTAGTGTCAGAGGCAGTGTAATGGAGTAGATGAACTAATGTTCAGCTCCAGTATGACAACTTCTATGTTCATGAACAAAACATGCATTTTTAAGTTGCTTCACTGCTGTAATTTTTAACCATAATTTCTATTAAAACACAAGGGACTGATTTCATGCCTTCAGCCACTGGAAGATAGGTGCAGTAAAAAAAAGTCTGCTCAAGGGTGTGCAACAGTACAAAATCATGTTAAATCTCTGCTTTATCAGGGACTTGAAGTTGGCTTGTGAAGCCCACAAAGGGGATGGACTGGTTTGGGTGAGCACAGACAGGCCAACTAACATTTCCACCAGCCTGGGTTCTGTGGAGTCCTGCTTGGAGTTTGGTGCTTCCCTCCAGTGGCGAAGGGCAGTAGCCTACTGTGGCCTGCCCTGGGGATGAATAGACCCTCTGATGAAACTGCTTCCATGAGAGCAGACATTTCAGTTTGTGCCCCTTATATGCACAGAGGTGAATCAAGCCCAAGGTCTAATGTTTATAAAACTTATCATCGTTCACTTTTTTGTTTATTGCCAATTGAGTTTGCATGTTTGGGGTAGCAGAAGAGAAGAATATGAGGATAGATTTTTGGCGTAGTTTGTAAGAATTTGTTCTCTATTTAAAAGCCAATTTAGATATCTGTGAAATATTAAGACTCAATTGATTAGGAGTATACATGTGGGAGTGCTTATCACAAATGTCCATACAAGAGTGTGGTGGAGGAAACTTCCTTCTATGTCACAGATATTTGAAATAGTTCCAGGCCGAAGTCAGGAAAAAATGATAAATTGGGTGGTCTTAAAACCAGAAAACTATCCACCACCTGTTTGGCAATACATAAGTATCCCTTTTTCTTGTGGCCAAAAGGTTGGTAATATCACAGAGCACGGACTTGCCATACAACGAGGTACTAATTTCAAATAGACCTCAAAAAGTAATGAAGAAGAATTGTCATGGAATGATTCCACTGCCTACCAAGGAGCAGTATAAAAAGAGCAGGTTTAACAAGGAAGTTTACTTTAGCTCTTAAACCTGTCTTGGAGAAGGGGAGAAATATCTTAGATATTTCTCATGTGTGACATCTACTTGTTTGTTCAAAATGCATATATATGGTGAATGCTCTGAAATAAGTTTTTTATATTACTACATGTGGATACAGAAATTTATTATTTGTATTCATGTTGGTATGTAGCTCAAGCTATTCTAATTTCAGTTCTGTATTTTGTTGTTCATTTGTAGGTGTTCTATATGATCCTTCAGTTCTATAGTCCACAGCCGGAAGCAATGAGAATTCAAAGGAAAAAGACAAATGATTTAAACTGGGAAGATTGGCAGTATTTTGCTAGAAATTGCAGTATCTTTGGAATGGATAACAATGGCTCTCTAGAAAATCCAGACTCTGTCAACTGTCTCCAGCTTCCTAGGTATGAATAGATATTATCTATATCGTACAGATGCTTTTAACAGGTGTCTGACACGATTCATTTCCATGTTCCCATTGAGATAGAATCTTGATTTTTGATGTGCTCATTTATTGTGGGCTGCCAAGTACATAAAAGATCCTAAGTACATAAAATTTAACCTTTCCTTGGAGATCACCAAAAGGTCATCTTTCATTTTTATCAGATTTCAAACATTCAAGCACCTGACACAATTGATTTCCATGTTCTTATGGAGTGAGAATATTGAATATTGAAATTTGGTAATTCATATTTTAGGCAAACTAAGAAGAATGCAGGTTGAGAACTTACTAGAGTAAAAATCACTGATTTAGACTTTTTTGAATAGACTTGTTACCAATGGATTAGCAAATGAATAGCAAAAATAGTTATGACTAGTTGATTTAAGGACATTTACTATATTTTATATTTATCTATATTTTGGCATGTGATAGTGACAGTTTGGGTTTTAATGGTTTATAAAGCGTTAACTTTTTCAATCTCAGTGTCTACGGTCAGTAAATAACTTTCTGCCTCACATCCTATAATTTCCCACAACTGTACAAAAAATAGTAAATGCTTAAACTCATAATTTTGGACAGCTGCAAAATTTAAACAGATAAAAAATTGAGAAAATGCTTAAAATAAACTGATATTATCTAGTAAAATTACAAAAAAAAATCTGCCAAGCCCAATTAAAACATAATTAGTTTATCTTCTTAAAAAAAAAAGCCAGTGTATGAACTGCTGCCATAAATGTTTTATAATGTAGTACTATTTCTCCCTTCAACTACATTGCCTATTTGATAAAAGTGCATAATGTTGTATATGACTGATATATAGTACACTTCATTAAAAAAAAAAAAAAACCCTCTGAAAAGCCCTCTAAAGACCAATGTATATTCCATATAGTCAAGCAGGCATTATGTGGAAGAGAAAAATTGGTTACTATGTTATGTATTCTTTTTAAGGACAGGAAAACACCCACTGACTCCTTTGGAGAAAATACCATATAGCTCTAATACTAAACTTCTCAGTGAAACTATATAGATGCATTCTATTCTAGATTTCTTTGGATATTGATCATCTAAACCCATTCTCTGGTCACTTGGTGCTATTTTGATGACATATTAATTTGTGATGTGTACCAACTTGCAATTATACACACTTGGAGCCTCATCACTGATGACCAAACGAAAAGGGGATCTGTGCTAGGGGCAGAAAAAATGGATGGGGAGCAAGAATCATAGAGACAGTTACAAGAAATGGGTGATAATGGGTAGCTTGGAGATCAGTTTGTGGCCCTCCAGCCATTTTCTGTTGAAAAGCTGAGGTTCTGATGCTGTAGCATAGGCCCCTGATTTGTGTAGGGGTTCAGCGAAGTCAGTGGGACCCCCACTGAGACTCAAGGGTCTGCACTAGCAGAGGATTTCATTGCAGGGTAGGGGCTTTAAACTGGGAACTGTTTACAAAGATTCCTAGCAAGAGCTTCTAAGTTTCAAACAGCCCAGCAGTTTTCTGGAGGAAAAAACAATGCATGGGAATTTCATTTATCAAGTGCCAAGTTCTGCTTTTGGGTGCATAGATTTTAGAGAGTCCAAATTTGGGTAGCGGAAAAAGCAGTGGTTCTTCTCCAGAGGCACTGTCTACTTGCTAAACTCTGCTAATTAAAGAAGCCAAAATGAGATGCTGCTTATAGTTGGTCGTGAATAGGCACGCTGTGTAGGGCTTTGCTTGGCTATGTCCTCCGTTGTTGAAGCTCAGATATTCAGCTGGGCTCGTTGGCTTCAACTCCCATTGGGCCCTGCTGGGTTTCACTAAGCTCCATGTGCTTGCATTTTTCTTGATTTGGGAGAGGGAAAGAAGTTGTGTAGTACTCTACCAAGTGCCACCCACTTGTTCCACCCACCTGTGCCACCAAAATGAAATGTCTCAGTAGTTTGTATAGGTCTTCATAGTGTGATTTATGCCTCTGTTTTTACATACCTTGATCAGCTGGGAAATAGTTATTAATGTGGGCACTTAAATTATCACCACTGACCATTTGAGTTAATACCTTATAGTAACAAGACCAGTTTACACCTCTGAGCCACTGTTTCAGGCCCTCTGCAAACTGCGGAAAACATTGCTGTATTCATTTTCAAGGTTTTCTTTGCACCGATAAAGGCTAGAGGCTTTATATTTAAAATGAAAATTTATATTTTGGACCACAAAGTGGCAGTTTGGGGAAAACAGACACACAACATATACCCGTGTATATCTTTTATTTGAGTTCGGTGTGTGGTTTCCATTTTCATCAGTATTTGTCCATTAGAAGCCATAAATAAAGCTGTGCTCACTTAATTAATGTCCTCTGTGAAAACATGAAGAATAGATAACCTGTAAAATATGTTTTTCAGTTTGTCATCTTTTTTAAAAACAGATTTACTCCATACTCCCGTGGAAACATTACTTTCAGCATTCTTACACCTGAACCGAATCGTCGGCCTGGTTACAATGACTTCTACAATACTCCATCTCTCCAAGAGTTTGTAAAAGCTACGCAAGTGAGGATTCATCTTCTTGGCCAGTATCATACAACTGAGCCTTGGGTTAACTTCAGGCACAGATACTACGGAGTTGATGAAATTACAATCAGTGGAAGGTAGGAGTTATCAGAATGTCTTTTTTCGGTTAAAGAAACTTCTGAACAATTGAAAATTTGAGGAAGATGTGTGATTAAATCATTAGCCATCTTGAAGTCAATGGCTTTTCTCTGGTTTTACTTTGACTGTGCAAAGTATCTGGCCCATGGTATTGGATCAGGTCCCACATGCCATTAAACATATTTTCTGAACATTTATCCAAATGCATATTTAAAATGATTAATGACTTTTATTACACAAATATGCCAAAAGGGTTTTTTTCTTGGAGTTACAACTCTTCTAAATAGGGGCTTATAACTGAAATCCTGTCTTATGCTTTGCTTTCGTAGGTCTTCTAAGTTTCATTACACATTTCCAGACATGGCAAATTTAATGGTCTTAATAAAGATCTACATTCTTTGTTTTTGCCACAGTTTTTCCTTTAAAAAGGAAGCTGTTCTGAAAGTGTTGTATTATCTGTGACTGACAATTTTAATATGTATGTTAAGTATGCAATCTTGCTAAAGGACTAATTATGCCCTGTAAATAATATGCAAATTTAAGAGTGAAATAGTCTCCAAAGAAGTATATGGTGCTGATTTTTGCGAACAAGTATTATATCTGAATTTATATTTTGAAAGATGTGATCTCATTTTGGGAGATAACAGAGGTCACATTCACCTTTATATTAAATTAATTTTCCTAATTTGTAAAATGTTGACTGTTTATTTAGATGTATTGTGATTTCTATTTCAGTTAAACAGTCACTACGTCGGTGACTTTATACATGCACAGTCCTTTCTACTGCAGAGCTACGAGACTATTTCATACCTCAAAAAGAATAGACTGCAGACTCAGTTCTGCCCTCAGTTACTTGGGTGTATTTCCTATTGACTTTCATAGGAGGACTTGACTTCAGTGGGAGTAATTTTTTTTTAATTGAGGGCAAAATGGGCCCTGTGTGTTTAAGTTCAATACATGAAAGATCTTTAAGATATTATGACCAAGTTATAAGATCAAAGGGTTAATATTGACAAGATAGGTGCTAGCTATAGTAAATAATTAAGGCCTTGTATCTGCATAGTATGTAATGAAAGCACGTAATGCACACTTGATAATTTAATAGTTGGTCTAGAAACGGTCCTGTCAATTTACTCCCCTGGAAAGCTGCATTTACTTGACATTTATAAATGTTGAATGGACAAGACATCTAGTGGTTACTACACTTAAGAATGGTATTTTCTGGGACTTGGTTTATTCTTAACAAAGCAGAAAATTACCTTCATGACAGTGTAAAAATAGTGGAGAGATGTCTCTCAAATAATGCATGTTGTGTATTTTCTTTAATAGCTGATTTTGTTTGTAGGTGTAATTGTCATGGTCATGCTGATCATTGTGACACAAGTACTAAGCCATATAGATGCCTCTGCTCTAAGGACAGCTACACACAAGGAGATAATGTAAGTCCTACCATCCTGCATGTATTATATCTAAGCGTGGATCTAAAACAAAATTTGGAGGGGGGTTTCAATCCCTGAAAACTTGGAGCTTTTTTGGATCCCGTGTTTTGATAGGGAAAAGTTGAAAAATTTGGCTTTAGATCCAGATATGGATTACAAAAAAAATTCATCCTCAAAGTTCAGGGGTGTTTGGGTTCAAAGATTTGGTTTGGCCTGTTGCAAGAATATTGTGAGATGCAAAATTTGGATCCAGATCTAAATTTAGATTTTGAACATCTGTCAAAGATTTATGGATACTTGGGATTCCTCTGAGCCAGTTTCTGATTTTTATCTTATAATGAAATACTTTACTGTAGTTAATTGCTGGAAGATTCTATGTGGAGTCTAAAATGGAAATGTTTTGAACAAGTGTTAACTTTACACATGCTTTCGAAGTATAAATTAACAGAAAGCTGAGACTATACTTGCCAGTGTAGGCTTACTGCTTAGATATGCTCTCCGGACTATAATTGAAATGAATCAAAGAACAGAATCTAAGCACTGGCCTTTTTAGAGGCTAGTTGAAAATGTTAATCTGCTCATATTTTTACAGTCACATATGACATTTAGATATTTTTGATGCATCTCTTTCTCTCTAACTGCAATGGACTATTGTTCTAGTAAGAGATCAGGGTTAATATTGCACTTTTGAATATTTTCCACATTTTTTTTTAAAAATTGGAATTTAGGATAAACCTGTTATGTTTCTATTGGAACCAGAAGTAAAGCACTAATATATATAAAAATATATATATTATTTTAAAAAAAAGATCTGGATATATTCCAGAATGTCCTCAAGTCTACCATGTTCTTCTCACCATTAATAATAATGTTCAGTAAACAGGGCTTTTGTGAATTTTAATGCAAGCCATTTGGCAAACTTAAGCCCTGATAATTTCCCAGTGTTCTTGGCATTGGAATACCCAGAAAGAATACCTTTATTGGAAATAAGAGTGTGTTAGGGGAAATTGGGGAGGAGGATACAGAATAATGCCCCTTCTAATATATTTTCAGTTTTCTTCTCCAGCCATGTGCAAGCTATATGAAACTGCAAAGTTGACTTCCCTGGGGGAGCCTGGGCAGATGGAATAAGAAAAAGGTGTATCATTTGGCATTCTTACAGGATTTTTTCATATGTGACTCAGCAAAAGCAGAGCCATCTGTTATATACAAACTATAATAAATACTTTATTGAATATTCAGTAGACAGTTCTGCTTTGGCTGAACCAGATGTGTAAATTAAATAAACTAGCATGAGAAAAGGCCTCAATTCTAAGTTCCCCTGTTCCCATGCTGGATGCAGGAAGGGGGTGGAGGAAAGAGAGGTGAAGATTACTTTGTCACCTTGTGCTTTCTGGACTCTGGGACTGTTGGCAGGCCTGCCTGGTCCAGGAGTTGGGAATGTAGTAGCTCAAGACTCTTGGGGAGGAGCCAGTGAGTTTCCTTTCTCTAGAAACCAGTCCTTCGAGTCTTCACCTTCTCCATTGAGAGTTTCTGGCTCTGTGTTCCTGACGAAAAGTCTGCTTGGGCCTAATTTTAAAGCCCGGTCCAAACCCACCTAGATTACAGCCAGTCTGAACCTGACCCAAGCATGTTGGCTTGTTTTCAGACTAGACTCAATCTGACCTGATCCCAGCACCTGTAGTGGGGTCCTGTTGGTATTGGGTTGGGTTGCAAAGGTCTAGCTGCTGGCTCAGACTTCATTTTGTTTTCTCTGCAGAGTCCCTGAGGGATAATTATTCCCTGGCCTACCAGCTGCTCCCCCGTTCTCCTGGCCCAGCATTGCTCATTGTAGAACAACCTGTTTCCCATGAACCTGTGTCAGTACTGCTGCCACTGCCTTGTTAGGTCTTGGCCTGGTGGGGCCTTCTGGCTTCCCATGCCCAAAATCCATCTCTGGATGTCTCATCCATGTGGGGTTGGTGACGTGGCAACCATGTGCCCCACTCTTGCTGCTGGCTGCCTCATTGTGCTGTGTGTGTTGCAGAATGAGAGGCACTGCAACTTGTTGGCAAGCTCACCCTGCAGCACACCCTGCTTAGTGAGGTGGTGGTGGCCAGTAGGAGCGGGAAAAGCAGTCACTGCCATGCCAATCCCATGGGCAGAAGAAGTTGAATAGAGACTACCTGACCCAAGCCCGAGAGTGTCAGGTTGTTTTCATTCTTGATTCGACCCAATTCCAACACCTGTAGTTGTGTTCTGTTGGATTTGGGTTGGGTTTCAGGAATCTGTTCCTGAGCTTTCCCTCAAGCCTGGATCGTGCAGGAGAGGTGGGCTGCTCTGGGAGCTGGGTGCAGGGAGAAACCAGTGGAGAACTGACAGTAGCTCTGTGTGCGGGGAGAGGGCTGGTGGCTGTGGGGAGTAGGCAGATAATGTAAGGCTCTTGGGCTGCTCAGTGGGGGATGTCTGACTGGCCTTGTAGAGGGAGAGGGCTAAGTAGGAGAGAGGTCCTATTTGGTTGAGGAAGTGGGAGAGTTTTCTCAGCTCCCATTCCTTAGTGAGGAGCTTTATGAATGAACAGTCTCATCTTTAGCACCATAAGGGATATAGCCCTGTATCATTTTGTGCTCAACACTGACATACACAAATAATTTGTGTATGGCTCAGTCATTTAGATATCCAACTTTCTAACATCAATTGCTCTAGCAAAATTAGAAAGCTGACAAGTACCCTGCCAAACTCTTTCCTTCACCAAAAATTTTAAATGTTATTTCCCCCTCATAGCTGTGTGTGCTTAATGTTTCTCCTTTTGATTTGAATCATATCTGTAAACTTCTTCAATAACTTAAAGTGGTGTTAATTGAAACCCACTATATCCTTTTTTATCACTGAGTTTCCGTAAAGCTAGCCTTAGGGTAGCTCATATCATAATAAGCACATTGCCAGCATACTTTGTGAATCAGGGGTAAGAACTTTATCCTTTCTCTGCCACATGATGAAATCACTCATCTATGATAAGCACTTGCATTAGCCCTTTCTTTGAGATAGCCTACAGCCCTATCAAAATCATCTAAATTCTAATATAGTGATAGCAGCAGAGAGTCCTGTGGCACCTTGTAGACTAACAGACGTATTGGAGCATGAGCTTTCGTGGATGAATATGATGCATCCGACCAAGTGGGTATTCACCCACGAAAGCTCATGCTCCAATACATCTGTTAGTCTTTAAGGTGCCACAGGACTCTTTGCTGCTTTTACAAATCCAGACTAACACGGATACTTAATATAGTGATGTTGTAAACTCTGAAAAATTAGTGGGCTGGGTGTGTGTGGGCTTGCCTGTTTTTTTAGATTAATACAGAAACAGGTACATTGCCATACATATAGTATTACAGGGACATTGTCAGCTTGGAAATCACATTTCTTTCCAAAAATCCCAAACTACTATACTATAAGTAATCCCTTAAATAACTTTAATTGGAAGGTATTAGATTTTTTTTTAATTCTTTTTCATTTCATTTACACTGTGCATTTGGCAGCATTCTGTATAATCAGTTGCACTTTTTTTGCTTGTACACATACCTCCAAAATGTAAGGGATATTACTCATTTCAGTCCCAAAGTTATCTCATTTCTACACAAATGTGGTGTTCCCTTCAGTTTTATTGTTGAAAATTAACCTAAAAAATAAAGAATTAATAAACTGGTCTTATAGAAAGAGCTATTTATTCTAAAGGAAGAGTCCTACTGCATTTTTGTGTTCATGATTTTTGGTTTTTGTCACATCTTGTGTACAATGGTGGACAAGCTTCCCCTGGGCCTGGAAAGTTTGACAGTAACAGCAACAAGCAAAGATGAAACTGAATGGGCAGCAAGAAGCAGAGAGAGAAAAGGTTGGGGTGGGGTGAGAGGTTTAGCCTGATTACATTTGTTGTTTTGCTCTCAGGATCACACCACAGATCCTTCTAAATATAAACCGAGCAACAGAGAGTCTTGTAACCATTTTTTAAAGTAATTATAAATATTAGCCTCTACTATTTAAATGGTAGTCTATCAGAAAACTGACGTTTCTAAAGTAGTCATTTTAAAAAAAATTCAAGTTGACAGTGTCCCTTTAATTAGAACAAGCATTGTGAAATGTGACTTTGTAAGGATTAATTATAAATATTTAATAAGATCTGGAAGTTCACCAAGCACTCTAGCAAGACCTGCAATACCTTGTGAAAACAAACCAAATACATATTAATGGTATAACTGCCTTATCAGATAACTTTTGTCATTGTTAATGGACTGTTTCAGTGGGTGTCACATTTTTTGAATTGGCTTGAGTGCATTGTGGTTTAAATTAACCAAATTCACTCAGGGAAAATAAGTGGGGTTGTTTAATTATATTTTTTAATTCTTTAACAGCAATATCAATATCTACTAAAGATGAACCAAAATAGAATTGGTTATTTGCAACTCATTATTCCCTTCCCTGATTTTCATGGGGAATTTAGATTAACGAGATCCAAATGGCTCAAGGTTTTGAGTTTGTAAGGCAAAACACACAACTGATGTAATGCAAAACCAAAATCCACCTCTGTTTTTGACCATCTCAGGTATCCGTACTCTAGTGGCTGGAACCAAGAGGGTGTTTTTCCTCTGTGTGGTTTACTTGGAACATAATGGAGGATATAATACCTGAGTATGAAAACTTTACTAGTCCTGTATTTGATACTACCATTGGTTGAAAATAAAAATTAGGTCATAGCCGTAGAGTTAGTGTTAAGACGGTAGATATGATACTCCTTTCATTCAGGTTTTACGCCATCATAACTGTGTTGACTTCAGCAGAGGGGCTGCAGAAGCTGCTATAACCTTGAGACTGCAGCAGTGGTTGCAGAAAGCTCTGTGGCTTGTGGAAGAGGATTAGCTCTGCAGCTAACTCCTGCCCAAAACTCATGTACTCTTTGTACGGGTGTCAGGATTAATTCCACAGGTAGATGTCTTCTCTTTGTATTAAATCCCTCCATGCAGACCCAACATAATGCAATAAAAGCTGTGTTATCCAGTACTTTATCAACCGGAAAGCTCTAGAAACCGGCATTTCTGATATCTCAATAAAAATCTTCAGTCTAATAACCAGGACTGATGCTGAAGCTATTCAGGACCTGAGAATTTCCGAGAGCAGTCGGACTACGCTTGATTTAGCCGAGAAGAGCCAAATACTGTTCTGTTTGTATCCGCCATTGTGATCGGTCGGTTTATTACTTGGTGTATTGTTCGGTGTTTATTGTTAAATATCAATACCACCAGACCATTATGGCATCCAAAATACCAGCAAAAAGCAAAGAAGAGAAGTGTAACCGAGTTGTGCTGACATTAAAACAGAAAATAGATAGTTGTACATGTCTTGAAAAGGACAAGAATAGGAATGTTTTGATGCAACAGTACAACGTTGGCTCATCCACGATATACGACATCAAGGATCAAAAAGGAAAATTGCTCAAATTTTTTGGTAGTTGTTAGTCAAATAAAACTGTTGAACAGCAGCGTATTAGAGCAGCTAGACAGTGTTTTATATGAATGGTTTTCATTGAAATGATCGGAGGGTGCCCCTATCGCTAACTCACTGAAAAGGCGAAAGATTTTTATAAGCAAATGCAATTGACTGATCCATGTGCATTTTCTGATGGATGGCTTTCATGTTTTAAACTTCGTCATAGCATTAGAAAACTAGATGTATCCAGTGAACAAAAATTGGCTGACCTTGAAGCTGCAGAAAAATATTGTGAATTTTTTAGAAATTTAATTGCTGAATATGATCTGTCCCCTGAACAAATTGATGAAACTGGCCTATTTTGGCGATGCTGGCCAAATTCTGCCCTAGTAGGTGCAAGTGAATCTATTGCTGCTGGTTTTAAGCAGAATAAAGGCAGACTGACTGTTCTTGTGCGTTAATGCTGAAGGCTCGCATAAAATAAAACTTTTGGTGATTGGAAAATATAATCGTCCTAGAGCTTTCAAAACCTGTTGTTTACAAAGTGCAAGGTAATTCATGGATGGACAATTTTTTTATGATTGATTTCATCATGTTTTTGTACCTGTAGTGAAAGAACATTTTAGAAAAATAGGCTTGCCTGAAGATAGCAAAGCTATTCTATTGCTAGACAATCATAGAGCTCAACAGAGTTAGTGTCTAGTAATATTTTTACTATCTTCCTGCCTGCCAATGTTACTTCATTGATTCAACTTTGGACCAGGGCATCATCCAGAACAGGGGTGAGCAAACTTTTTGGCCCAAGGGCCACATTGGGATTACTGTATAGAGGGCCAAGTAGGGACGGCTGTGCCTCCCCAAACACCCTGGCCCCCACCCTCTATCCGACCCCTCCCACTTCCCACCCCAGACTGTCCCCCTCAGAACCCCCGACCCATCCAACCCCCTTTGCTCCTTGTCCCCTAACCACCCCTTCCCGGGACCCCCCACCCCTAACCACTCCCAGGACCCCACCCCCATCCAACCTCTCTGCTCCCAGTCCCCTGACTGCTCTGACCCCTATCCAAACACCCGCCCCTTGACAGGCCCCCCTGGGACCCCACGCCTATTAAACCCCCCCCGTTTCCTGTCCCCTATCCTCCTCCCTGCCCTCTGATAGGCCCCCGGGACTCCCACGCTTATCCAACCCCCTGCTCCCCAGAAACTCTGCCTCATCCAACTGCTCTCTGTCCCCTGACTGCCCCCCGGGCTCCCCCAGCCCTTATCCAACCCCCTGACCCCCTTACCATGCTGTTCAGAGCAGCATGTCTGGCTGCCACGCCATCCGGCCAGAGCCAGACATGCTGCTGCGCTGCTCGGCAGTAGCACGCAACCCTGCCCCCCAGAGCGCTGCCCGCACGGTGGTGTGGCTGCAAGGGAGCTCCCCAGCCGGGAGCTCACAGGCCGACCAGGACAGTCCCGTGGGCCGGATCTGGCCCGCAGGCCGTAGTTTGCCCACCTCTGATCCAGGACATGAAAGGTTATTACAGAAGAGATTTCTTGAGAAAGCTGATCAATCATGAAGGCACTATACAGGACTTTCAATCTTGTTATAACATGAAAGATGCAATTTTTAATGTTGGTTGTGCCTGGAATTCTGTTAAAAGCGAAATATTAAGGAGAGCTTGGACAAAATTGTGGCCTAGTGTTATGTTTGCAAAAGTGTCTTCTGATGAAGATGAATTTGAAGGCTTTAAAATAAGAGTTAGAAAAAATACATTAGCACAAATTCTTGAAATGGTTGATACTCCTTCACACCCAATCAACAAACTTCCTGAAAGTGAATGAAGCGTGGGTTTGAAGCGGATAAGGAGGTTGAACTGACACATTCTGTTACTGATACAGAAAAAATAGAGAATGTTTTGAATCCTGAAAAAAAGACAGTGAAGAAGATGATTTTAGTGAAGAAGACAAAATAACTTGAGGGAAGGCTGCTTCAGCTTTTCATACAATAGTTAAATTTGCAGAAAGGCTGCCATGTTATACTTCACAGGAGGTTATGCAATTTCACATTCTGCCCTCCACTTTTATGCAAAAGAGGCAGAAGACAAGTAAGCAAGCTAATATCAGGGATTTATTCAAAAAAGCAGTTTCCAGGGTGTGTCATAGGGTCATTACAGATTCAGCCCAATCTCCTACACCTTCTACATCTTCTACATCTACAATGATAATTGATGTTGATAATGATGACCCTGAGGCGCTGCAAGATTCTGACGTGCCTTCTGAATCATCAAAGAAAGATTAAATTATGTTCAGTATAGTTTTAGTGTTAAGTGTATTCTTAGTGATCTGGGTATATGCCATGCGCTGGCCATAGTGATATGTAGTGTTATAAGATAACCTACTGTATAGAAAACTTTAAGTGTATACACCTAAGTGCTTCAAGAAACCAGCCACTCTGCAGTGCAGTACTACTACTGTATTGGTGACTACCTGTTATTCATTTAATTGTATTCTAATTCTTTAGAAATTGGTATTCCATTGTTAAGTATAACTTTAGTTAACTGGAATTTTTGACGAACTGGCAACCCCCATTCCTCCAACATGCCAGATAACAAAGCTTTTACTGTATTTCTGGGTAAATTTTCACTCTTTTGCGGGCACAAATTATATCTGTATTTTTGAACCCACAAAAAGAGGTGTTCAGATCTTGTTACACCTCTATCTAATTATTGTGCTTTGGATATAAATCAAGTAGCTGTAGGATGAACTATTCATGTGTATCCACAATTTGTTTTACAGGCATAAGTTTTGTGAGAACAAATAGCACTGCAAACACAAAACAGGCTTAAGCTTGCAACACAAAATAGTAGTAGTAACTCAAAGACCACAAGTAAGGGAATATATGAAAATTTAATGATTTTTGTTGAGTACCTTGGAACAGAAATCTGAGATCCTTTGACAAACTCCTAACATATGGCATAGTGTGCCTTTGCCACATTTGCACTTGGTACAGCTAAAGTTACCATCTTGAGCATATCTGGCATATACATCTGGATGGATGTTGCACTCTAAAGCAACAAAAGACATTAAAAATCAAATAATTTATTACAGATGAAAATTGTCATTAAACAAATCACTTGCATCTAGTCCTTATCTGAAATAGATCGGTCTAAGTTGAGTTTCCAGACACAATTTTTTTTTTCCTTTTTGGAGAGTTTTGTTTGGGTTGAAGACTCATTTTGATGTGAAATTCAGAGCAGGGAATGCTTCCTTATGAGTGATTTGCCCATGTAGACCCAGCAGATTCTGTAGACGAAACAAATATCTACATCTGAGAAAGAAAAACAAAAAAAAACTTTCCTGGAAGAATTTTAAAATTCTTCTGAGCCACTGGAAGGATCATCAATTACCATATGAAAAGTAATAATTTACTTCATAGAACACCTATTTTCAAATTGCTGTATGAA
Source organism: Mauremys reevesii (assembly GCF_016161935.1). Lineage (NCBI taxonomy): Eukaryota > Metazoa > Chordata > Testudines > Geoemydidae > Mauremys > Mauremys reevesii. The sequence continues at coordinate 48,954,074 of NC_052625.1, forward strand.
CCGGTGTTAACTAATTTTTACGTCTCTATCATGTAGGTTAGGAAGTACTCTCAATTTAAAGTAGAAACTGAGGTGCAGAGAATGAAGTCCTGATCTTTCAAACATTTACATATGTGGGTAGCTTCACAAACATGAGTAATCTTATGTCCAAAGAAATTTTTGGACCAGCAGAACATCATATGAAAAACTGGAACTGTCCATGAAAAAATGTGGCCCTTGATCACTTTAGCTTTACCTTGCCATGCACAGAGACTCCCTTAAATTGGTCACAGTTGAACATTAAAGAGATGTTTTTCCCCTTCTTTTTCTGAGAGATGTGCATGCCCTGGATTCTGAGATACTGTGCATGCCTTGGAGGTGTTTGGGTGCAAGCTGAGAATCAGTTATTGATTACAACATAGAGGGCCGAGGCCTTCAGAGTTTTCAGCTTAAACAATCAATTCAAACACTTCTTCTGTCTTCAGCGCCCATTAAATTAAAAGAGGGTGCTGTGCTGTTGATTACCATGAATCAGATCAGTAAGCCATTTTATACTGTTACAGGAGAATCTACTATTAATAAAGCCAGTTTGGATTAGTATATTTTTAGATGTCTAATTAATGATTTGTGTCTGAACTGTTACAGCTTTTAGTATAGTATGTACTAGTTAGTTAAATTAATAAGTGTCTTTCTATCTCAGGCTATCCAATAAATACTGTACTGTAGTTGGGGCATCAGGGATACATCTGGGAGGAAGCCAGTCATTTCAGAAACATAGCTGGAAATGATTGAGTAAAGTTTGGGAAAACAGCAAATAGAAAGCCATATGGTCAGGAGCCTTACAAGCTTGACATGTCTCTGGAAGTTATGGGTTTGTCCATGAATTCATGCTTGGAAAACCACTGTAATTTCACAAATAAAAGATCATAGACTTCGAAAGTAATCTGTGTACAAGACTTCACTGAAATATTGAAAGAACTTGTTGCTATCTCTAATACCTGAAGACATGTTGCCCAGATGATCATTCACTAGGGGAGTTGTGAAAGGGTTAATGCTCTGTCTAAAAGGCTCATCCAACAGTAATACGCTTCACTTTGCAAGGATGATGAAAATCCATGTGAGATCTAAGTCAAATGGCAATTAAAGTTGCATTTGTCAGAGTTAGCTTTTGCAGAAGTCAAAAAAAACGGGGGCTGGCCGGACAGTTAATTTAAGAGGCTCCTATCCATGCTAGTACGTGGGTTAGTCCCTTCCACACTGGTTGGTTGGTTGAACCATGTTTGGCTACAGCTATGTTTAAATTGTACTTTTATTTTTTTAATCCTGGCTGAAAAGCCAGTTTAGATGGGATTTTAGGAATAAATTTCCAATGGAGTTTAAAACTAGGCTCACACTCCTGTTACTGTTCATAGTGCGGTTGTATTCCTAACACTGTGTGTAAATAGCTGAAAATGTAACTCCTGTGAACAATGCTGAGAGTTGTAAGCCTAGATTTCCAAATAGTTGGCAGACTGTAGTTTTTGTAGCATAGCATTCCATATTGAACTGGTAGCACTAATTCTCTGGAGGTGTCCACAATAATCTGCGTGTGTTGGAGGAATTATAATACATTAGAAGACCTTGAATGAAAAAAGTTGTACACTCTGTTACACTAGACAGGCTGCCATGCTGACTTTGAAGATAAGCAAATTTAGGGTCTGATTCCGGGGGGGTCCAATTGCCCTACACGCACCATGAAATTAACTTACTATTTATTTGTTAATCACTGACACTATACAAGACACAAAGGAAGACAGAGATGATCCTATGATGGGATCTGGTCAAGGTATAAGCTGATGTGTGTGTGGTTAACTCAGTCTGGAAGGGACTCTTCACTATAGCACGCGGAATACTTAACTACCTTTTTGCATGTCCTAGCCACTAGACTACATTTTAGTCTCTTTTACTTTATTTTCTGAATTCCTACATATACCTTCTTTGCAGTAGTATTGTAACTTTATCAGAATCAAGAAATACAGGCCTTTCTACTTGCAAGTATTATTCCATTGCTATGGAGCTCTGCTTTACTGGATTATGGCACCTGACTGGGGCAATAAGGAGTCATGTCCTCACTGAAAGAGGGCTGAAATTTCCCATACTGGGTGTCTGCATTAGGCCCATAATTTTTTTTTTCAATTTCAGCCAGAATGATTCAGCTGTTTTTTGAGACCAAGGCTAATAACAAATATACTGTTTTGCCCATGTTAAAAAAATTCTAGTGACCTTTTATTTGGAAAGCTAGAGTAACCCATGCTTTGGAGCAGGGACCTGGGTTTTGGCAGGGAATTGGCTGTTGTCAGACCAACTTATCAGACTTTGAAAAATTGCAGTTTGCATGCTCAATAGAGACTAAGGTTTTGTATCAGCTCAATTCCTTGTCCACAATGGGCAGACTCCAGCCTAGGGCTAAGCAGAACTTTGCCTGAAATTGCAATTCTGGACTGCTGCAGGCCATGCTGGGACTGGGAAACTCAACTGAGAGCAGGAGACTGTTTCTTGTGCTTTCTGTGACTCTGTTGCTGGGTTCAGTCCGCAAAAGAGGAAGGTGCCTGATTTGAATGCAGAGGGGACAAGAGCCAGACCCCTGGGAGGAGTAGATTGGGAGAAGAAACCTGGGAGGGGGGCAGAGAAGACTTGACTGGAGGCTGGCAGAAGGGAAGAGGGATATTGGAACTGGGAGTTGGGTGCGAGGAGACTATGGCTGGCTGGGCAATGAGACTAGGACTGGAAGAGATGATGAAGCGATACTGGGAGTCAGTATGTGGGTAGAGTCTGAGACTGGATGAACAGCCAAGGGAGACTGGGACTGAGAATTGTTGAGGTGGGAGGTGAGACATAGGCAACAGGATGGAACATTTTAACAGAATTAGGGAAGATGGGGTTAATTAAGTACTACTTATTGTAAGGCTTAAAATACTTGTACCTTTTCAAGCACCACTCTGCATTGTTGATATGTTGAAGATTGCTTCACTCTGATTTTCCTCCAGCATTCCAAATGATTAATAGGGAACTCTGAACATCTGTGTTCAAGCTGATGTCATTAGGTCTATTCACAAATTTGCTGGATCCAGGAATTATGATAAAATGATGACAAATTAGAGCAAAGACTTGTTTTGACTAATGAATTGGGTCAAGATGAGCTAGATATTTTGAGCTGGCTGACTTCATGTAATGCATTTTCCCAGAAAACTATCCCCAGAGAAAGTAAGGGGATCAGATGTGTATCAGCTTGAGCATATTTTTCCATCCGTGTGCACAGACTGAGCCAAACTCTGAAAGGTACTTGTCAGCACCTAGTCCTGTCAGACAGAAATGACACCCAACATGATTTACTGACATCAGTACTATCTGGAGAAAGGACTTTCTGTCTATAATTAGCCGTCGTCGTCACTAAGCTGTGTCCAGTTTTGGGCACACACTTTTAAAAGGATGAGAACAAATTGGAGAGACTCCAGAGGAGAGTAGTAAAAATAAGAGGTTTAGAAAACATGTCCTGTGAGGAAAGGGTGAAAGATTCTTGCATGTTTACTCTAGAGAAGAGAAGCTGAGAAGAGTTGTCAAACTTGTTAAGGGCTGTTATAAAGAGGACAGTGATAAATTGTTCTCCATGTCCACCAAGGATTGAACAAGAAGTAATCAGCTTAGTTTGCAGTGTGGGAGATTTAGGTTAGATATTGGGGAAAACTTCATAACTATAAGAATAGTTAAGCACTAGAACATGTTATCCGAAGGAGGTTGTAGAATCCCTGTCGTTGGTGCTTCTAAGGAAAGATTAGACTAATACCCCTGACAAGACCATTTGATCTGAGAAATCCTAGATGTGGGACAAACACTCAAAATTCAGGATGCGAGAAAAATAGTAGCTCAGGGAGCCTGATGCAATGTGGATTCATGCCTCCTCATCATTTCAATTTCTTTATTCTAGTATATCTGCTATCAATAGAGTGTAATCCCAGGTAGTTCCAGATTTGTGTGTGGTTCAGGGCTAGAAGTGGGTCTATGATGAGGACCATCCTTTGTAAAGAGGGACATGTGAGAGGTGTGCTAGCTCTGACAAATAAAAAGGAGTGGCAGCCTAAGTACCACAAAGAGACTGAAAGATTCAACCCATTTTAATCCCCTATTTTTTGCAACTCCCTTGTAACTGTCCTTAGGTAATTCTTGATTTTGAAAATTCATTCCATAAATAATCTTGCAGAAAAGCAACTCATGGTAAAATATACAGTAATGGAAACTTCCAGGATCTGATTGGCTAAAATTTATCAAGAAAATAATTTAAAATATTTTACGTTCTGTTCCAGTGTCTTGCCATTGGTACCCGATTCTCTTTAAGCTGCTCTCTAGGGTGAACCACAAATATTTGTAACCTGGCACAAATGTTTAGAATATATTTTAAGTATTTTTCCTAAAAGTGGACACTGCAGTTTTGTTTAGGAATAGGGTAATAGCCCTTTAAACAGATGTTTGTGTGCATAAATCTTCCAGTTGTCATAATGTCATACAATTCAGCCAGCACTGGATCATATTTAGTTTTGTGTTGTACCATGGCATTTGTCATTGGCATAGTTACATTTTGCAAAGGTAAAACAGCTAGAAGCAAAGGCCTTTCAGCATGAAATTAGAGCTTCTATTCCATACATGTGCAGCTAGATCCCAGATAATGATTTACTAGCTATATATAAGTTTGCAAGGCCTAACTATATGCATACTGCTGTTCTGACATGTTTCTGGCAGCTTCTAGAACAGAATACACAGAGGTCTCACACCTATTAAAAGGAATACTACACTATTTCTATACACTGCAGACACTCAGTATGTTCAATGGCACAGATGATTTGTGATATAGTTGTCTCTAAAAGACACTGTCTACACTAGAGGTTGAATGAAGTCCAAGACTTAAATAACTAAGTCACTGTTGCCCAAAAACTGTCTCCAGTGTCAAATGTCAACATCCTGGACCCCTCCCATTAAGGCTTCAGTTGGGAGCGTGGGGCAGACAGCACTTGTTGCTTTGGTGCATTACCTTTTCCTGCTTGTTGTCAATAAAAATGCATCCATTCACATTCTGCTGGACCTCTCAAGCATTTAATTCAATTGATAACTAACCACTCTTGTTCTGTCCCCAAGAAACTGCAGAAGTGATGGTAATACCCTGAAATACCTTGTTAAGTAAACCCAGAATTGTTAAGGTCAAAAGCCCTCACTTACGAGGTTTTGCAAGGTTGAGTCCCCATCCTGTTCAATACCTATATAAACGTGTCTAGAAAGCTAGTAAGGCAAAACAGGCTGCAATGCCAGCAGCATGTGGACAACACCCAGCTCCACATCTCTCTCATAGCAAACATTAATGGCACACTCTTAGCATGTGGACAACATCCAGCTCTACATCTCTCTCATAGCAAACACTAATGGCACACTCTCAGCATGTGGACAACACCCAGCTCTACATCTCTCTCATAGCAAACATTAATGACACACTCTCCAAGCTTTCCAAAAGTGCCTGGCTGAAGAGCAGGTGACTGAAGTTGAACCTTGACAAGACTGAGAGCATGCTGGTAGGAAGAAGGAAATGCTTTGAAGAATTCACCTCTATTTCAGCCCTCACTGTTGAAGTAATCTATACTCATATGGTTAGACTGAACTGCTTGGGGGGCCCTTGGGGGCTGTCTTAGGCTGCACTGCGCTAAGGTACCCAAATAGCCATTGTGCAAAGAACACTCACTTCATCTGTGACTAGCCAGAGAAATGGGCTGGATTCTATCAGATACTGATCAGGCCACAGTGACCTATGTGTTCATAACCTCAGGATGGCCTACTGAAAATTTCAGTATCTAGGAATGAAGCTCAATGGCCTGAGGAAGCTACAGCTGCTTCATAAAACAGCAGTTCATCTGCTCACTAACACTGGTTTTTTTTAGGAAAGCATCCTCCAAATTTTCTGCTTCCTGTGCTGGCTTCCCATTCAATGCATAGTCTAGTTCAAGGTCGTCATACTGATTTTAAAATCCCTGCATGGTATTGGCTCTGGATATGTGAGAGATTACCTTTCCTACTGCAATGATGACCTCACATGACAGTTTCATTCCATAGGAAAAAAGAATCTGTTGACAAATGGGAAAACTCACAGAAGAAAGAACCAGAGAAGTTTGAGACAAAGGCAATAGAACTCTGTCAGATGGGTCATCATATTCAGAACTAAATGCATCTTAACTTTCCTGCAATAACCTTCTCAAACTCAACCACCCCCCTCTCTTAATACGTTTGTTTGTTTCTACCAACAGAGAGAGAGAAATGTTTGTTTACTGGGCCAAATTCAGACTCTTTTTATGCATACAATTACTTAATTGAAATTAATAAAACTGCACTTCCTCAAATTAAGTTTGAATTTTGTCCATTTTTCTTTGGCAGTAGATGCTTTCTCATACCATTTAGCTTTTTCCTATTCTCTTGTTCTTCATGTTCATGGTATGTTGCTTAGCTTATGTATGTCTCAATACCAGCTCCTTTTACTTTTTGTGCTTGTTTTCATTGTGGTGGTGTAACTAAAAAACACAAGAACGGCCATACTAGATCAGGCCAAATGTCCATCTAGCCCAGTATTCTGTCTTCTGACAGTAGCCAATGCCAGGTGCCCTAGAGGCAATGAAAAGAACAGGTAATCATAAAGTGATCCATCCCCTGTCGCACATTAATTGGATAATTTCTGAGTAATTAGAATGTCATTGTCCAAAATACCATCCATTAGTTATCTGTAAGAAATCCAATTTTTATTTTTGTTTTTGATGAACCAATAGCCACATTAAATCTTCTCCTTGAAGTTTTGCAGAGTCCTATTAGAAACTTGAGATTGTCCTCATTTCATACTTTTTACAAAGCTTTACAGATGCAATAGCCCAGTTTCAACAGAACTTCAACAGAAATTTTGGGTTCTTTTGGATGAAGGAATACAATTAAAATCATTTGCTTTTGTAAATACTAAATACATTTGAAGAAATAAAAACCTTTTTGATAAGAAAACATTTTGCCACAGGGCACTTATATAAACACTACAACTGGTTCGCTAATATTGCATCAATTTAATATTCCACATTTAATTTGGTAAATACATCAACTATAGAACTGGAGAGATTTTGATTTAATCATCTTTGAAACCACACCAAACTTTCTTAACTTAAATGGACATTAGAAATCACTGGTGAAATATGGACAAATAATTAAGACAAATATAAAACTTAAGGCAATATTTCCAGTTGACAGATGCCTACAAACATTTTTAGTGTTTTAAAATTAATAACATTGTATATCAGTAATGATCTTTTACCATTTTTTTTCTGAACATGAACAGAGTGATTTTGAGTAGTTTGGAATGATGACTAATGTTTATATTTTTGGGCTTGCAAATATTTGTATAAAACGTGTGTAGGGCCAGATTATACCTAGCCTTGTGTTGGTACATTATGGCGGGGGTGGGAGGATGCAAAGGGACCATCTTTAGGTGTCTAAATGCCACTGTAATTGTACAAGATTTTAATTTTACAGGCTAAAATATAGCTTTAGAGATCTGGGGACCCTGAAAACCATGGAGGGAGGCATTATACCTATTTATTATGTCTTAAATCCCCCAAATGCCTAAGCAGGTTAGAGGCCCAATTCCCATTGACCTACTTGGGCATTTTTGCAAATCCCACCAGGGACCTATCTGTATCTTTAGGTCCCTATGTGCCTTTGTAAATCTCGCTGTAAGTCTGAGCTAAGTTTCCTAGCAGTTTTTATTGTGTTATATTTTATATCCCCCTTGAACTTAATTCTTTTGAAAAGTTATAGCATGAAGATTTTGAGTGGTTTTTGCTTGCCAAACATTTTTTAAAAGTCTATGTACCAACGTGTTCAACAGTGAAAAAAGGAAAAGCATAAGATGCAATATGAATATGTACCTTGTAGAGATATAAAGCAAGAAACGTTCTTTTCTTTTTTTAATTTTAGTGTGAGTGCTGTTTGCCATTATATCATGACAAGCCTTTTCGTCCAGGTGACCAAGTCCAAGCTTATAATTGTAAACCTTGTCAGTGCTATGGCCATGCAGTAAGCTGCCACTATGACATGGCAATGGATTCTTTTCCTAACGAACACTATAGAGGAGGTGGCGGAGTATGTGATAACTGTCAACATAACACCACAGGTAATTTAATAAGCAACATCAAAATATGTAGGGTCATTTTGGAGAGAGTCAGTCATAAAACCCAAATGGTTCTGAGGCTCAACAATGATGAAGAGAATTTTTTTTTTAAGTACAGCCCCTGTGTACTTCAGTAGCTAGAATTATGTAAACAGCTAAGATAGAAAAATGGCGTCACTACAATGCAATATAATTTTGTATAGAATCTTCCATGTAAATTATATCCCAGCATACTTTATTATAGCATGAACATCAACATCTGCTGCAGTTAAACTTGCAAAATGGTTTCCATTATACATGATGTACCATGTTTCTATCAGGACCATCAAATTGGTCTAACCAGGTAACATAACAAACATAGATTTTTGGTAAAATATCAGATTCCTCTTTAATGAGTAAAAATTTGCTGACTCCATATGTAGAGGATTTGCATACTTATTTCAGTGTTCTTGGCTTTCTCTATGGAAGGAGAAAGTTTGAGGTTCAACAGTAAGTTGTCCAAAAAAATGTATAGACATTCACATAGCATAGCTTTATAGAAGTGTGGTATTATATAACAGATGGAAGTTTAATGGAGTAAAACACAGTTTGTAACAGGTTCATTGTTTCATATGCTCTGGATCACTAAATTGGCAGGTAGAGATGAAAGGTGCATTAAAATGGACGTCCTGAAAATTATAGAATTCTCTCAAAGGAATAGAGTCTTTAATTTTGAATTATACAGCTAATTTTAATGAATTGGAAGCCATAATGCATAACCTTTCCCTCATGCAGGAAAAAACTGTGAGCTGTGTAAGGATTTCCATTACCGGCAAGCAGGTGCAGATCTTTCAGCTGTCGATGTTTGTAAAACCTGTGACTGCTACACAGCAGGCACCAAAAATAATAGCCTCCTGTGTGATAAGGTAAGTGACCTCAAGACAAAATATCAGAAAATGTTCTATCTGCTGGTTGACGTATCAGTAACATTAATTACAAGATGTGCTTAAATGGATACTGCTTTATATAAGTCGCTTGTTTACAAAGTGGTGGCTGATTCATACTGAAGACTGGAAGGCTAACAAGACTTCATAAGCAATCTGAGAATGATGTTAGGTGCAGAGCTTTTTCCTGCAATCAGGAATGAATATAAAATATACAGGTACTAATTTTCAGAAATAAATATGGTTTTGAGTGCCCAACTTGAGCACTGTCCCTCTTAAAATCTGGGCTCTTTAAGGTGTCTCTGGTGGTGCACTCAAAAAATTGATGCACCAAAAATTACTGGTTAATTTTGAAAATGTAGACACAGTCCAAATTAAGCTAAAATTTAATTAGCTTACCTCCTGAAATATAGACAAAGATTGATCTCCATATAAGTCACCATGCTCATCTTGTTTTGAAAAATAAAAAGGAAAAAAGGGCATTAGCTATTCTTCTTGAGGCTTTGGATCTCATTTACAAGAAAGGCATATAGTCTGCTAATAAATCTTACTGTGTCTTTCAAAGTGCCTACTGAGTGCCTGTTAAAATGGTGCTCAGTCACAGTGTAAGAATGATAAATCATGGGATTGAATCCAGCAACATGTTATAAAATGCTGGGTTTGTGGTGTTTTCTTGCTCACTTTATTTTCCATATGCAGGTGTGAGGAAAAAACACAAGTGGCATTCAAGACTTGCATATGTGTTGCGTTGAAAAATGCATTGACACAACTGTTTATCACATTGTACCACTCTTCTGACCCTGAACTGGCTCTGATAGGCAGTTTTGTAGAGGCTTTTTCCCCCCTCTCTCTCCAAAAGTAATTTTAAAATCTGGAACCATTTCATAGAATCATAGAATATCAGGGTTGGAAGGGACCTCAGGAGGTCATCTAGTCCAACCCCCTGCTCAAAGCAGGACCAATCCCCAGGACTAAATCATCCCAGCCAGGGCTTTGTCAAGCCTGACCTTAGAAACCTTTAAGAAAGGAGATTCCACCACCTCCCTAGGTAACCCATTCCAGTGCTTCACTACTCTCCTAATGAAAAAGGTTTTCTTAATATCTAACCTAAACCTCCACCATTGCAACTTGAGACCATTACTCCTTGTTCTGTCATCTGGTACCACTGAGAACAGTGTAGATCCATCCTCTTTGGAACCCTCTTTCAGGTAGTTGAAAGCAGCTATCAAATCCCTTCTCATTCTTGTCTTCTGCAGACTAAATAATCCCAGTTCCCTCAGCCTCTCCTCATAAATCATGTGTTCCAGCCCCCTAATCATTTTTGTTGCCCTCCACTGGACTCTTTCCAATTTTTCCACATCCTTCTTGTAGGATTTCCTCAGTATATTTCAACATATGTTCTTATTTCTCTTCCATTGAGGGTTAGCAACTTCTTTCAAAAGTTCTTCATACAATAATCCATTGTGACATTTGTCCTATAATTTGTTTTACTTTTGTTTATTTTACTTAGATTGTAAGATATTTCTGGTAGTGTTTTCTTTGTAGCCTTGATCCTACAAAAGACCCCTTGGGTATGGACCACCATATGACTTCATCTGCCTGTGCAGAGCTCACTGCAGGGTTGGTGCCTATGTTTGTAAAGCAATGTGTAAAGTTAGAGCCCTATATTTTAATAATGATAATACCCAATAGCCACAAGCAGAACAGACTCTGATATCCATCTTCTGAGGATGTTGTTTCTTAACTACAGTGCAGAAATGAAAATCCTTTAAAACTCTAGAAACAACATTAGGACCTCACACTGTTGTAAGGCAAAAAAGCAAGGAGGAAACAAAAGAGAAATTAGACGCTAGTTTTAACATTCGCTGTTGCTGATGATTTGTTACTCTAGTCTAACAGTAGCGCAGGGTAATAATTAAAGGCGGTAAAATAAATTAAAAAATTATTAACTGATGCAACATCATCATTGTCATTGTGATCCCTTGAAGTCGAGGATGATTTCTTTCACAGGTTTTTTTTTTCATGGGTCCTTTGGTGACTGAGGAGTCCAATTCTTGAGCCACAGACATTGCAGGTGGTGTTGGCAGACAGGTGGTGTTGGCAGACATTGCAGGTGGTGTTGGAAGACAGGATTGGGCCACGATTGCTATGTAACAGTTGTCTTCCTTTTTTTTTTCCTGGTGTTTTTCTGTGACTAGGGCAAGGCGATTTCCCTCAAAAGTGGATGCTCCCTCTCTGACAGGTCTTTGCCAGTTATCCCTATCCTGGGCTGCTGTCTCCCAGTGTGTGATACCAAGGCCGCATCTCTTGATATTTATCTTGAGGGTGTCTTTAAAGTGTTTCTTTTGGCCTCCCCATTTCCTTTCTCCTTTGGTGAGTTGGGCATACAGCAGTTGTTTTGGTAAGCGTACATCAGCCATGCACACACAGTGCCTGCTCCATCTCAGCTGGTGCTGGATAATCAGGGGCTCAACACTGAAGATGTTGGCCTCTGTGAGTACACTGACGTTAGTGTGGCAACCCTCCGACTTTATGCTGAGGATCTTCCAAAGAAGGTGCTGGTGCTGGTTTTTCAGGTGTTTTCTGCGGGTCACCCAAGTCTCACAGCTGTAGAGGAGAGTTGGGATTACAACTGATTTATATACTAAAAGTCCAGTGTGTGTTCTGGTGTTGTGATTGTTGAACACCTGGTGAGAGAGTCTGCCAAAGGCAAGGCTGGTGCAGCGGATTCTTTGTTGATTCTCAACATCTATGTCTGCCCTCTGAGAGATGATCGCCAAGATAGGCAAAGTATTCTACATTTTTCCAGTTCTTCTTTGTCAATGTAGAACTTCCTTGCTGGGTCTGATGATTAACTGGGGACTGGCTGGTGGAGAACTTTTGTTTTGACGATCTTCAGAGTCAGCTCTAGGCTTTTGTAAGCTTCAGAGAAACAATTAAGGGCTGTTTGAAGATCCTCCCTTGAGTGTGCACAGTCATCTCTGTAGTGGAGTTCGGTTATTGTTGCTGATATTACTTTAGTTCTGGCACAGAGACGAGAAAGGTTGAAGAGGTTGCCGTCAGTCTGATATTGGATGCCAGTGCCCTGCAGTAGATGGTCTTGGGTTAATGTTTTCATAGCTGCTGAGAAAAGGGTGGGTGCCAGTACACAACCTTATTTTACGCCAGTTTGGATGACAAAGGGCTCAGCGGTAGAGCCACTGCACAGGATGGAGGCAGTCATCTGGTCGTGGAGGAATCTTACAATGGTGATAAATGGGCTTGGGCAGCCAAACTTTGACATGATTTTCCACAGAGCCTCGTGGTTGACAGAATCAAAAGCTTTGGTCAGATCTATAAAGGCCATATACAGCTCCTGCTGGTGTTCTTGACATTTTTCCTAGATCTGCCTGGCTATGAAAATCATGTCTGAGGTGCCTCGTGATGGTCTGAAGCCACACTGGGACTCTGGAAGTACTTCCTCTGCAAGAGGGAGCAGGCGATTCAGTAAGAATCTACCAAGAATCTTCCCAGATGGAGAGGAAGGAGGGCAATGCCTTGATAGTTGCCAGTCGGCCCTGTCTCCCTTTTTGAAAATACAACACAGTAATGAGAGAGGCTGAGGCATGAGCTTGAAGCTGTGATTATTACAAAAAAAAAAAAAGAAAGAAAAAAGGGAAAAATGGGGGAGACTGAGCTGCTCAAAAAGGCATCAGTAGACTGCTGCAATAGAAGCAAGACAGAGAGAAATGATTAAGAGGCATTAAAAATAGATTAATAAGGCTGTAGAGTAAGGGCTGAAATGAATTACATGAAATAGAAAGGCATCACTGGAGGAAGTGTTTCCAGGTCTGACCCGTGGAAGATGGAATCATAAGGAATAAGGACCCTACTCATGAAAATTAATTGTCACATCACAATGATAATTTTCAAGGAAATACACTAAAAACTATATAGAATACACTTTCACTGCATAATTTACCATTTCCTGCAATTCATCAATGCTTTTTTCTTCTGCACAGAACTAGTTATCTGTCATCAAGCTCTAAAGAGCTGAGGAATTCCAAAAGGGAACATTTGAATTACCCCAAAGCATATTTACTCATCGTGTACAAAAATATGCATAGATAAAATTAACAGGAGGGGCAAAAGAGTAATCAGTACACTACTGCTGCCCCCCAAACTTCATTGAAATGAACATGGAAACTGTATTTCTGCTCTGCTTATCTATTTCACTCTGCTCTTGATGGGAAATGTGAATTGACGTGTTGTATTTTTACTTGAAAGGGTTAATGAAGATAAAGGAGGGCTAATTAACCCAATAGGACACAGCAGAGAGGAATCAGGTGGCTAAGCAATCCCCTGACTGAGGTAGCCCAATGGAGGAGGAACAGCTGTGCTGGACTTACAAAGGCAGGAAATTGGCAGCAGAAGGGAGCTGCTGGGAAAGTCTGGAGTCACTCCCTGGGAGATTAGAGGTGTGTTTGGGCTGACAAACCCAGAGAGTGGGGAATCAAGGAAGGTAAGAAAGGGCTCAGGGAAAGGCAGTAAGGTCTAGAAGGCAACAGACCTTGGCTGCTGACTAGAGGGTCCCTGAGCTGGAACCCAGAGCAGAAGATGGGCCCAGATTCCCCTGCCAGCCACTGAAGGAGTGGCACCTATGGCAGCGAATGGGAAGACTGCCTAGGACTGCTGAAGGAAGACTGTTACCCTGGAAGGGGAAAATGTGTAGAGTGATCTGGCTGGGAAGCTGAGTCACAAAGAGGCAGCAGCAGCTTGTGGAGTGAGAGAGGTGGAGAGATGGCGTGCAACTGCAGGAAGGGTGGTCGACCTGGTGAGCTATTCCCCAGAACAACCCAGAGGAGGTGCCACCCTAGCGGTGATTGGAGCACCCTGTCACAGTACCTTTATTTACATTTTATTTACACTTTATGTACATTGATGTACAGATTTAAACATAAAAGCTGTATTTTTGCCTTGCAAACCACAGCTGTGTTAGTGGAAATTTGAAGGAGAAGCTTACCCAATGGCAGTGGCTGAGACACTTTGCTGTGGAGAGAATGTTTCAAGGGAAACAGGTTAATGCAGGAGCCAGCAGCTACACCCTTTTAAAGCATCTACCTGTGCCCACTCTTGACCAGCAGTCAGTCTAGAAGAGATGCGGAGAAATCCACAACTCATTTAGAGTATCTGGTGCCACTGGTAATGCTGTAACTTCCCCCTTGTACTCAGAAAGCCCAAAGTGCATTCTTTTAGATGTTGTGTGAAGAGAGAGATTGAAGGAAGAAAGGGCTTCCATCTTCACTCTCCCAGCCTGCATGCACATGTGAGAGCTTCCAAAGTAAATCCCTACTATAGTATTTCCTATAACATCTGGAGTTGGAGATTCATCTCTTCTGGCCCTCTTTCTGTCCTTCCCTTACCCCATAGCCATTTCCCTGGCTTGTTTTCATCTAACCCACTTTACAAACTGCTTACCTGTTCCAGCACATGCAGCAGTTTGCAGTCCTTTTCCTGTTCCCATTGAAGTACAAGTATTGTACATCTCTTCTAGCCTTCCATATGTAACGGAATGGAAGAATTTTCCCTCTCACATTTATCTTCAATGATACTTGCTTCCAGGAAAATTTGGAAGTGCTGCAACAACCTCTTCCCATTCTCTGTTAATTTCCCTTCTCAACTAAGGGAGTCAGGTGGCTTTATTGTCTCCATTTTTGCTTATTTGTGACACCATGTAATAAGTGTGTCACATGCACTAGCCATGATAAGAGACTGCTTTTTATTACACATGCCGGGGCCAGGGTTACAAAAGCTTATATTCCTGTCACATTGTAGGGGTCAGTATCCAGTCCAGTGCCATATATTACAAAGTAACACTGGCAGGGTGATGTGGGAAAATTTCACTCCTTTAGCAAGGCTGTACTCGGAGGCCTGATCCTGCACCACTAAGTCAAGGAGTGAGGATGCCTAGGCATGTTAATCTGGCTTCTTTCATGAGCATTAATTTCAGGTCAGAACAATTTTTGGATAGGCCCCTCAAGCAAAAATTTGAAGTGTGGTCTCCTTTCTACCATCATACTTTTTATCCCCCCTCCTTGTCCCTGTATCCCTTCTCTTCTATTATCATTGCCTCCCGGGTGCAGGCCTAAATTCTCAGTCACACTTGGGCTTATTTATGCAGCCAGTGAAGCGTAAAGGGGTATTACTGTTACTAAGACTTCAGGCCACCATCTCTGTTTTGTCTCTGCCCCATCAACAGGTCACTAAATACACTTGCATGATATGAAGCCACATACCCCAGTACTCTGTCAGACCTTTAGATACACACTACATAACTTTGAGAGTTGCTGGACATTTGAGAGTTGCAGGACATTTGATATTAAGGCTACTTATTTAAGGGCCTAACTATAGACTTAAAAGCCTAACTTTAGGCACCCATTTTTGGAAACCTTGTTTATATGTATTTAATTACATCTTTTTCTTTAGTTTAAATTTAATCTCATTGAAATAAAATGCATGTCAGCTCCTAAGTGCCTAAACCACTTTTGAAAATGAGGTGCCATGACAAAGACCCTTTGGCAAAGGGTCCCCTCTTCTTTACAAACAACTCTTGTCTCAGACCTGACAAACTCATTAGATCAAACGTGTCTTTCCGGGTCTGTATCCATAAGGAGTATAATGTAAGATATCTACAGAAAGCTCATAACATATCAAGATATATAATCATTGTGAGACGTATGTACAGGTAATATTTAAGGACCAGTGTAACTATACTGAAAGTATGCTTTATGGACTTTGAGTAAAAGTTGATCACCAGGGGATAATATATTTCGGTGATGGCCCATTCAAGCAGGGGGGAGTTGTCACCTCAGCCTGGTTAGCCAGTGGAGTAATGCAAAGCTTGATTGTCTAGTCTTGCTCTATCTCAATACTTTCAATGGAAAACCATCCAAGGGAACTGCAAACAATTGAAAACACTTGGAGGGAAAAAGGGGACATTACAACAGACAGGAGATCACCCTGTCTGTGAATAAAGACAAAAGACTGATTCAGTATATGGGAGGGTGGAGGGAAGATCCTTTGGATTCTTTCACTGAGGAGACTTCTTGGGGACTGAGGATATTATGAAAAACAGGACTCCTGGTTCCCATGAAGCCTGCTAGCTCTGCAACAGAATGCTGGGCGGAAAACCTACTTTAATAGATAGGAAAGGTAACTATGAATGTGTAGAGCCAGCTTTTGTGGGTTTATGATTTTTTTTGGTATTGTAATCATTTATTTCCATCACTCTTTCTTGTTTTTAGTTAACTTTCCTTTGTTAAGTAAACCTGCTTTTTATTTCTTATAAGTGCTCACAAGGGCTGTGTGGTTTACCAGAGCAGTGGTTTAAGGTGAAACTGGTAAATTAGAGGTACACTGCACCTTTGGGGGCAGAGGATTTGGGATTTCTCTGAGTAACCAGTATAAGGAGCTGGATATCACAGGGGAATGCTTCAAAGCGGAGTGCCCCAGGGGTTGGTCTTGGGGCTGGTTTTGTTCAACATCTTTATCAATAATCTGAATGATGGGAGGAGAGGTAGATACACTGGAGGGTAGGGATAGGGTCCAGAGTGACCTAAACAAATTGGAGGATTGGGCCAAAAGAAATCTGATGAGGTTCAACAAGGACAAGTGCAGAATCCTGCACGTAGGAAGGAAGAATCCCATGCACTGCTACAGGCTGGGGACCGATTGGCTAAGCAGCAGTTCTGCAGAAAAGGACCTGGGGATTACAGTGGATGAGAAGCTGGATATGAGTCAGCAGTGTGGATATGAGTCAGTTGCGAAGGCAGCCAACGGCATATTGGGCTGTATTAGTAGGAGCACTGCCAGCAGATCGAGGGAAGTGATTATTCCCCTCTATTCGACACTGGTGAGGCCACAATTAGAGTATTGTGTCCAGTTTTGGTCCCCTCACTATAGAAGGAGGTGGACAAATTGGAGAGAATCCAGCGGAGGGCAACAAAAATGATTAGGGGGCTGGGGCACATGATTTACGAGGAGAGGCTGAGGGAACTGGGGTTATTTAGTCTGCAGAAGAGTGAGGGGGATTTGATAGCAGCCTTCAACTACATGAAGAGGGGTTCCAAAGATGATGGAGCTAGGCTGTTTCCAGTGGTGTCAGATGACAGAACAAGAAGCAATAGTCTCACGTTGCAGTGTGGGAGACCTAGGTTGGATATTAGGAAACACTATTTCACTAGGAGGGTGGTGAAGCACTGGAATGGGTTATTTAGGGAGGTGGTGGAATCTCCACCGTTAGAGGTTTTTAAGGCCTGGCTTGACAAAGCCCTGGCTGGGATGATTTAGTTGGTGTTGGTCCTGCTTTGAGCAGGGGATTGGACTAGATGACCTCCTGAGGTCTCTTTCAACCCTAATGTTCTATGATTCAAAGGGACGTGAGGACTGTGGTTCACCTATTGTTAACCTGCAAGGCAAAGCCCAGAGAAGAGTGCATGAGTGACTGAAATGCTGGAGGTGTTAGGGAGCTGGTAGCCAGCTAGGCACAGGCAAGACCCCCTCACACTGGAGGCAGGGGGTAACAAAGTGACTCTCAGTCCTGGGTGCCCTGAGAACTGTCCCAGGCACTTTGGAAAATTTTATTGTAAATGATCTAAAAGATCTTTTCCGTCTTTAATTTTTATGATTCAATGACTGTTTTGACAAACACAAGAATAGCACCATGTATAATTTTGCCATTCAGTAAGCATTTGTAAAAATGGTATAATATATTGAAAGATTCCACAAGCACCTTTCACAAATTATGGCTCATAATTTCAGGGTGAAATATATCCAAGCAGCAAGAAAAATATTTCAAAAATTTACTACTTTGAGAACTCGTGATGGCTATTAATTCCCTTTAAAAGACATTCAAGTATGCAATGCTAAGAACTGTATATGGAGATTTCTTTACTGTATTGCTGTCTTGGGCATTCAAAGGATCAAGGGTAAATGTATTTCAGTTCTACTATATAGCAGACTTTAGAACTTTACCTTGCCGTATGTTCCTTAGAGATTGTTCAGGATACATTTTGGAGCACTTCTTCTGAACTATATACATTATTTAAAAGCACCATGAAAATCTATCTGATGGATAAGACACAGGAATTATTTAAAAATATATATGTATATAAATATTTTTTGTCATAAACTAGTGTGACTTTTTTCTTTCTTTCTCAAACATATTCAATATATCTGACTAGTTTGATAAATAGCACCAATTGAACACATTGAAACTATAAGATGCATTATGATGTACATTATTCACCTCATATTTTTCCATCCATGACATTAATGAATGACAGAATCCCTCAAAATTCTGTGATGTCATGGAAAAACCATCTTACAAAAGCAGCTTATCTATTTATCCTCACTGTTTAGTTGTATCAGGTCCTAGGTGACCAAAGAGAACTTGTAAAGGAGTGATGTACAGGATGGAATAAAGAGGAAAAAGAAATGATGCAGAAATTAACCAATGCACAACCAAGACCAACTAAGGGAGAACATGTATCAAAACCATTAAAATTGCATAATATTCAATTCATTATTGAACATTGTGGGTTTTTAATTACACAAGAATCAAGCATTTTGATCTGACGAATCAGCTGTTGAGGGAGTAAACAATATAAGATGGGAGGTTGATCTCTGCTAAGAGATGTTAGAGGCTGAGGAGATAACAGAAATTACTGGATACATCTTATATGAACTCTGGTCTAAAACACACATGCATAGCAAGATTATTTTGAAAACTGATATTCTCCAGTGGGCAGGGTATACTTGGGGAGAGGGACGAGAACATCCATTGAGATGAATAGGTCAGTTTACACCTCTGAGCTATTTTGTCTGTCAGGCTATATTCATTTCCTTGGCATGTTCCTGATTCATCTGAGAACATCTTATTGAAAGAATGAGCCATTTCACACCTCTGTAATCCTCCTATGCTGGAGAAGGTTGTGCAGAGACCCTTCCCCCTACACTAACCCCTGAAGTACAGTCTGGGACACCTCCCCCATTAATCCCCCCTTGCTGCCTTCAGCTGGTAGATATATGCCTCACAGCCTATCAGTTACCACTTGCCTTCCTCCCTGTAGCCCTACTGGAGGCATGGAGAGGCCAGAAGAAGGGCAGAGCTCCTAACTGAGTGGCAGTGAGTTGTTTCCAAGGAATCTTTTGTGCCCCCTAATCACATCCTCTCACTAATAACATTCCTCAAAAACAAAGAAAATTCACTTCTGAGAAATGTTAACTCTGAGTTAAAGTTGACCAGCAGTGCCTCTCATCCTTCCAGAACATCTATACTTAAACCTCTGAAAACCAGGGAATAGAGTTAAGGCAAAACAAGCTTGAATCTCTGAAAGCCAGGAAATATTGGGTACGCACCAGCCCTTTAATGCATTGTTAACTCTACTTTCTTTGAGCAAAACCCCCATATGCCAGTAACACATTACTCATGGAGATGCTACAGAAGACTCAAGTAGCAGACCACATTAAACATGGTACGACAAAATCCAACACCCTTTTGCTGACAAAATTTGAGTTTAGATCAGGCATAGTGAATAGGAACTACCTACATCTGGCTTACACTCAAACACCAAGCCTGCTCCACACAAACCACCCTAGGCTTCCAAAATGTTATCACCCATTCACTGTTGTTCTGTGGCTTCCTTCTGAGACATTGCCTTCACTTACTGGTCTCCTTGGCTAAGTGAGTAGTGTCATGCATGCCACTAGACTGCTGACCTTCCCCAATGGCAAAAAGAAACCTGATGCTCACATTCTTATTTCAGTAAGGGTAAGCATGAGAAAAAACTATTTCCAGAGGCTCTTCCCAGCTCCAGAGGGGCTGAGTTAAGGTTGTTTTGCAGGGCTGGTATATACCTTAACTCTGTATTTACTGGTTTTCAGAGGTTTAAGTGTAGATGCATTTGATGTTCTGGAAGGATAAGAGATACTGCTTGTCAGGATCATGACCAGGATGTGGGTGTTCAGGCTTAATGGTCAGAGCCAGGGGGGTGGCCAGGCCTGGGGTTTAAAGCAGAGATGAGCTAGAGTCAAGAATCAGGACCACAGAACACTTGGGGAGTAACTGAGATTAGAGCCAAAGGCAGAGACAGGGATCAGAAACCGAATGCCAGAGGCAATGGGCTAGCAAAAGATGTAGTCAGGAAGTGGAGCCGGGGTTACAACCAGGGGTGTCATGGATGGGTAACGGCAGGAGCAGGGTGGCCAGGTAGGCACAGGCTGGATGAAAGTAAGAGCAGGTGCAGGAAACAGGATTAAGCAGCTGCGGCAGGGAACATGTTGAACAGCCAGTGAGCGCTGGGTACTGCTGGGTCAAGCAGTAGTTTAGCTCCACCAGTCAGGAAGTGCAGTCCATCTGACAGCCCCTGTCAGGGTCAGCTATGCTCGATATGTTGCTAAGAGACTTACAGTGCTGAAGCTGACTCCTGACCCTGCTGGTCAGCCTTAACTCTGTGTTAACACAATTTTTGGGTAATGAATTATGCATTCAAGGCAAATAGGGGCTAAAACAGATCTTCCAATTGCTTTTTGAGGTGGTGGGGAGCAGAAAAGTATATTGTCATCTGATCTTTTCTTGGTAAGACTCAATCAAAACACTTAAAGATGTTTTAGAAATACATGGACATTTGCAATAGTGCCTTCTCAATCAAACTGGAGGCTTATCTTTACAAACATGTCTTCCCTCTTCACCTATTTCAAAACGTTACAAATCAGGGTGGGAGACAGTATGTCAGTGGGTGACGACAGAGACCTTCTGCAGGCACATACCCATACTTCTGATCCCATAATACCCAACCTGATGAGGCTTCCTCTACTGTTAAATATATTCATTTAAAATCCCAGTTTCCATTACCTCTTGTTTAGCTACTGAGATAGATTATTACTGTTTTAACTGGTTTCCTGGCTTTAATCTCCTGTATTGATTACAAAGTGTAGGATAACTTTGAAAGGTAGTGCCACTGTAGGAGGAAGAGATCTTTATAATCTGATCTCTAGTGGATCATATTGACTGGTCTAGAGAGAACTTAAATTACACCTAATGTTCAGCCAATATTCCCTTTCTTGGAGTGCCTGTATTTTCTGTTGTGGACTCTCTCTCCTTGCTAAAGGTGAGTTCTTCAGTGTACGTTTTCTGTTTTCTGCCACTGAATTTTGAGAGCACTGCGTCACCTCTTGGCACTCTGTACTACCTGGCACGTCAATGACACTTAAATCTTGTCTGTGGTACTGGTGCTCCTTCCCATTCCTGGCACTCATTACCCTGAAAATTTCACTAGTCTGCATATGGGGCTCCTCTGTAATTGATACAGCTTGAGGAGGTTTTGCTGTACATTTATTTCATGCAGTATCCTTGATTTCTAATCATGTTTTTTTTCCCCCTGTAAAATTTGGTAATCTACAATAGGTGTCTCTGTCATCAATACAAAGAAATTCTACTGTATAATATAATGCAAGATTTTCTTTTGGAATGTGCTTGGATATAACCTTCAGGCACAGTTTTTGCATCCAATATTTACTATCAGGCCTAGAGATGCTGTATTTTCTTTCACTCAGGTTAATGATCCTTAGATCTACACTGTACAGATTGGAGGATCCAAATAAACAGAAAGTATATTTTACATGGAATATTTTTGTAGCTTTGACCCAGCCACCTCAAGCCTCATCCTTTGCTCCAGTTTGGCCTCGGTTTTTGTGTTAAAAACCCAGAAAGGCCTTGATCAAAGAAGTTTTGAATTCCATGAGAGATAATTTCAGTAGAGAGCATTACAAGAGTAATGTTAATGTTTTAGAACATTTTGTTTCTCCAGTTTGAGCCAAATCCTGCTTTCTTCACTCACATGATGATTCACATAGAAGTAAATAGCTTTGGCCCTATGCAGTTAGTTAATCCTTCCTGAATGTCCAGGCAATGGTGAATCAATTCTACAAGGTTGGCAAATTATGGAAACAGTCTGATTCTTCTCTTGTGGTGTAAATCCGGAGTAACTCTGTTGTAATCAATTGTTAACAAGGGGGCAGTTAGTTCCATAGTATCCAGAAATTATCCTATCCTGCTCACATGGGGTATTTAGCTTTATTTTGGGTTAAATCCTGCAATCTTTATTCCATTCTCATTTAGCCAGTACTCCCATTGTAGTAAATAGAAGCATTGCCTGAACAAAAATACAGGGTTTCACCTTTAGAAATTAGGCACTATTTTGTAATAGCTGCAGATCAGATGGTACTATCTTTTTTAAGCAGAAATTCCCATTTGTAGAATAGGGTCTTGTATTTGTCACAGGGTAGGTGGTCCCTGTACACAGACTAAGCCTGGCTCCCCAGGACTGGAGCAGATGAATCCAATCCAGCCAATTAAAGTCTGTGTTTTTCTATTTGTTTGCTAACCTCCTTGCAAAGAATAGGCATGGCAGAGGATGCTTTGGAGCTGGGAAAAAGCATGGCCTGGTGACAGTTCTCCTTCGTGGTTTTCAATATTTAGATTATGAATACATCTGTGTTTAACTCTTAATTTTTGCACCCTACAAAAAGTTATTTGATTTAATTAAATTAAATCATTATATTTATGCTTGTTTAATATTTTAGTTTTTCTTCTCAGTAAGTAAAATAATACATGTATTTCACAGACCTATTTTTTCCTTTTCCATTTAAAGTTTTCTATCTCCCCCATACCCTCCGCTGTTGTTGCTAATGAGTGTATCATCTAAAAATAGATACGTTCATCATTCAATAATATTTTGTATCTTTCTAGATTGGAGGCCAATGTAATTGTAAGAGACATGTGTCTGGCAGACAGTGCAATCAGTGCCAGGAAGGATTCTACAATCTACAACAGTCAGACCCTGATGGCTGCAGTCCCTGTAACTGTAATACCTCTGGGACAGTCAATGGAGATATTACCTGTCACCAAAATTCAGGCCAGTGCAAGTGCAAAGCAAATGTTATTGGTATGTGTAATGTAAGCGTTTTCAGCCATATTTCTTATCTGCTAGAAATAAAACATTTGATTTCTAAACTGAAAAATACAGTAAATTTCTTTTGCTGAAGGCAGATTAAAAAACCTGAATGAAATTAACTGTCTAAAAATGTATTAATTTAATAATTCTATCAAACTACAGTTTGAAGCTTAGTTTAATCAACCCTTTAGAAGTCTCTCTATTCCACAGCTGCATTGGCTCACATAGCTCCATACTAATAACTCACAGAAATAATATTAATTTGCTTACTGCATAGATGTTTCTTTTAGGAAATTAGCACTTTTTCAAAATGTTTTATACTTAATGAGTTCTAAGCAAATCGTTTCCATGCTAGTTTTCTTAATAGACCAAAATAAATGGATTTTTTCCCCCTCAAAATATTCTGTGCTACAGAGTCCCTTTGTGATAAATCTTTCCATTTTTTTTCTATTGTATTTCTTTGAACTGTTCCTATGAAATGCAAAATAAGTCAACATTATTCCACAGATCATGAACATTGCTAGGGTTAGTTATCAAGGGCCACATAATTTTAATTTTGTAATTCAATGCCAAGCTGATTATAATAAACTGCTACCTTCTGTGTTATTTATCATTTTTTTTACAAGACGTGCTTTTTTGTTTGTTACTCCCACAGGTATTTTTCAGAAATTAGATTTGATTATAGCAATTTATTACTTCCAGCATATTTGAGGGGAGCCACAGCCACATAAGGACAAAATTTATCAAGTGCCCAAAATACACAGTGTACATAATACACTTTGAAATATTGATGTATGGGAATATTATGCAAGGAGAATTTCCTGATAGAGTGAGCCCTGCATGGTAACCGTACGTGTCTCAGGCCATACATACGGCTCAAAAAAATCCTATATCTATTTATCATTCAAACTATTGGTAATCTGTATTTTTTGAACCAACCATGATCATATGTTGATACTAAAAATACCTTTCAATGTTCAGATCTTAGGTAATTCATATTTACTAAATTGTGAACAACTGCTTCTTCCAGACTTCTAAATCTCTGTTAGTGCCCACCCATATCTTTGTAAGAGAGAAATATGATAGCTGTGGGGTTAAAGTGAATGTCTGAAAAAGTTGAATTGTTGTGAACTTTTACAAGTTGTTATTCTTTGTTCTTGTGGCTGGAATTTCCAAAACAAGCCAATAAATAAATAAATAAATAAATACATGAAAATGTGCCTCTAAAAGGATTTAATCCTGGGTAATTCTGAGCTTCCTTCATATGGAATGCTGAGTGCCTTTAACTCCTGTTGTCTACAGTGGGGATTAAAGTGTGGTCAACATCCCTCAGGAGGTGCTCAGGATCCTCGCAGGATCAAACAATCCTGATTTTTTCAGTGTAAACAGTTAATGCATCTTAAAATTGAATTTCCTACATTAAATAACAATTCTGTAGTATATTTTTTTCATATACATTTGGGACCTGATTTTGGATTCTTTGTATATTCCCAAGCTTGCTTTGACATCAGTGAGAAATTGGGTGTGCAAGGATTGCAGGATCAGACCCTTGCTTACTTAAATTATTTCAAACCTTTTACACTATCTATGAAAGTATTTGGGATGATTTTTCTCTTCACTTAAAAAAAAATCTATGGAGGGTGGAGGAGAGGAAGATACATAAAGCCCAATCTTGTAAACATGCATGTACATGCTTATCTTTAAGCACAGTTGTCTCGTTGACTTCAGTGAGACTACTTGTGCTTAAAGTTAAGCACGTCAGTAGGATTGTTTACACAACTAACTGTAAATACTCTGCTTTCCCTTGTTACCATGTGTAAATAAGTGTTATTTACCAGTCCCTGTGCAGTGAACTTTTATAAAGAAAAGCTACCTCTTTAAAATGTAGGTTGAATTATTTTTTTAAACTTGGTTTACAAGTAACCTCAGTCTATTGTCATTTTGTCTAAAGAAATGTGATAACAGAAAATGTAACTGTGTACTGCAATGTTATGGAACGTGAACTGGTAGAGTTAACACAACTGTTAAATCTTACTAATGATTCTATCACCAGTAAAATACATTAGCACCAATAATTTTATTAAAGTAGGTCATTCATCTAGAATAAAAAGGTAGAAGAATGTGAATTAAATGCCAAGTGTGCTAACTCCCCCGTACTTGTTAACATTGAATGTGATGCCCTGTAGGCCTTCCTCAGTATCGTTAGGAATAGATTACCTGTCAGGAATATGTATGGCATATTCAAATAAGCACTGCGCATATTTTTAAAACTGATATGATATGAATCCATGTAGACCAATTTTAATAGTTCAAAATGAGTCATAATTCTTGTTAACAATACAGTTATTTTTAAAATTTGCAGCAATAGTGGGCCTTTTTTATTTTCCTTATTGAAATTAAATGATATGCCTTAGGTGAGCCATTCATCACTGTTAAAGGAACTTGCCTTCTGTTGGAGTTCTCGAGCTTTTATCCATGTATATAATGTATTTCCTACCATTTCAAGACATGCTTTTCTACATATGAGTTTCTAAATGTATTATATTTATGGATTTTTTTATTTAAAAGGATGGAAATATTTTGTTAGTACCTACGTTTTTTTTTCTTTTACTGGATGCCACAATTAAACCATGCTATCATAGTGAAAGATTTTCCCACTGAAAAGTAACACACATACACATGTGAGTTAGCATTTCTCAAATAATAATTTACTTTGCTTTCTTGTGAGGTAAATTTTATAAACTAAAATTCAGCTGCAACCCCTGAGGCAGGGATAAAGCAATGCATTTGTAAACAAAACTAACAGAGCTACAGGATGAAGTTTGAAAAAAAAACAATTTAATTTCTAATGTATTGTAAGTAATAACTGAATCATACATCTAGACAAAAGCATTATTTAATCTTGGATTATGGAAAACATTTTCTGTATCTCATAAAGACTACTAATAAACTCTGGTATATAAGTGTAATCAATATTAAAATTGAATTATGATGAGTAAAACTCATCGAAATTAGTCTAATTTGCAGTGTTTATGTATATGTCATCAAAATGAGTTGACAGCCCTGAGCACAACTTCTGCCCATCCATTTTGTATCATCTCTTGTAGTTAAGAAGATAGGTCATGTAACAAGTGGTCACCTACATCACATTTAGTTTTTGCCAGAGATTTTACAATCTGCTTGAGTTGAAAATAAATCTGTTTATGAAAACCAACAAAAACCTTATTATTTCTGAAATATAAACATACAAGAAATAGCTCCTGCTGTTTTCTGTAGTTTTGTGCAGCCACCTCATTGCTGCTACTGTTAAAAATTGTGGTGGGAAAGAACTTTTTAAAAAAAGATCTAAAATATATAGTTTGTATTGAATTTCTGTTGACTGAATTGAATGTCCCCCCTCCTTTCTCCTTTTATTAATAACTTTTTCTCTCTTCAGGCCTCAAGTGTGATCGTTGTAATTTTGGATTTAAAGTCAGCAGAAATTTTAATGAACATGGATGTGAGCCTTGTCTGTGCAATATCTATGGCTCACTGAACCAATTCTGCAACCCTTTTACTGGGCAGTGCAATTGTAAAGAAGAAACCAAAGGGCTTCAGTGTGACACTTGCATGGACAACTTCTTTGGGCTGGATGCTACTGGCTGTAAGACTTGTGACTGTAATACCGCAGGATCGCTTTTTGGAATGGTTTGCGATGCTATGACAGGGCAATGTGTATGTAAACCTAATACCGGAGGAAGACAGTGCAATGAATGCTTAGATGGGTATTACAAAGTACAACAAAATAATTCCTTAGCCTGTCTGCCATGTAATTGTGATAATGCTGGTACAGTAAATGGCTCTCTGTTGTGTGACAAATCAACAGGACAGTGTTCTTGCAAAGCTGGTGTAACTGGGCTTCAGTGCAATGTGTGTGTGCCTCATATGTACAATCTTACCATTAGCAACCTTCTTGGCTGCCAGATTTGTGACTGTGACTCCTTGGGGACATTAGCAGGAACAGTTTGCGACCAGATTAGTGGACAATGTGTATGCCTGCCTAATCGTCAAGGAAGAAGGTGTAATCAGTGTGAATCAGGTAAGGAAATCGGAAGAAAGTTGCTTGTCACACTCTGCAGTATTCCAAAATCAGAACAGTCTTTTCCATTATTATACTGGTCCTTTTTGATAGGGCTTTAGCCCTGATTCACCTCCAATTTATACAAGTTTGTTTTCCATACTTGTACATCTCCATAGACATAAATGAAGTTGCTCATGATTTGACTGGTGATTTGTTATAGGAATTGCAGCAAATGGAGGTCTTGAGGAAGGAATTGAAAGAGTTTTCTCAAAGATCATTTCAGGAAGGGTCTTCCATGCATGAGCGGTTAGTATGGAGGAAGTTGTGGAGACATTTGTAGGAACAGTTTAAGAAGGCTGGCAAAACAAATTGTCCTATAAGTGCATGTGATTGCACCATAATGTTGGGGATATGCAGGTCCTCACAAGGGCTAAGCAAGGACTGGCCTTATAAGCAGCTGAAAATGCAACTGGTACATCACAGAGCATTGAAACAATTAAGGAATTTCATTCTACATTACCGTAAATGGAGTTTATATCTGCATTTATGATAGTGGGTAGCACTATAATTATCTTTTTATTAATTTTTAGAAAACAGGTGAATATAATGAAGCCCCAAGTATTATTAACCTAATCTGTGTTAAAGAGAAAGATTTAGTTCAAGTTAAATTTATAGGCAGTTTGTTAAAGTAGCAGTGCACATTAGAAGGTACATTAGAGCCTCATTGGTTTTAATATGCCATTCGATAACTTGAACATAGGTTAAAAATGCAGCTTAACCTCCATTAGTATTTTTTTACATTAATTTAAATTATTTTAGGTACATATACTAATAAATATAGCACTATTGTGTGTGTTTTTTTCATTCCTTCCCCAGTTCTATCTGACCTGCTGACACTCTACAGCAGGCACTTAATCAGAGAGCAGGCTGGGGCTAGGTAGAGGAGTGATGTCAAGGCTTCCTGAGCCAGTGACCCACCCTTGTCCTTGAAAAGTGAAGGCAAGGGTTTATGTAGATCTATAATGGTTTAAAAATGTCTAATTGATAGTATGAACAGAATAGCATGTGGAAAAACCTACATGGCACATGAGGGAATGTTTTCACATACTTGTTTGTTTTAAAAAAAATCTTGTTATGAGGAAGTAATTTGTCTTGTTTTACCAAGAAGTGTATACAAATGTGTAAGTGATTAGCATTGAGTTTACTGCTTTATAGATGAGTTTGGTTCTTTAACATTGTAAGGGCCCCATCTTGTACTCATTGTATTAAATAGGAGTTTTGTGTTGACTTCAGTGGTTTGGAGCCTAAAAATATCACCTAGCCTAGGTATTATACAGCTGTTTTCATCAGTAGATCTCAAAACACTTTACGAAGCGGGCCAATATCATATACCCATTTTACAGATGGGGAAACTGAGTCACTGAGCGATGAAGTAACTTACCTCAGGTCACCCAACTGGCCAGTGGTAGACCTGGGAATAGAACCCAGCTGAACCAGAGTCCCAGACCAGTGCACTGTTTCCTGGACCACATGATAGATGCTGATATCAGGGTACATTCAAAGGAGGGAGGAGAAATTTTGATGATGTACAATAGTAACCCGAAAAAGATCTTTGAGGTGTCAGTATTAGATTTTCACTGATGTAATAATGAGGGGATTTTTAAGGTGGGGAGTAATGTGGAGGAGGAGGAGGAGGGTAAGAAGGCAGGAAGGAATACATACCAGTGGATGAATCGCTTTGGATGATTGAACTTAATCTTGCAGTTTCTAGATCAGCTATTGAAAGAAACCCTGAGAAACCCAAATCTGCTAAGACAACATACTAGCCGTGTATGTAATAAGTATAACACAGTGAGTTATAATAACATAATAAGAATACCCAGCTCTAAAGAGTATGCATTCTTTAAAATATTATTTGTTTACAAACTGATCTGATGATAATAGTGGTCTTAAATTATGGAATTATGGAGCAATTTCATCGGTTTCAAATAATCTAACAATGTCCTTTGGCTTTGCCTTAGGCCAAAGATGACAAAATGTACTGCAAGCATATCTGTAGCCATCACAGACTAATTAAAAGCATGTAATTAATTAGGTAAAATGGCAACCATAAAAATACATTAAGGGTAGGTTAGATTGATGGGACAATGCACCTATTTTAACTCAGTTTCCTGAATAAATTTACTCTATGATTTATAGCATAAACTCAAGTAGTTTTAAGTGTTCTCATTTCCCAGTATATTTCCTTAAAATAAATTCAAGTAAGAGACCTAAAATTAGCCACAAAAAGATAGATATTTGCACTCTAACTTTCAAAAAAATCTCTCAGTTTGATGTGATTCAAAATCTCAACACATCCTCATGCCTTCTCATCCCGTTTTCTCACCCGTGGAGAAAGGAGATCAATTAGATATGATTCATGGAGGAAGGGGAGAACTGGGGAAACCTCAGGTCTCCTGGTTTGTTGTTGATTTATAAAGAATAGTTTTCTTGCATAGATTTTTATTTTTGAATGAAAAAATATTGAAATTAAATACAACTTGAGGGAGGCACTGTTTGCTCAGTTATTTTAATAAGTGCTGTATGGAAAGCAGAAGCAACCCTTTTTAGAAGAAGAAAACCCCTTTTTACTTCACACATGAACTTAATGCCTATGAGAGGCAGTGGATTTACAGCCCTGAAGAATTAAAGCCTCTAACCACAAAACAAGTACAGTAGTATTTGCCCTGGACCTGTCTTCACTCACTGTGTACATGCCCTGTCAGCACACTTCCCTGCCACCCTGACCTGGATGGGCAACCTCTCCACAACCATTCAGGCCTTAGAACCTGTGCTGAGCAGAG
The DNA here is from genome assembly GCF_016161935.1 of Mauremys reevesii. NCBI lineage: Eukaryota > Metazoa > Chordata > Testudines > Geoemydidae > Mauremys > Mauremys reevesii. The sequence continues at coordinate 48,984,088 of NC_052625.1, forward strand.
GCCTTGCAACAGGAAGGCATTTAGGAGTTTCTCGCTAACCATAGACCACAACTTTCCATGCAGCCACTCAGAGCAGGTCTATACCACTGCTTATGTCGATATAATTTATGTTACTCAGGGGTATGAAAAAACCAACCCCCCGAGCAATGCAAGTTACAGCAACGTAAGCGCTGTCCTCACTGACGTTATGTCAGAGGGAGACATTCTCCCACTGACATAGCTTCCACCTCTTACGAGGTGGAGTAATTATGCAGACGGGAGAACTCTCTTATGTCGGCATAGAGCATCTTCACCCGACACAGCACAGCTGCATCAGAACAGCTACACCAGTGTTGCGCTTCTAGTGTAGACTAGCCCTCAGACTTTGACTTGAGATAAAATTTTCAGACGTGCCGAGGACACATTTTCAAAAGTGCCTAAGTAACTTTAGGAGCCTCTCTCACATTTGAAATGGGACTTCAGTCCTAAGTCGCTTGAACTAGACACTTCAGTTAGTTTGGAGAAAACTGACTATAAATCCCAAGCAGCCATTTCTTAAAGCCTCTCCCCAAAACTACTGTTTCTGGTTAGCAACAGATGGGTGAATGCCATGAGATGCTGCACAAGACTACTAAGAAACTAATGGGTTCTACATATTACAAATGTTTTGGGCAATTAGTGGGCTGTTAGTCTCTCAAGACTAGATATCAGGGAACATTGGTTAGCAAGAACCTCCTGATGCAAGGTAGGACTGAAAGGGGATGATGCAATTCACTGGGGCTAGAGGTCCCCCAGCTGTTGATATGTTGAGGGATTTAAAAAAAAACTTCCTTCATTATTGTATTTTTTCTTCATTCTCTGCCCTTCCCTTTCCCATCTCCCCATCCTACAATTAGGGGAGAGCATCTCAATCAGATCCCTTCCTACCTCGCCATTGCAACTGACGAGCATATACAGTGTGCCATGGTTAGGTGCTGCCACTAGTAGCACAGACAGAGATCTATTCTGCTCCCGCTGTGCAGTGAAGCAGAATACTCACACAGTATGCTACCTTTGTCACCAGCAAGGAATTCTGGTCTCACTGTCAGGATTTCAGTTGCATTCCTATTCTCTTGCCATGCTGGCCAGGATAGTGCTTAGCCCAACATGTGCAATATCCATTTGCAATTTGATGCCTCGTCTATCTTGTTTTTTGGTGATCTAGGACTACATTTTTCAAAAGTGACTTCTGGGTGCCCATACTGAAGCACTTCAAATGGTCCTAATTTTGAGAGAGCAGGCACTGACCACTTTCTTAAAATCAGCCTCCCCAACCTGTCTCTTAACTGGGTATCCAGAATCAGAGGCACCCAAAACTGAAAGTCACTTTTGAACATTTAGGCCTCATTGTGTATATTCAGAAGAAAAAAAACCTTTTTCAAATAGTCCTGTTGATGAATCAGTTTTTTTCATCCATTCCCCCACCTCCTATATGTACATTCTTGTTTTTAAAATACTTTTTTAAAAAATCTGATGCTTTGAAGAACTTTGAAGTGTCACCATGGCAAAAAGTTTATAAATGATTAATAACAGAGAGATAGTGCCAGATCCTTACTTGCTCTAAATTGGCATAGCTTTATTGACTTAAGGATTTAGGATCTGGCCCTAAAATGGTAACCTTAACTATAGAGTTTGCTGCTGTAACAATTATAATAAAAGATGTTCCTATGAGCAAGTCAGTTCAGTTGAGATTCATTATAATACTTTAGACTTACTCATTTATCTGTTTCTGTCCTTTGTCACTTGTAAATTTTATGCTAATTCACTAGTGGATAAGGGTCTGTCTTTTTCTAGATTCCACTAGGGTCCGCCTAATATTACTGTTTAGTACTTTCTCAGCAGATTATAAATTAGATACCTACCAAGGTGCACTGACCTTTTGCATGAGGTCTAGGGTTAAACTTGTTTCCTATCTTCCAGCTATACTCTTACAGTTGAGTTCTTCATTGTGCTCGAGAGTGACATTGCTGGGAAATGGCCTCCTCTATTTATGTACAGGACAGGTACTATACTGTACATGCAACTGCAGTATGAGATAATACATGCTGCCTCACTAATAACTTCAAGATATTCAGTCTCTGTGATGGCTCAGTTCTGGGCCTCTCTGGAATAAAGTGCCAACAGTATGGTTGTTTTATGATGCGAATGTGTGTTAACTGGAGACTGATATCACTTGACTGTCCACTTGAGATTTATCTCACTGAGGACCAGAAGCTAAACTTGAACAAAGACTTGAGCAGTAAAATTCTAATGTTTTCAATTTGTTTAGTTCTTTTGCTATTTTGGATATGAGCTCACAGCACAACATTGCTGCAAAGAAAGACAATTCCACCCTGGGGGTGTATATATAAAGGTATCGCTTGTAAGAGAAAGGAAATAATGCCTTGGTTAGATTGCACATTACAATGCAATTTTGGGCCCTTCATTATAGAACAGGACATCAGAAAGTTAGAGGGAGAGTTCATGAACAACTGAAGAACTTGACTAAAGAAGAGAAGCTTACTGAACTTTATATAATCAGGGAGGAAAAGTGACTAAGAGCACTATGAGAATGCTGCAAGAGTGTATGGGAGGAGAGGAAAAATTTTCTGTCATTGTGAGTCATACCATAAAGAATAATAGAAAAATGTTGACAAAGGGATGCCCCCTCCCACCCAAATATTCTATTTTTGTAAAGCATTTTGAGATGTATGGATGAAAAGTACTATATAAGGGTTCGGTGGCATTCTTATATTAGAACTTGCTTTATTTAATATATTTATTAATGGTTAGGGTGAGGGGTAAACAGTGTGGTGACATGCAATTAACGTAGGACTAGACAAGAACTCCAGGAAGACACTACAAAGCAAGAAGAACAGGCAGCACAATAGATGAAATTCATTGTTGACAAGTGCCAAGTAATGCATATTGGAAGAAATAATTTGAACTACTCATACACAGTACTAGATTCTAAATTAACTATTGTCAATCAGAGAAAAAGGCCAGGGCAACTTAAACGTGAATCTCTGCTAAATGCACAGTGGGGCAACCCACCCCCTCCTAAAATAACATTAGCGTGCATAAGAACTGAGAAGAAATAATGTTATGCTTATCAAAAGCACACGGGATCTTTTTAGGGAAAAGGCAATATGCCGCGTTTATTGAAGATACAACAATTAGCATATGCATTCAATCACATACACACACACACACACACACACACACACACACACAACTGTCCTGCCAGTCGATGTTATAGTTACCAGTCCAGAGTCTGGATCAATCTAGTGGCCAGCTAGGTTGATCACGGGTAGGGAGGAGCTGGGTTCTGTCGGTCATGACACAATGCTCTGGGGAAGTCTTGGCAGGATGAACCCAAAGTTTCTTGGCAAGGCACCCTGTTTATATAGTGATTTTTTTTTAATTGGGACCAATGAGTTTTGCACCGTCCTACTATAATTAATTGTTTGAGTGCTTGCTTTTTTTTTTTTTCATTTTTAATTTTTTTTCTTAAGTTTTTTAGGGTGTTACCCCATGCTGGTTTTCAGGGCTGGTGCAAGGATGTTTCGCGCCCTAGGCGAAACTTCCCCCTTGCTCCCCCCTCGCGCCCCCACCCTGATGCGCCCCCCCGCCCTGAGGCACCACCCGCCAGCTCCCCACCCTCCTCCCTGAGGCACCCTCCCACCCCAGCTCACCCCTGCTCCGCGCACAAGCACGAGCACCCCAAGCACACCATGGCTGCTTCACTTCTCCTGCCTCCCAGGCTTGCAGCGCCAATCAGCTTAGGCGCCGCGAGCCTGGGAGGCGGGAGAAGTGAAGCAGCCACAGCGTACTCGGGGACGAGGCGGGGCAGGGGTATGCTGGGGCGGGGAGTTCCCCTGTGTGCCGCTCCCCCCCTTCCTTGCTGCAGGCAGCCCTCCCCGTGCTCCCCTGCCCCAGCTCCCTCCACCTAAATGCCGGTGGTGACTGGGGCGGCCGAAGATCCGTCCGCCACGGTCACTGCCAAAGAAAATGGCACCCCCCGCCAAATCCCAGCGCCCTAGGTGACTGCCTAGGTCACCTAAATGGTTGCACTGGCCCTGCTGGTTTTGATCACAGCTATCTTGTTCCCATTGATAGGTGCCTGTCTTATTTTTAGAGTTGTTAATTTGCCCTTTTTGACATTTTAATAGGGGCGTGTTGTTATCTTCTGGCGCCCTTGCATCTGTCCTCGGTTCCTCCCTAGAACATTTGGTCCTGTAAAGGCCTTTACACTTATTTTCTACCACACACATGCCTCATTCACACACAAAACAGAATTGATTTACACAGAACATTTGAACAGGAACATCACATTCAAATGCAAGAGAAAAACGATTATTACATTCTTTTACTTATTTTAAAATGCTAAACCTACAACAAAGTGGTGACCCTAAAAGGTCTGTTATGCCTTGAAATCAGCTCAGACATAGATTCTGGCTGATGCATCTCTACCAATAGCCCATTAGGCCATTCCTTTCTGCTATTCAAAAAGAGTGTCTGGCAAGATATGATTAAATCATACACCAATACATTTAATACATGCTACATTATTATTCTTTATTTTTTATTCTAAATTATATAAAATACAAACATAAAATCCTACTACTACATGTGTGGTACTACTTTACTTGAGTTCAGTATTCAGCTCTGGTCCATGTCAAAAAGATTTAGTAGGAATAAGAGATTCAGAGGTGGGTGATGAAAATGATTAGAGATCTGGATAGACTTTCATATAAGGAGATATTGATAAGAGAACATGGTAGAGGTATATCACATAATGCAGTGTTCCCCAACCTTTCTCGTCTGGCGGGCACCAGACGATGAGCCACAGAGGACCGTGGCAGCGATGAGCATCCGCTGAAATGCCGCCGACAAATGGCGTCATCCAGAGGCGTGGTGACACCTCTGGATGACTCTGTTGACGGCAAGCAGCATCATCCAGAGGTGTCGCCGCCGAAATGCCGCTAAATTTTGGCGGCATTTTGATGGATGCTCGTCCGCCAGCCAGTGCGCGGGCGCACTTAGATGCCCTGGCGGGCACCATGGCACCCACGGGCACCGCGTTGGGGACCCCTGACATAATGAGTGAGGAAGTGAGGGTCAACCGGATGCTTCTGTATATCCTTTTTCATAATATCAGAACAAGGGGATTGGGGACAAAACTGAAAGCAACCATTTTAAAATAGAGAAAAGAAAACTTCTTACACAAAAACTAATCAGCCTGTTGAACTCATTGTCTGACTATACTGAAAGAAGGACAGGAGACATTTAATATGGGTTTAATCAGGCCGCAACTTTGTTATTTGATGTCTGGGACTACCTGGCAGATAAAAGTGTATAGTGCAGGTAACCCCCTGTTTATTCAGTAATTACCCCAGGGGGCTTTCACCAGCTCCCCCTCTTTTTCCATCCAGGTCCCTCTAGCAAATCCATTGCTGGGAACTTACCATCCACCCACCCACCTTGTAGGAAGGTTAAAAATGGGGGAGGGGGGGTTGGCTCCCTGCTGTACCAATCATAAGAGTCTCCAACCGCCCCCCCCACCCCCCGTTTGTTCCTTTAACGAACACCTTTTAAGACCTTTTTCCAAGTCGTTTATCTGGTCACTGTAAAACTTTCCTATGGACATTCACCCTACACTTAAATAATGTACTGGGCGTCCACCCCACACTAAAATAATGAATTGCCACATATAGCCTATTGCCCTTCATGCCATGCATAAACAAAGCCCTTCCTGAGCCCGCTGTGGAGAAGGTGAAAAAATCCCAACTGCACCCAGGCCTTTTTTGCAGCAGTTTTCTTCTCCCACTCCCCCACAACCCTAAAGCACTTTTCCTTTCATTTGGCCAGCCAGCCAAATACCCCCTGCTTAAAGATGCAGTCATTGCCACAAAGTGCAAGAGGTTAATAGAAGTTAAAATACATGTATTTAGATATTTATATCGATAATAGGAACATTGACCACACAATGTTAGACAGGATGGTTTTCTTAATAAGGTATGTTAGCCCTCATGTTTTGGGGCATAAACCAACCACTTACCTAGAAAATTTTAGGAAGGAACTTCTCCAGTGAGGATGTATCAGTTTCTTGCATTTCCTTTGGAAGTGACTGGTACTGGTATTATCAGAGACAGGATCCTGGACTAGATGAACCACAGCTCTGATCTTGCATGGCATTATGTGCATGTTCCTGCAGTCTGTGTTGCATTCATTAGTGCCTTCCATGCAGGTGGGATCTTTGTTTCCCCCACTGCCTGATACCTGTGGGACTGTTGTCCTGTTTTTTAATCCTGCTCTGCCTAAGAAGATGATTTGCGGGATTCAAAATAGAAAATCAGAGTTGGCAAGCAGAGAATAGATAACAGCTTCAGAAAATGCCATTGAATGGGCTTAGACATCCTGCTCCACAAAATGACTACATAGATTTGTAGATGTTGGGGTGTGTATATGTACTAGGTTTGTTAGGTGGTGGTGGGTACATTATTCAATTGCTAAATATGAAAGCACAAAATGATATTCTTCTGTTTGTATTGCTTTTTCTGCAAGTTTGTTCACCAATTTATCTTTGCTAGGTTTTTACATATCTCCATACCATGCTTCTGGCTGCTTGCCTTGTTTATGCCACATAACTGGTTCAGTGAATCAGGTCTGTAATAGTCTAACTGGCCAATGTGTTTGCCAAGATGCTTCCGTAACTGGACAGCGATGTGACCTCTGCAGAGAACTTTATTTTGGATTTGATTCTGATTCAGGGAGGTAAGTATTTGTTTTGTTTGTTTTTATAAATACAATTTGTTTCAAATTTCTTCTTCATATTTCTTCACACCAACTAACTTTAAAATCATTAGTAACAATAAAAAAGTCCATATATTGAAAACAGTCTTCCACTGAAATTTAAACATGTCCAGATTTACACAGGACCCATTCTCACACCACTGAAGTCAATGGAAGTTTTACCATTGACTTCAGTGGAAGCATAATTAAAACCTTATAAGCTATGTCTCATGTTTATAATGGTTTGAGGATTGTCTTAGTACTGTTATTCTATATCTGAAATAATCAACTATTCAGGTATTTGGTGTGGTACTTGGAAAAAAGTTTACACACTGTTCTTATCAATAATTAACACTGGTGGGAACATTTCAGTGAAAATGAAATTTTGCCGGAGAAGGGTGGCAAAACTTTGATGCCCCCATATTTTCTATTAACAATAGCAGAAAATGTATAATTTGCAGAGAATGGATTCATCTAATGACAGACTTTTCCATTTCCAAAATCTGTACTCCCAGATTCTCTCTATCAGCACCCTAATTTTGTGGTGCAGGGAAAATTTCGTATCTAATGTATCCTAGAGCCTTTATGTACATTAAAATAGTGTGAATATACTTCCTTGAATGTCTGAGATACATCAATAGGTGATGTATTGTTATTCTGTCTATTGCTCTATCTTTCTCTTGCAGCTTCTTCTTTTGCTTGTCTAATCCCCACAATCTCAATTTCCTTTTTACATGTTGTCCAATAAGATTTCACAGGCACTTGTATTATCACATTTTCCTGCAGACCATATGATTGTAAAGTATTTTGCTACATTTAATATTTATATTTTTTTTAAAAATAGAATTAAATGACAGGGATATGACATCCCCATACTAGCCTTGAGTGAAAAAAAGGGAATAAATATATCCTGACCGTAGAACGTGAGTGTATATGTCTTCCTGAGTGCACTTGACATTGTAGATTTTTTCACTTTAACTTTTATGTTATTGTTATCATTAGACAGGGGATTTTTTAGCGTTGCGGGTCATACAGGTATCTGTTAATGGCACTCTTGGAATCTGTAAGAATGGGGATTTTCTGTTTCACTTCCTTTCACTCTTGATGGTAAGGGATAAAAATAATGTAATATTAAGTTTCCTTCTAAATTCATCTTCCTTATTCTTTAGTTTGAAATAGGATTTGACTTTGAGTTCCAAACAGGATGTGAAAAGGTTCACAATTTCTGTCTGGTCAGCAATGCCTTTCGTGCACTAGAGATGGGCGCAAACCACCAAATTCATATCTGAATCTGTATCTCAAGGAACTTAGTTTGAGAATGTCTGGATCCCAGAGTTTTGGTTACTACTGTCCTAAAGGTGTTTTCTTACAAAACTGGGATTTGAATCCAGACTGAGCTTTAACACTCCACCTCTCTTTTTTCGCTTCCATAAATTGGCAATCAATTATGTTAGGCAAAAGACAATGTATGCTGTTGACTTGTGCCACCAATGGGTAGGCTTCTGTTCTGATCTGTTCTCCTTGGGTTCTGATACCACACTCTCTTCATGGTAATATTTGTGTGCCTTGCAGTAGTGCATTAAGCAAAGACTCTCATGTTTGTTTGGCTTCATGTTTGGTAATATCCTCTTGGCTATTTATAATTATACAGTTCTGTTGGTAATGGTAACAGAGTTAGACAATGACAGTGTCATAGTCATGACCAGGAATATGGATTTAATCTCCCATTGACACAAGCAATTGTTATCTGAATTTCTTAGAAATCCATTTAAGATTCTTCTTGTTCTTAATCCCACAAGGCCTCCATTTTACCTCACAACAAAGAATTCCAGCATTGGGCTTTTTAGTAATTTACAGTGGAATGCTTATCCTTTGTACAGGGGTAGTGGAACCAGGAGGGATAGAGGGGCTAGCACCCCTGTAATGGAAATATTGTGGGGGATCCACCTCTGTGTAAACTCCTGCATGCCCCAGGGGGGATGGGTGGGGCAAAGAGTGGGACCCAGTGGGGCTGGAATGGTCTGGGAGCAGGTAGAAACCCAGGAACCCTCTTTCCCAACCTGAAGCTGGTTGGTGCCCCCTCACCCCCGAATCTCAGTACTTCCCTTCACTCCCCCTCCTATTCCTTCATACACACTTCTTCACAGGGAGCATCTCCCTGCCCCCCATGTGTAGAGCCAAAGTAATCAGGTTTTATATGGGGAACGCAGAGAAAGGGAAGTACAGAATCCCATACCAAGTTTAGATCCAGGCAATGGAACATCTGCAGAAAGTCTGTGGCCGCTGCTGTGCACCCAGCTACACTTGAGGCTGGTGGACCTATCAGCTATGCTTCAGTATACTCCCTGGGACTCCCATAATCCCTGAACAGGCCTATGGAGAGAGCCACCATAGAGCTTGGCTTTGTAGTGTCTGGGAGATCTGGATCCTCCTGTGTAGTAGATCCATGATAATTCCACTGTATGTTGGGCAATGTTCCTTCTCTTCAGAACGGTTTCTCTATTAAAAGTGATCATCTGTAGCCATATTTGCCTATCTGGTTTCATTCAGTTTTTGCAAATTTTAAGACTTCTTTTAAAAAGGAGCGATTTACCATTTTTTGCAAATTACACACTGATTTAAGCATTCTCTGTCCCTTTCTAGAAATTTTGGGATTACAAAACCAATCAAGCAAAGAATACTAGCCGCCCATAATCTAGCTGTGTTGACTTCTGCAATTTTTCTGTTGCTATTCTGTGATATGCAGAGAGAAAGAGTCATGAAGCCTTAAAATTCCATCAACCTTGCAGGTACATGGAGTATTATTCAGTGGAATTCAGCTTGCAAAGTAGAAAATTCCCTGCAGGATGGGAGGAATTTTAGACTCCCGGATTTTATAGTGATTCAAACAGAACCCCTAATGGTCACGAACATTTGGGGAGATTAGATAAGCCTTACTTCTGTATTGTTTACTATAATGAACTGGTCAATGAACATTACAAATTGTTTATCTATATATATCTCTTGACAGATTACTGTTTATGAAATCCACTTAGCAAGTGAGGTTTTCCCATAAGGATGAAAAATTAAGATTTTAAACAGAGTGCTGGAGAGGCTCTAACTGCACCTAGAGAGTCAATGTAATAAAGGTTTCTCTATATTAATATTACAAAAACCATTTATCTTTGCAAAATCAATATTGCAATTTATCTTGGCTTGGTATTTCTCTTTCCATGTTTTAAGTCTTTTTTCTTTGATTATGTGTAATTCTGTTTTAATAAATGTGAAATATGTTTGATTTAAAATGTCTTGGGAAGGTAGTGTTTAAAAAATAACATAAGCTTCTAATTTATTTTATGAACAGTCCTTGAGAATGTTGAAAATATTGCTTGTGTGGCTGAAAAGTTTCAAGGAATCTTTGTTTATTTACCATAAAAGTCCTTAGTGGCATAAAAATATTGACTTCACAAATGTACAGTAAACTTTTAAAATAATAGAATGTATTGATTTCACTATTTAGGATACTAATGAAGACTCTTATCATGGAAATACACAGGAGTAGTCCCATTGAAATCAATAGGACAACTCATACATTAGTGTTTACAGGATCAGGGCCTAAGTTAATAAAAATTGCGACAGATATTTCTATATATTGCCTAGAAGGGGGTTGGACTAGATGACCTCCTGAGGTCCCTTCCAACCCTGAGATTCTATGATTCTATGAAGACAAAATAGATACTACAGGCAAAAAAACAAAACACACACACACACACACACACACACACACACAACTGTAAGGCACTGTAAATGTACTGTATGTAAAACTAATTTGATTGTTTCATGAGTGAATGATGATGAAAACTGAAATACTCAGCAGACCCTTATTCATGAGAGGTCTCAGTAATATACTAAGAGGAGTCTCTCATTATTTATGTACTGAGACACTTGCATTAAAACGCCCCACAAACTATACACACAAAATAGCAGCATGTAATGAAATTATGAAATAATAAAATAGAATTATTTTCCTATCAATACACTATCTTCTTTTTTATCTCTAACTAAACCATTTTCTTTAGTCATGACATTTAAATAGTCTAAACAAAACCTCTATTTGAAGGGGGATTTGGATGCACTGTCTATAGATGAAAGGACTTAATACAGTTGTTTGAAAAAATTGCCCTTTTCTCTTGACTATAAAAGAGGGCAAACTACAGTATAGTGGCTTCCAGGAGAGAATGTATTTTATTTATTCCCAAAGGGATATTAGTCCATAAAACAAATTTGCAGCTTATTTTGCAGCTTTAGCTTTTATCAGCCTTTTTAAGGGTGTTGAATGATTACTCAGGAGATCACACAGCAAGAGTTGCAGTGGAGTAAAAGAACTCTAATAAACAGAGCTCTGCGATGGGCAAAAAAATGTATGTGAATAGTTCTCTTAAACTTGTTTAAAAATCTGTCACTTTTAATGTCTATTTCACTGATTATTGACCTGGATCTTAGTACTCCAATGTGAAAAAAGTTGTTGTTTTCCCCCTTTGCTTTTATCATCCTAAAGTGTAGATGAACTCAGCATTATTTGACCTACAGGTGTGTCTGAGAGAGGGAATAAAGAAAAGTGAAGTGGAAATACGGGCAGAATCTTGAATATGATGCATTAACTTTATATTGCACAACCAGTATAACCAGTCAGGGGAGGATCAGCTTAAGTGTAGGAAACCTTTCCAGGCTAGCACAGGTGTCCTACCAGAGCAAAGGAAACATAACTGAATCTTCTATATAGCCTTCAAGTCCCTGACTGTTATTTAATTGTCCTCTTGCGACTGTTGGCACCTTGTGTAATTTAGAGCTGCCTTCAGGCTGCTCTCATTTATGCCAGAGGACAGGACCGTTGCACAGCCAGCTCAGGTTTAGGTGAGTGCAAACTGAGTTTCACAATACTTTGTGGATCCCCTTCCTGATTTGTACTGTATGGTAATAAATTGCAGCCAGGGATTTGGCCCATGTTTTTTTAAACATTTGTTCCATCCATTAAGGTACAAATGTGAGATCAGAAAATTAGAGCAGAAAAGTTAATTATGGTTTATTTGCTATTATTAAACACTACACTGTGGTGGTGGCATGACTCAGAGAATTGGCTATGTGTTGTAAGTTGTTCACTCAAAAACAAACCATTGCTGTTATGTGGATAAGTCCATTATTGAGAATCACACACCTTCTAGTTTTAACTGATTTTGGTAGTGGTGATATAATTCGGTGCCACTGGGGAAAAATATATATCAATTGCAAAAACCCTTGTTTAGCAGGGTTTTCAAATATATACTGTTGGGAGGAGCAAATTCCATTTTTAATTATGGTCCATGAGCCAGCATATAGATTTAGGATCAAATATCTCAATCCACTGAGGATATTTCACTGATGCCAATGAGAGGTTTGCACAAAGGATGAAGGTTAGCATGTGGACCTTTGTGTAGTAGTTACACTTTTAATTATTATCATTTATTTAAGTACCTTATTGTCAATTTCAGTATCACATAGTGGGGGAAATGTGCTCCCCATTATGACCAGTGGTATTTCTGACCTTTCTCTTCCTACTCTATCCTCCTTTCTCTTTTTCTCCTTCTTCCCAGTCTTTGGATCTTTCTTCTTACTTATTTTGTATTTGCATCCCTATCTATTGCCTCTGTAGGCAAGAAACTTTTTTTTTGATGAAAGCTTAGAATCTTCAGGATCTGAATATATCCTGAAGATCTCTCTCATACATAAAGCAGGCCAAATAAATATATTGACTTCAGTTGCACTATTTTTGTGAGTAAGGAATATTTTGTGTGAATAAGGGTTATAGGATTGGACCAATAATAGGTTTATTAATCAGTACTGTGATGCACTCTGTGTACGGATCAATTCTATATTAACACATTTTTAAATCGAAACCATTTTCTTTATCCAATTTAGCATAAATTTCATCTAATGCTCAGATTTCAAATGCTTATTTTGAGTATTTATTAAAACAATATGAAATAGATAACTTGCAAATTTTTAAGCTGCATTTTTTTTTAAATATTTCCTAGTGTTTACATTTTTTTACTGCATCTCTGTCCACTAAGCTGTTTAATTATAATTCTGAATTATGTAAGACAAAAGAAGCCACTAAATAAAACCATACTGTGTCTAACTGAAGTGTTAATGTGCTTTGATTACTTTCTCGGTTTGTTTTTGTTTATAGATGTCAGCATTGTAATTGTCATCCTTCAGGAGTCATTAATGGGACTTGTCATCCTGTTACTGGACAATGTGTTTGTAAACAATTTGTAACTGGCTTGAAATGTGACAACTGTGTTCCCAATGCTAGTAATTTGGATGTCCACAACCTATTTGGCTGCAGTAAAAGTAAGTGGATGTTGGTCTTAAAAGCATGTCTTTCAAATTAATGGCTTTTAGTGTTAAATTAGTTCTGTAATACTAAAAGTGGATTTTTTCCCATATTTCAAGATCCTATTTTTCTTCTTTTTTTTATAGCAATCTTAGGAGATCCTTCAGGAAAGATTTAGTTAGAGTACTTCATAGAGCTTTGTGCCACACACAGAGCTTGAACTCAAGTTGCTGAGCACCCTCAGCCTTCACTGACTTCAGGATCAGGCTCATAGTGAAACTTTGCTTGCCACCCCCTGGGACCTCCGTACATCACTGTGGGAGACAATGTAACGTATCATGACAGATCATCATAAACTGACTTGCGTAGAGTGGGCCAAAGCTATGTTGACAATTGAGTGAGACATTGAAAAGAAACAAAGGGTTCTGTGGCACCTTATAGACTAACAAACTTATTGGAGCATGAGCTTTCGTGGGTGAATACCCACTTCGTCGGATGCTCCGGCGAGTGGGTATTCACCCACGAAAGCTCATGCTCCAATACGTTTGCTAGTCTATAAGGTGCCACAGAACTGTTTGCTGCTTTTACAGATCCAGACTAACATGGCTACCCCTCTGATAATTGAAAAGAAACACATTGCTACTAAGCACCTGCACTGTGGCAACTGCAATGAGTCTGAAGTACAGGGATGGCAAAGCATCAGCCTTTATGTGATTCTGAATTAGTCAGAATGATACTTTCAAATTTTGTTTTTCTGTGGCTTATCTCTATGCCGGCCTCGGTGCTTGGCTTTGGTTTATTGATACCAATGGTCAAGATGCATCCCTGGGAAATTTTACAAAAAAAGTCTAGTGTAGAAAAGGATTAAAATTTTCAAAAACTCTTACATAATTTAGGCTCTTAAAACACTTTTGAAAATGGGGACTTAGACGCCTAAGTGTCAATGAAAATCAGTAGGACTTATGGTCATCGCTGATCATTTTTTATCACATGGCTATGTGTTTTGGGACATTGCTTCTGCAACGTATCTATTTATCTGGCTTGTCTAGGCATTTACATCATGTTCAACACCATTGTATCTGTGTGGTAGATTTTGTGTGTATATGAACACATGCAAAGGGCACTCACAAACACACAAAACTTTCACTTTGTTCACAGTTTGTGTTTGGGTCCTATATCAAGTTAAGTTTAAACAGTATACCATTGAAGAACATATACGGTACTGTAAATGAGCCTGAACCAGAAAGATCTATTTGTTTCCAGACATGAATTTCTCAAATTTGAAAGTATTCAGATTCAGAGTTTTGGTTTAGGCCATCTCTAGAACACACAGTACTTCTCCATTGTCCTGATAGTTTGATTTGGTTTTGGAATTTCACTTTTAAGCGTATAGTGCTTCATTTGAATTTATAATAATAATACTTAGCATTTTTATGGTGCTTTTCATCTTTAACTGATCAACGAATTTATAACACTGTATACATTTTATAAAGGTCAATGGCAATTCTGCTATAAAATGTTAAATGACTTAGATTAATATAGATTTCAATTAGAAAACGTGTGAAAACTTGTACAGCATTCTGAATAGTAACTGGAGTTTTTTCTGGACATAAATTATGTAGGATTTGTAATCTTCTCCTTTCAGGTATTCTTGTCGTTTCTAATTGTTGTCACCCGTTTGGGGGATTTGCCCCTCTAGATTAATGCCTAGCCTTGTAAATGCTATTCCATATCTGCTCAGTCTTGTGCAAATCTAGGGATCTGTGGCAAGACAATGAATTCACACTCATTAATCAGAACCATATAAAAATGATATATCCAGATGTTCAGTACTTCCAGTGCGATGAATGTTCCAAAATGGAAATTCTGTATTTTAAGTGGTACATCATTTGTGATTACGCCTCATTGTAATTTAGCATTTTACTGACAGCTATCATATTAGTAAGTGCACCACCCACATAAATCTGTGTTAGCAGAAACAAAGGTAAGGCACTATCAGTGTCCAAATAACATTCTACTGGCAGGAGACTTATTTTGGGAGGGAGACTTACATTTTGGGGCCTAAAATATGCCAGATGCTTCATTCTCTCCCCCCACCCCCGGGCCCGGGCAAATGAAACCAACCAATGAACAACAACAGGAAGGCATGTTCCTTCCCCCAAAGAGCTTACGGTCTAACTATAACACAGGCTACAACAAACCAGGGCAAGAGAGAATCCAGGTTAACCTAGTAAATTCATGTGGTTACTCAGCTGGACAGTGCATGTCTTGATAGGTTAACAATATAGCTATATTGTGGGGGAAACTTTCAAAGGTGCCTGAACGATTTGGGAGTGAAAGTCCTTCTGACTTTCAATTGGACTCCTGCTCCTAAACTCTTTAGGTGCTCTTGACAATCCCTCCCTCTAATCCTTGTTGAACCTAAAAGCTAGAATAGTACCAAGGATACCTCTTCCAAGAAAAAGATGCAGATTTTTGCAATTTCCACACACCTAACGAACACTAACAATATGTTTTGTGTTATTTCTGCATTTAGCTCATCTTTTAGTTGTGTGTTGCTATTCATGGTGCCATTATTCTTCAAAAGTCTTATTTGTGGAAGTCGAGTCCTCATATTAAAAAAAAAATAAAAAAACAGGTTTTGCAAAGCAGTTATATATTTTGGAGAGAGAGAGAATTGGCCATATTCAGCAAACCGCTCTATATGATGATGATGACACAAGTAGAGTCCAAAGGTCCATGAAACGCCACAAGTTTTGAATTGTGATGTGGTTCCCATAGTTAGCTCTTTGGCCCATAGAATAGGGAAGATGTTTAACCTCCACACCCAGGATGGTCCTAGATTCATAGAGCTTTCCTTACAGATATTAGTCCGCAAAGATGGCTAGGTGCAGAAAAGTGGCAAACACATTCCCCCTCTGTACTGGAAAGCCTACTTAGGAGATTGGCCTTATGTGTTCTGGCTTATACATTATATCTATTTTTATCAAAAATGTTAATAAATATTCTTAAATGAATTTTTAAGAATGAGCAACACCACCACCACTCAGAAAGGACTGTGGTCATTCATTTGGACCACAGAAAGAAAACAGAGGGAATTTTGCTCTTTGATAATAGACCAAGACCTAAATATGCCTTGCACTGAGATAACTGGCTATCCTCTAATAAACTGTGATCTGATCATTTACTTGTGCTGTAAAAAGGATGGTAACTAGAACATACAGGCCTCTGTCTGTTGATACTAGTGTAATTTGGGGGTAAATCCATTGAAATTTATGTAGTTAATATTGGTGTAAAACTTGTGTAAGGGAGATCAGAATCAAGCCCAATGGCATCAGGATTGGTCTCTTGCAGCCTTATGATAGACAGAGGTAAGATTTTTCTCTTCTGCTTTGTTAGATGAAGTTATGTGGCCATTGAGATAAGTTGAATGAAAAGGAACCTTCTGAAAATACAACACATGATTAGATGGCAAACTTTAAATTAATAATGTATACAGAGGAATATGATCCATCTTTTGATAATTTCCTAAAAGCAAAAGAAAAAGGAGCTTTTAAAAAACTGTGGTAATACTGATGTTTAACTTTTGTGGTTTTTCTAAATGTATTTAGGCTGCTGCTTTGATGTACAAATTTAGTTTAATGTAGTTAGATAAAAAGCTTTGTTGCAGAGTAGTTCTGATGCATTAGCTTTGTTTATTAATGTTCTATTGACCATATATCCACATGACAGTTTTTTTTTGTGTCAGAACAACCTTTATCCTAAAAATTTCACTTCTATTTATTTGTATGTTTATTGATGAGCTCGGTTTTAAAAATGTGCTTTTTAAAAAAATTGTCCTTTAGCTCCATCCCAGCAACCTCCACCCAGAGGAGAAATTCTAAATTCTTCTGTTATCTATCTTTCATGGAACCCACCTGATTCTCCAAATTCCAACTGGCTTACTTACGGACTATATAGAGATGAGACTGAAATTTATACAACGGAAGACCACTATCCTTATAGTGAGTATTAACGAAGACAGCAGTGTTTGACATATATATCTATATATAGCGATATAGAGATTTGTTTTCCAATTGTTGTCTCCGGTTCCTGTCATTTGTTCTATAAGGTTTTTCAGTATTCAGTTTTTCCTACTAGTTGGCTAAGGTTCCACACTGCTTAATTTCTTTGGAAAGAAACATCTGATTAAATTTTCAAAAATGATTACTGAATTTGAGTGACTCAGTTGTTCACTGTCTAATCTGTGACCTGTTAAAAATGCTTGAGCTGTATAGTCCCTCATTTTTAATTCTGATATATTATGTTTAAGTACTTATCATACTTGGTTACATTGTGAACCTTACATGTAAACACTATGTAATACTACTGAACACAGTTAATCAAAGGTTAAAGTATGCTATACATATATAAGGGATTAGATGAATGTGGTGAGAGAAATAGAAATGATCTCAAAGTTGAGGAATCATATGATAGATTTTAATTAGCTTCATTTCCTAGCAAAAATGAAAACTTAGAATTTAAGTTGAATCCTTTCACAAGTAAAGTAGTATATTTTGTTCATGTTCATAATATCGTACCATACAACCTGTTTAAGAACGGAATGAAAGATGAAGACACTATTTCATGATTCCACTGATATATTTAAGGAGCTGCTTTAAAAACCCTAAATATTCACTACTTGGATAATCAGACATTGATATACTCCTATTTAACAAAACCATTATTTTCTGTTTGGTTAAAAAAATTACATTACTGACATTTCCTGGCACTCACTCTAATTAATGATGTGAAAATCATCTTCATGGCATTTCAACAGTAAAAACAATTTGTTAATGCTGTCAGAAATTTGTATTCTAATAATATTCTTTATTCAATAATATTAATTATTACTTTATTCTTGGAGTGTGTGTGTTGGGGTGGGGGGAGAGAGAGGGGGGGGAGTGGGGCATCTATAGTACACACAGGAAATGTCACTTAAGTGCAACTGAACGAATACAGATCTTATTACTAAATGAGAGTTTGAAATTACAGTTGTGGAAGTATTGAACTTTTCAAGGAAAATTAACAATAGTCTTCTAACTTGACCTGATGATTTGGCTGATAGGGTTACAGAGTACCTCATTAGAGTGATTTTTTTTTTAAGCCCTCTGCTGGCTTTGCTGTGGAAGCTGAGAATACTCAGGAGATCACAATCTCCATCTGAAAGATAAAACAGAATGTTTACTATAAAATATGGAATAATACCAAAATCTATTTTAAGATTCCAAATCATAGTTCATTGGACTTAACCATGTAGAAATATAAAGGGGATGGGAAAGACTCTTTTGGGGTTTTTTTTCCCTTCCGGACAAAATGAAAACAGGAAACTAGCATCATCAGGATGCAGATGAAACATACATGAATAAAAATCCTGTTCTTGGGCCTTGATTCTTTTCTTTCCCCTTTCTCCCACTCCTCTGATACCCTGGGGTTGGGAAGACTACTTGATAACAGAATATTTTACATTTTTAATACTTGATCTTTTCCTATGTGGATACTGTGGCCTTTCAAAACTTGCATAAAAAGCAACAAATTCAAGACAGGTTTCTAGGTGTTTGACATGTGGAACATAATTTTCTTCTTATGTTTGTTCTAGGTACTCAGAGCTTCAGTGACACCACTTTGTTCCCTTATACCTTCTATTCCTATTACCTCAAGGTCAGCAATGTTCATGGTTCTACAAGGAGTGCAGCAATGATGTACAGAACAAAATCAGGGACACCTAGAGGAAACCTACATTTAAATATAATTTTTCCTGTTGGCCCAGACACCATTTCCTTTAACTGGACAACCCCATCAAATGACTCTGGGCCTATAGAAAAATATGTTTTGACGTGTGCTTATTCAGTTGATCTTCAGCCTTGTGGCCAGTATGAAGGTTTAGAAACCTCTACAATTATTCAGAATCTGGTTCCATTTACAAAGTACATTTTTGTTGTTCAAGCATGTACCAGTGGAGGCTGTTTAAAGAGCCTGCCAGTGACAATAATTACTGCACAGGCCCCTCCGGAGGGGCAACATTTTCCCAGGATACAAAACTTCAGCGCTACAGAGCTCACCCTAAAATGGTCTCCACCTACAAAACCAAATGGTAAGTCTTAATACGTTTAGTTTCTTAAACCTGAGTTTCAGCAATGAAAAAACAGTATTTTATCTAAATCTGTTCATGTTGTCTAGGTCAGTGGGACACAAGCATTGGACAAAAAAATCAGTTCAACTATCTCTTAATATTATCTGTTGTCTGATACTATTGTGTAGTCTCTTAGAGTCAAGTCTTGATTCCATTGGAGTGCAAAATTCCAAGTGACTGCAATGGGACTAGGATTTACCACTTAGTGACATCTGCCTCAACAAGAATGATATTTACAATTAAAGGTTCATTGTAAAATCCATTTTTTCTCACCAATTAGTTCACACAGATGCAGTGACCATTGCTGTATCTACTAGATCAGTAAGTAAAAGGATTAACAAACTAAGAGAATTAACTGAGAGAATCTGTTTTTTAAACCATGAGGCATATATGGCAGCTCATTCTGTTATTAAGCTAGCTTTGTTACAGATTTGATAATGTCCAAGTGTTATGGGCCTATCTTGGTTTTAGTTTTTGTATGTGGAAGCACCAGCTTTTGTAAGGAAGACACTGTGATGCACTCCATTCTGCTGTTTACTATTTTATCTTTCAATCTATGGGCCAAATTTTTGTGGGACTCTTGTAAATCACACTGGTAACGTTTGCATGGCAACCCTCACAGATACTTCAGGAAAGAGCATTTGTGTACATGAAAGTGGTGCAGAGGTCTCAGTTACCACTTTCTGTGAGGACCTTTTTGTCCTAATTTAGCGAGAGTCAGGAAATTAGCCTACACCAGAATGTTTCTGTATGCTTAGGGCTGCAATTATTATGACTACAGGCGCTGCAGTGTTAGCTCATGTCAATACTAGCCTCTTGATCCGTACAGTGTATGCTTCATAGTTATATTTGGTGGTTGCCACTCCCTGATCTGTAAGCCTATGATATGTCAGCTCCTGGGTTCCATTCTCACTTCTCCCAGCAACTGCTGATGGAGGAAGCACTTCATTTTGTTTGTCAGAAAACTCAGTGTTAGAGCAAATGAGTGGTAAGACCCCTGTCTGGTATAGTGTAAATAGGTCACTACTTTTTGGCCCACGGAGGCTGCTGTTAACTATGCCTCTGGTAGAGTTAGGGGCATGCCTAGCAGGAACAACTCTTCAATGCTAATATCATATGCTTAGTATTTGCTAAAATTCAAAGATATTTTATATTGGGGAAGGTAATAATTCCTATGTATGCATTTTTTAATTTAACTTAATACTAAATAGTGTGACTTTTCTCTAAGAATGACACAGAAAATAACAAGGTCCCAATGTAATTTAATTATCTGTAGCTTAAAATTACCATCACTTACATGTACTTGCAAGACTAGGCAGCTGTGAACAATGCTATTTCATTTCCTTTGATGCCTGGTCAGATCTTTCTGTCTGCCAAAAAGACCAAGGGACAAGTTGTTGTCCTGTCCCCACACCTCTACCACCACCAATTATGGTTATTCAGGTCCTTGAAGTCCATAAATTTGGCTCCAGATACTTATCCACTGTGATGCTTATTAACTTCTGGCTGTGCTGATGTTCCAGGTCTCTCAGATGTCTCCCATTAAATATTTACATTTTTTTGCTCTCTTGGCCTCAGTTCAGGAAGGTGCTTAGGTACATGCCTAACTTGAAGCATGTGAGGTTAATGGGCCTACTTGTGTGCTCAAAATTAGGCATGCACTTAAGTAATGTGTTGTACCTAAGTCCAACTGCTGTTTCCTGACCATTGAGATCTTGCCACTTAGTTATAGATTCCCTTTGATGGAAAATTGACAAAAAACAGTTTCCCATCACATCTTATTTTAAAGGCACTGCCCATTGCTGCCACTTAAATAATGATCTGCCCATTGCACAAACACTTGCTCCTTTGAAAATACTATTATGCTGTACTACTATAGTATCCATGTAGGAACTCTCTAGAACAATCTTTTTATCTGTCCTTAGAGAAAAAGCATAACAAATCAAATTATAACAGTCCAACCTAAGATTTTTTTCAAGTGCAAAAATTGTGGGTTGTAAAACCAAATGTTTAATCAAATAACAACCACAACAAAAGTTGTGATAGAATAACAACAAATTAGGGGGGAAAAATATCCCTAGCTAAGTGAACTTTTATAGCAATTAAAATTACACCTCTCCGTGCATTATATTTTCTATGTGCTCTATTGCTAGATTAATAGTTTTTAAAATATTTTTGTATTGATTTTTTTAATTGGATGCTGAATAACAATTTGAAATAAATTACTATTGTTTACTCACTGTTATTTCTAGGTATAATCATAAGGTATGAAATCTATATGAGAGGAGCATTACGATCAGATGGAAGTCGTATTCCTCCTGAAAGTCGCATCTTCCAAAGCAGTGGATGGCTCAGTCCTCAGCCAATTATGGAGTCTGCTAATGAAAATGCATTAATGCCACCTCAGACCAGCACCACAATTACTGATCTTGAGCCATTCACAGAATATGAGTTTTGTGTTTTAGCCGTAAACATGGCTGGTAGCATATTTTCAGACTGGATATCGGGAAGAACTGGAGAAGGAGGTAAGTATTAGTTCATATCAACTAATTTTTAAAAACCTAGAATGTATTTAAAAAAGAGAGCTTTTTTGTTAAGTAAGTAGCCATAGGGCCAAAATCTGCTCATCTTATTTATCCAAAACTCACTTAAATTTGCTTGAGTAAGTAAATGATCTGGAGAAAGGGGTAAACAGTGAGGTGGCAAAGTTTGCAGATGATACTAAACTACTCAAGATAGTTAAGACCAAAGCAGATTGTGAAGAACTTCAAAAAGATCTCACAAAACTAAGTGATTGGGCAACAAAATGGCAAATGAAATTTAATGTGGATAAATGTAAAGTAATGCACATTGGAAAAAATAACCCCAACTATACATACAACATGATGGGGCTAATTTAGCTACAACGAGTCAGGAAAAAGATCTTGGAGTTATCGTGGATAGTTCTCTGAAGATGTCCACGCAGTGTGCAGAGGCGGTCAAAAAAGCAAACAGGATGTTAGGAATCATTAAAAAGGAGATAGAGAATAAGACTGAGAATATATTATTGCCCTTATATAAATCCATGGTACGCCCACATCTCGAATACTGTGTACAGATGTGGTCTCCTCACCTCAAAAAAAGATATTCTAGCACTAGAAAAGGTTCAGAAAAGAGCAACTAAAATGATTAGGGGTTTAGAGAGGGTCCCATATGAGGAAAGATTAAAGAGGCTAGGACTCTTCAGTTTGGAAAAGAGAAGACTAAGGGGGGACATGATAGAGGTATATAAAATCATGAGTGATGTTGAGAAAGTGGATAAGGAAAAGTTATTTACTTATTCCCATAATACAAGAACTAGGGGTCACCAAATGAAATTAATAGGCAGCAGGTTTAAAATAAATAAAAGGAAGTTCTTCTTCACGCAGCGCACAGTCAACTTGTGGAACTCCTTACCTGAGGAGGTTGTGAAGGCTAGGACAATGTTTAAAAGGGGACTGGATAAATTCATGGTGGCTAAGTCCCTAAATGGCTATTAGCCAGGATGGGTAAGAATGGTGTCCCTAGCCTCTGTTCATCAGAGGATGGAGATGGATGGCAGGAGAGAGATCACTTGATCATTGCCTGTTAGGTTCACTCCCTCAGGGGCACCTGGCATTGGCCACTGTCGGTAGACAGATACAGGGCTAGATGGACCTTTGGTCTGACCCGGTACGGCCTTTCTTATGTTCTTATGTTCTTATGAGTAAAATGACTGTGGAAGAAAAAATTGCAATCACACTGCAACAAACATCTAAGACCATATGATAACAAAATCTTATTACTCTTAAGTTTGGTTATCAGAATTTTACCTAGTTTTCCCCATTATTGTGTATATCTTCTTCAAGCAAATCCTCATTAACCCACTTTTTTTCCTGAAAACCTGGGAGAATAGGTAGGGCTTGAGGTGAGCCTTGAAGGTCAACAAACTCAGACTCTGTAACACTTGCAATTTTGGGGGAAGAAATAAATGTGGATGCAATGACTATCATTTAAGTCCATTTTCAAGAACTCAGCACTCACAAGTGGGGCTAGATTTTAAAAGAGCTCTGCTCTCATGCACTAAATAAGGGCCAGGCACCTAAGTAGGGACCAGATTTTCAAAAGTACTCTGCACACAACAGCTGGCGTTGTGACACCAATGGCCAGATTTTCAAAAGAGTTCAGTACTCAACATACTGAGCTCTTCTGATAATAAGGCTACTTATTTTCTTGCCTAAATTGGAGCTGAGCTCTTCTGACAATTCTGGTTTTTCCTACCTGATAGAGCTCAGATTTCAGCGATTAAATGTCTCATCAAATATCAATAAGGCTACGATTTAGTCACGGGTATTTTTAGGAAAAGTCATACACTGGTCAGGGGCAATAAACAAAAATTCACAGTCCATGACCTGACAATGACTTTTACCTGTGATTAAAAATCTTGGGGTGGGGTGCTGGGGGAGCAGAATGGGGCCACTGCTGCGGGGGGGGGGGCATGCACCCAGGACCAGCAACACCAGCTGCCGGGGACCACAGCTGCTCTGGCCAGCTGGGGATGGCTGCCCTGGGCCGCCAGAGCAGCGGGTGGTATGGCTGTCCCCGGGGGCTATCTGAGCAGCTGACCCCAGAGCCAGCTGCTTGGGAGGCCCTGTGGTCAGCCACACTGGCCCCTGCAGAAGTCACGGAGGTTGCAGAAAGTCACGGAAACTGTGATTTCCATGACCTCCATGACAGACATGGAGCCCTACTCATTAGTGATGCCCACATTTGTTGGTGCCTCCAAAATCATGTCCTCGGTTATTTGCTTCCACAAAATGGGAGGCTAGGCTAAAACCCTTTTTAGAATGTGGCTTTCTGCTTGTCAGTTTTTAAATAGCATATATCGCAAAAGTGTCAAATTTTCTCTTGGGAAGAGGTCCATTAGTACGGTGTTTGTAATAAGAGGCACTCTGAGTTGGGATTCTATCATTACAAAGTGAGAAGGTGGGGCTTTTACTACAGTGCAGACAGTGCTTTTAAAGGTTTTGTTATCCAAGACAGGAGCATTCCTCTATAAGAAGTGAGAGATGTGTTAATTTCAAACCTGCCCAGCAAACAAAATTGCTTTTAAGGTGATTAAGCATTGAACAATCATTGCTTTTATCAGGTTTTTTCCAGATCACATGAAAATTTTGCATTTGAGAGCTTTTCATCTATCTACTTCCTACCTATATCTGCCAAAAAAGGTGTTTAGTAGCTAAGTGGTGGTTAGTACCTCTTTAAAAACGTGCATTATAAAATCAAGGTTTATTTTGCATAGATGATTTTTTTTGCCTTTTTATATAATATTTAAAACAATATAAAATTCCATTCTGACTTGAAAATTAATTTTTACAAGGGGCTTATTAAGGAATTGGATGTGAAAAGACATTTTATAGTCTATAACAGATGGCATTTTACAAATACAGTAAGAAAACTTGCATGACACATGTTGTTCATTTATTTTATGGTAAATTAGCACATTTGTTTTTAGCTCCTGTATTCATGCCATCTCCATCAGTATTCCCTCTTTCACCGTATTCTCTCAATGTATCTTGGGAAAAGCCACAAGATAATGTAGCAAGAGGAGAAGTGATGGGATACAGCATCAACGTAATTACCACACAAAACATGTTGCCAGTATTTTCCCAGGTATTGTTGTTATCAATCTGTTTTCATTGTTTGCTAATATATGGATGTTATACAGAAGAAGAAAAAATAGTATCAGCCTTGGTGTCTTGGCAAAATTGTTATTTGTCTATTTATTGTACATTCTTCTTACCTAATTTCCTCACCCAGCAGTTTATGGCATGCTTTTAATTTTCTGTAATGGTGTGTGCATTGCTTAATTGTTGAATTGTACCCCTGAAGAGAGCAGTATTTCAGTGGAGGGGAAAGAGATGCCTAGATATGAAGAGCCAATTCAGGTGAATTTGGTCAATACCCTCAAGCTGTGCATATGTTGATTCTGTAAAAGCGGCATATATGTGTGCCCGGAGGGCACCCAGCAATAAGGGCAATCCATGCACAGTCCCTCTATCCCCTTGCCAGTGTTGACACCTCTCTGTTTTATTATTTTTAAAGCTTTCCCTTTTGGAGTCAGGTGATTATGCAAGAATTTCAGCCTATGTTTTTGGTGACCCTTGTGGTTGCTAGGAAAAGTTTGAAAACATGATCCCCAAAGGTTCAAAAGGCAAATAAAAACAATGCAAGAATAGTGGCTAAAAATCGTGACATTTTAAAAAATAAATCTCATGATTTTGGGGTGCTGACATACGATTTTTGAATTATTGGGCCTGGCAATACTGCCTTACACAGATGACTGCTGATACCTCATTCAGTTACTCCTGCTCCTGAACTGTGCTAAAAGCAAGAATGATCTGTGTGGGAGTGTGACGGTGCGGTTCTGGCGGGACCCAACTGAGAGTGCCAAATCAGGACCAATTGCTCAAACAGGGCAGTCACAGCCCTAGGCTGGGGTTTTTCCACCTCTAAGGCAAACCAAACCAGCCAGACACAGAGGACTCTGGTCTCACCCCACTGGCTAACCACAAGTCACACAAGCAATTTCCTTAGACACTCCAGTCTCCCAGTATCACCACCAGTGCACTCGTCCTGGGGATGAATGGTTATGAAAACCAACACCCCAATAAAAGAAAAAGGTTCTCTCGATCCCAAAGGACCAAGCCCCAGACCCAGGTCAATATACACATCAGATCTTACCCACAAATCACGCTGTTGCCAATCCTTTAGAATCTAAAATCTAAAGGTTTATTTACAAAGGGAAAAAGGTGGAAATGAGAGGTAGAATTGGTTAAATGGAATCAATTACATACAGTAATGGCAAAGTTCTTAGTTCAGGCTTGCAGCAGTGCTGGAGTAAACTGCAGGTTCAAATTAAGTCTCTGGAACATCCCCCGCTGGGATGGGTCCTCAGTCCCTTGTGTAGAGCTTCAGTTTGTAGCAAAGTCCCTCCAGAGGTAAGAAGCAGGATTGAAGACCAGATGGAGATGATGCATCAGCCTTATATAGGCTTTTCCAGGTGTAAGAATCTCTTTGTCCTTACTGTGGAAAATTACAGCAAAATGGAGTCTGCAGTCACATGGACAAGTCTCTGCATAC
The DNA here is from genome assembly GCF_016161935.1 of Mauremys reevesii. Lineage (NCBI taxonomy): Eukaryota > Metazoa > Chordata > Testudines > Geoemydidae > Mauremys > Mauremys reevesii. The sequence goes on from NC_052625.1 coordinate 49,010,544, forward strand.
TTTGCTGAGTCACAAGGCGTGTCTGCCTTCTCTCCATGGGTCAATTGTGTAGCTGATGGTCCTTAATGGGCCATCAAGCCAGCTAGGCAGGGCTAACACCAGCTTGTCTGGGATATTTCCCAGAAACAGAGCATAATACAAAATACAGACAGTACAGAGCCAATACTTATAACTTCAACTACAAAATGATACACAGACATACAGACAGCATAATCATAACCAGCAACCCAGAACCTGGTCTTAGACACCTTATATGACCCCCTTTACTTAAGATTTGGTGCCACTACAGGACCTTGGTTGCAACCCATGTTCTATATGGTCCCAATTTATATCAATAACGTCACAGGGAGGAGCATGTAAATTGGCCATTGTTGGAATATGCCACAGGATCTGACTATTTCTCCTTTTCCCAGGGGTGCTCCACCCTTGCTCTGCCATGAGGCTCGACCCACACTCTGCCCCCTCCCCCAAAGCCCCACTCTGGCCATGTCCTGCCTCTTTCAAATTCCACTCTGTCCCCTCCCCTGAGCTTGCCCCGCCCTCACTCTGCCTCTTTCTGCCCTGCTGCTCCCTCCAACCCACCCCACTTCCAGCACCTCCTGCCCACTGCCGAACAGCAGATTGGCAGCAGGCATCCCAGAACATACCACTACAATTCCACTTGCAGAAATCCTACAGCGCATGGAAACTTTTTGCTTGGAGCCACAAATGAGAATGAAAAATAGTTGTAATGTACTTTCCCTTGTCCTATGGCTTTTCTAGTGTGTGTGTAAGTGTAGGTTAGAATTCAATCCATAATTTATGGAGCACTTTGGGCACCCTTCAGGATGAAAAGTGCTATATAAATGTATGATTTGCAGTGTTGCCATTTTTTGCAATTTTATCACAACTGTCCCAATATTCTTTTTTCATGAAGTCCCAGTTCCTGGAGTCATTTTATTTTGTGAGAATCTCAGCTTTTATTGTTAAAATAGTATCTTTCTAGTCTTCTGGTTGAAAATGTGAACCCTGAAAAACAGAAGGCAAGTAAAAAGAATCCCAGATCTTAAAATCACAAGTTTTTGGAGGCCTTACTCATAACTTTTAAATGTTTGGGGTTGACAATACTGGATTTTTATTTTAATTATTTTGGCAATAATATTGAACTAAAAATCTAAAGAGTGAGTGACGAAGTGTTGCCTATTAGCTAGGGAGCAAGGGAATGACAGCCAGAACTCCTGCATTCCATTTCTGACACTGATGTAAGTATATTATTTATGGTACTGTCTCTGTGCCTCCATTTGCTTATCTGTAAAATGGAGACAGTAATACTTATCTACCTCATGGGGTTGTTGAAATTGTAACTTACTTATGTGTAAAGTGCTTTAGACCTCCTGGGTTCCAATTTTGTGAGACTTTAGATTTCTAGAGAAACGAGTATCTGAAACAGTTTATCTGAACAACAGAATCTTTGCCTGTGTAAATATTGACTGGTCCCATCAGAATGTGTGCCACTCATGTCACTTATTCCACAATGATCAGATTGATAGGCTTAGATTTCATCACTTAATGGTGACATCTTCGTCATCCATAATCTACAGTGTTTGTAGCGATACCAGCACCACCACACAGCTTTATGAGGCAATAACTATGTCTCCTCATTTATCCACCCAGGAACTGGATTATTACCTCATAAAACAGTGTGATGGAAGTATTATCATTTAAATCCTACCTTGTTGATATTCACCAAAATAATCCTTTTCTACTAATGGATCCTGGCAAATCTTTCCATGTTTAAATGCATGAATCTACAAATTCAGAGTCTAATTTCTTATTAGCGATCATATCCTCTATTAACAGGAATGAAAACATTATTTAACTAAGTACCATCTTCCAATTTGTTTGCCTTGCAGATTGTGTATATAGCTGAAGCTCATGAGCTGTCCTATATAGTGACAGGATTAAAACCCTACACAATGTACAACTTCACTATTACTCTCTGCAATCGAATTGAATGTGTAACCAGTGAGCCAAGCATCGGACAAACCTTAGCAGCTGGTAAGGAAATAATCTGATCCATGTACAAAGTTGACGCAGCTTTCTAATGAGTACCATTACAGATGATCATAGTTTGATGCACAGTGACAGGGATAGGTGTTGTATTAATATAAAGTGACTTGCTTAATTATAATTTGTTTACCTTGACAGTTTAGAAACAAAACAAAATGTTTTCCATGCAGGTTTACAGTATACTCTAATGCGATAGGATTTATGTGCTTCTCTCTCAATTACAAGTCAGTTATTTAGTTATCCTATTCCTGTTTGTTTATATCATGCCCATCCATAGCTCTTACGCTGATTAGAGCTGATAATAAATCAGTTGCTTCCTATAAGTCTTCATGTGCCAGATTTTCAAATGAAGGCATGCAGAAGTGTGTATGCACTTTTGCAAATGCTTGGCTTTACACGCGAGTAGGAGTTGAATTCTTTTCTTATGAACTGGACTTTCAAACTTTGACTAGCTTGTGTGTGGTGAGTATTTGTGTACCTATGCCAGAGACACACTGATGTACATGCATATTTTGCGTGTGCCCATTTGAAAATATTCAGGTTATGAAGGTTCTCTGTTACAGAGCTGCAGTACTGTAAACATCAGTTCCAAATCTGTGGAACACTTGCTGGTGGTGTGCAGAGAGTTGGCTGGTCACATTGCTCTCTCCTTATTTCCAGCTGCGACACTACATAAAAACAAACAAACATTAAATAATTTCACGATATTACCATTTCCAGTTATGCAACTGCTGTATGGAATCATGAATGGGAAGGAGGTGGTCCTTGCAGTCATGAACAGTAGGGGAGGTGATCCACGAAATGAGCTATCTATTGTGATGTGGTCCATAATGTGAAAAAAAATTGAGAACCCCTGCTATATAGAATATTTTAAAAAACTTTTTAATGTTCCCTTCTTCCCTTTCATGGTTGCCAGTCTACCTGTTTTCAGTTTATGGGGAAAATGATTTGTTCTCTCACAATGGATACCGCTCCCTCACGGTTCAGGCCTTCTGTTTGAATGGACAGAGATGGCTCTGAGATGGTGTCTCTTCTGTTTCTGGACTCCAGGAGATTTCTTTGATCTCTTCGTGCTGAGCCTCTTTAAAATTTTAACTTGGCTCTGTCTTAAGAACCCATTCCATATAAGCATGACTTTATTTCTCCACCATCATTCCCGACCATCCAATTGTCATCTCTGGAATGGAGTATCAAATTAGTGCCAGCCTGGACAGCTCTGCCCCATAGGAACCTCACTGTTCCACGGGATTCCAAAGGCTAATAGCCCCAGAAACCAATATGACCTACATAGGACCCTTTGTTGTTGTTACAAATTATCCAACCTTGCGTGTATATATTTATTCAAAGATTGAGAATGAATAGCTCGGTTAAGCTTGACAGCTTGTTTATGACTGTCTCCTCCTCCGTTGTGTTAACGCTTAGAGACCTATCACATTAAAGAAGACAGGAGAATACAAAACAGAATAACAGACAGGTCTGGATTTATTAGACTTTTCACATTATAGCATTTTTCTGTTCACCGTTTGCAGATCTTGCAGAGAGTGACCACTTTGAGAATTGGAGGGTTCAGTCTCGTATTGCATTTGCTCAGTTGAAACAGTACTACTGATGTTGATTTCCCCAGATTTTATGCTCATAAATTTTAAAATATAAAGAACAAAACACTTGGATTTTGCATGCCATTTCTTCTTTCACCATTCAGATTTTTCATAACTGTAGCAAATTGTTTGCAATCCTACAGTTAAGTGTCTAATACTATTTCCATAACAGGTTTATATTTGCAACAGTTCCATCCTGGGAAACAATATTTCTAAAAAAAGGTATTTAAAATATATTTATTTTTTAAAATAAAACCTCCTGGTTTTGTAATCTTCGGGTTAATATAAGAAGGTAGAATAATACTAGACAGACTTGGAGATGCCATTCCCATCAACAGCAGGGATAGTGGCTCAGATCCTGGTCAATGCAAAGTCCTTGTTGCACCACTGAGTGGTTCAAGGTGAATTAAAATTGCCTTGAAAGGGGAGGGGAGGATTCCCTGAGTGTGAAGGAATCTCCATTTGGCAAAGAATCACTAACACTGGCTCTGTGCCACTCCCTGTTGGCCCCTGGCAGAAGGAGCTTGCTGGAGGAGGTGGGGCTAAAGTGTGCTTCAGTGTAATGGTCCCTTACGGCTGTTTACAATCCAGTGCAATTTAAAGTAGCCTTGAGTTTTGTTTCAGCTTGTTGTAGAGCTGAAGGCTGCTTCCATTGACCTTTGACTTTTGAGAACAGAATTTGGCCCATTATCTCTTATTGATACCACAGTGGAAGGACCCTCCCCCCCCCCCAGTCTCTTTCTAAGCACAGTTTTATTTTCCAAATATAGGCAAAACACAAAAAAAGTTCCTCAGCCCACCATGGGCTACAGCTCTCAGGGAATTTTTCCTTTTGCCTCATTATCCCTCCTTTTTCAGGACCCACAACAACATTCTTCTGTGCTATTTTAATTGAGCACTGCCTTTCAGGGCTTTCTCCTTGGAGGCCCTCTTTCCCCTGTAGGCTCCCAAGGGACTGAAGGCAGTGGGACTTTGGCAGTCTCACTCAGGGAATTTCAGAGAAAGAGAGAGAGCTCAGAACCCAGAGTAATGAGAGTAGCGAGAGCTCAGAAGAAGGAACAGAGCTGGGCTGAACCTTCAGGGAGGGGATGCTCCTGACATGGGGAACAGTGGAGTCAGATCAGGTTCATGAAAGCAGAAGGCAGCTGAGTTACCTGTGAACTTCCCTAATGCAGAAAGCCATGGCCAGAGAGGGCTGAGGGAGATACCTTCTGGCTGTCTAAGCTGGAGAGCCGGAGAGAGATGAAGATTGGGAAATGATGGGGGGATGAGTTTCTGTGTAAGGGCTAGAACTAGATCTGGTAAGTAAACAGGATGGAGATGCTCCCCAGCTCTACATTCTGAGGTGGGAGGTGTAGGGGTGAGGGGTGCTGGAGCTGTACTTGGTGTGTTGATGTATTATTGGGACTTAAAAGAGTAAATGTACTGTTTGGTTTGTGCTGGAGAAATCTGGATTGTGGTTGAGAGCCTTTTGTGGTAATTAACCCTACAAAAGGCTATTTATATGTGAAAAGCTTCGGTGGAGTTACTGGAGGCTATGAAAGAAAAGAGAAACTGAGGCAAAAGCACTGGTCCTGTTGTGCCCTGCTGCAACACTAGGAAGGAGATGCCTTCTCACATATGGTGAGGAATGCAAGCAGATGATCAGCCCATGGGAAAAAGGAACTATGAATGCCTAGAAGAGGGCCCTCGAGGCATGGGGCTGCTTGCACAGCCACTCTGAAGCCATGAGGGGCACTCAGGACATATACCCTTTGACATGGATCTTAAACTATTTTTTTTATTTTCAAAGTTTTTTTTCTGTTTTGTGTTTAATTCAGACCATTACATTATGGATCACATTCCCAGCAGAGGTAATTGGCATAGCTTCATAGACTGGAGGTATACAAATTACACAAGGAGAGGATCTAGTCACAAGAAAGAGGTTCAAAAAACGTAGTTGCATAGAATACTAGGAATATTTGCATCACTTCCTGAATATTAAAATGAGGTCAGAGATGTTTGTCATTAAGGATTTCGACTTCATTTCAGAGGTGCTGGAACAATTTGTATAGTGGGGTTGCTGAGACCCATGAATCAAACTGTAAATCCTGTATATAATGGAAACCACTTACAGCCAGTGGGTGTTGCAGCACCCCTAGAACCTCTAGTTCCAGCACCTATGGTTCATTTTTTAAAGCAGTTTATGGTCAAATCAGTGTCATTGTAAAATTAATGCAGATTTCTCAAAGGCAAAACATTCAGGGGCTCAAAAGTTTTCTATAAGGCACAAAGACATCTAGTTGTCTCTTCTTCCCCTGCCCCTCCCATTCCTGTTTGTGACATTTCAGCAGAATAGAATTAGCTGTGTGAGAACAGTAATTGCTTATCCTACAGATCTCAATATCAAATAGTCAGTGTGACTTAAACAATCTATACAGCTGTGTTTCATTAACTGCTGTGTGGCTGAACTCACTTTTTGTAATTAAGTTTGTCTTTCATTTGTCCTTTTGTAATTTTTTTTTTCAAACTTAAATTTAACATCGTTTGTTTTTTAAAAAGACACCAAAACACACCCTTGTGATTGCTGCCATTCACCTCAGCACATTGTAATACTGCTCCTTTGCTTTTGATGGCAATTACAGGGTTCAGAAGCTAATTTGTAGAAGATATTCTTCCAGCAGCAGCTGCATCTGGCTTCTTGGCAGACTCCTCAAGCAGTTGTATTGCTGGCTTTGGAGTTGCCTCTGGGTTTACTGGGGTAATGATGAGGATGGGCTGTCTGGGCTGTCTTACGCTCCTGGATGTCATTTTATTTTTTGATTACCCTTTTAATCTAAGTAATTTTGTCCATTTTTATCCATTTATGAAAAAAGTCCAGTGCAAACTCTTTTGGAGAGCTACATTCCATTTGCACTAGCAATGCATCACTTGCTTATGCCTGTCATAAATTGGTTTTCTGCACAATTCTAAGCAACAGTCTTAAAACAACCCATATCCTGTTATGCTGGTAATTAATCATGCATTAACTTCTCTCTCTCTATTAAAAGTAAAATATGAAGGCTGTTTGCTGCTGGTCTGAAAACACACATTGTTTTGCATGCATGTACATAAGTCTTTTCATTGCGAATAGGACCCAAAGTGATTAAACAAGCTCTCTTAATATGTTAATTTATAATTTTAATTACAACAATCTTGTGTATATATAGTCATTAGTGAATACTAATATAAATATTTTTCTACCTTTTTATTCATAATGCATAAACCAATCATCCAGTTACTTCTCGGCAGTTGCCTGTTTTTGTTTCATAATACAATCTTTGTTCTCAGTTATGAATGCATTTTGTTCATTCCTGTCTTGAATAATCCCTCATTAAGCCAGTCACTTTCTGCTCCATGCTAAAAAGGAAAAATTATCATGCAAATGTGGCATGCCATATTAAAAAGCACATTACCAAACACTTTTGTTGCTGTCCTTCAATTAGTTTCCCTTCTTTGAATTTAATTTCATTTGTTGTTAAACTACTGACTTGATGTATGGACTCGTGAATTTGAGGCTGCTGCCAAGAAAGTAGAAGGAAAAAAAAATCAAAGCCTCTTCAGAAGGTTGCAGAGGCAAAACTGAAATGAATTTGCTTCACCTTTGACAAGAACACTTGAGCAGCATTTGAGTCGTCTGATGATTCAGCTTGGCTAATTAGCCGATTATTTATTTCAAGAATAAAGGCACTGTTTTACAATTAGAGAAGTGTAAAGTAATCTAAGAAATTTGGTAATGACAGATGACTTAAGTAACTTCTGAGATAAACAGTATCTGCTCAAACTTGTCTCGCTGAGTGTTCTCAAGCTGTAGTTAAACTGCTCTTTGAGTCTTGGTAAAATAGTAGGAAGCCAAATGTTTGTTTGTTCGCCCAACATTACACTTCAGAAAGTAGCTCACATTATTCTTTTGCCAGTGTGTCAAATTTGCATGGTTTTTAAGGTATGTGTAAGTTGTATTTCTCTTGATTAAAAGCTTTTGGTTCAAAGCAATACTTTTTAATTGCCTAATGATATAAGTCAGTTCTTAGGAAAGAACCGTGCATTTAGGAGTTCATTTGCAATATAACTGAAAAATTCATTGCATGGCAGTAAAACAATTTACTGTTAATTACAAGGAGAAGAATTTGCTGTACCATGCTCACAGATTGCCATGAATCATGCAGCACTCCTAGAGATTTATAACAGATGTGTAAGTGGGATGAATTAGCAGGGTTTAATAACAGAGACACAAATCATGCAGACTTCAAGGAGCTTTAATTGATATACTAGAATGTGACGGGCATGAATCACTCAGCCATTCAACAGCACTGTAACATATGGTCAGCTCAATATGCTGCATCTTAAATCGGTTGGTAAGTCGTTGGTTGTCCCATATGGTGGAAGCAATATATTTTTCATGATTTTTTTTTAAAATACTGTGTTTTACATTTATTTTAAAGATATGATTATAATACATATTATTAAATGGTCTCCTGATACCCATTATGGATGTTTTCTTATTTGTTTTTTCATTAAAATTTCTTTAAAAAAAAACCAAACCCTAAAAAGATTCTCCTGAAAAAGTCTAAAATGATTGTCAGAAGCCATAAGTGCTATTGCTTCACTCATTTACTATTGACAACATTTGATACTGCTTGAAGTGCATATGGAAGCGGAGCTTGTACCAGGAATGCTACAGCAATTGCAGGGTCCTGTGAACCAACTAACCTATAGCAATAATGAAACTGATAGCTGTCTGGCTTTGCATATTGTTTTACTCATAGGCAAAGTTTGGAGACGAATAAGACTCAAGCCACCATGACCTCCCCCCCCCCAAAAAAAATGGCACCTCCAAAATGGTTGTGACGTTCACAACAGCTCTGATTTGTATGTGCTACAGTATGAACTCTAATGGACAGCAGTCAAAAGTTTAAGTATTTATGTCTTCATTGTTAATATTACCTTTTAAAATAGTACAAACAAGAGTAACACCTTGCTCCTGTAATCATCTTGAAAACCTTAAATAGCTAATTGCAGACTAATACAGATGGGTACAGAAACATCCACCTGTAATACACTGAAAATTATTTATTCAAACATGTACAAGTATGTGGAGTGGTAAAGGTTTTGTAGCCAGACTGTAAACCCATTTTTATTGGGACAGGAATCTGGCAGTCCTTGGAAAAGCTTTAGCAGTTGTATTAGTAAACCTGACAGACTTGAGAAAGGAATATTGCATCTTTAGAACTGTGGCTGCCAGAATTTAATGTCAACAATTAAAATTTATTTTGATCCTTACCTAGTGTTTATTACTGTTTGTATACACAACAGACCTTACTAATACAGAGATGCACTATTAGATGGAATTACCATCTGTTCAGAGTGAAATGCTGGCATCTGTCTTAGATTCTAAAACTAAAATGATATTATTTCAAACAAAAACAAAATTAACTGCTCTTTACTTAGCAACTTCGTTTTTGCATGTGCACTCACATACATAGGAAAGGCTTATTTGTAATGACCTATGTAATCACGTCTATATTTGGATATATGACTTTAAAATAAGCTGTATGGACCATCTGTCTTTACTGGTCTTTTTGGTGCCCTCTGTTACTCAGTGGCATGCAGCGATCATTGGCTTTTAAATACTGTTTTAGCTTTACAATATATTAAATATGTATTATAGTGCAAGACATTAAAACTACATAATTAAAATATCCAAAATGTGACTTTGAATCTACTAAAATACAGTATGCTCATTATTTTGACAGATGTGTCTTAACAGAATGTGACTGAAAAAAATTTAAATAGGTAAAATTATAGTCAATTCATCTTAACATAGTAGCTACAGGTACCACAGTGACACCTTTAGGAAAATATATACTGTATCTTTTAGTCCCGAATATTTTTAATTTCAGCATACAGTACCACGAAGGCCATAGTTACAGATTTATTTTCAGCTTTTTGGGGGGTCTGGACTTAAGAATAGGCTCTCACTGTGTGCAAGGAGGTGAATTCTCAAGTACCAAGGACATTGTAGTTTTAAATACTGATGTTATAGCAAAGACTTTCTGAAAGGCTAGGCTTCTATTCCATATATCACCAAATAATAAATTGTGTCATGCCAGTGTTTAATGCATGTACACAGTGCATTAACTGTAACTGTAGTACATTTATTTGTGCTAGAGGAGACTTGAAAATGATTAAAAGATCAATACTTCCCTGTCACAGAAGCAAGTGTTACGATGCATTTAAGTAGTTAATTGCATAAGCCCCATAAAAGCTTCAAGTTTGGGTAGCAGGGATGCCATAATTACAGTCCAAGCAGCTACCATTTATTAATGGTGGACTTCTAAGGGAGATATGTTTGTTGTCATCAGTGTTGGCTATCTGTGTACATTTTAGAAATAATGAATTTTAGCATTTCTGTTTTAGCATCAGTAAGTTGAACCGGAGGGCTCAACCTCAGTACTCACATTTAAAATGCTGACATACACCTATTCTCTCCAGCGATGAAGTTTTGATTGTTAAGCCACATTTTCTGTTTAAACCTCTGCATTTATATTGAAATTCATTAGTGTTCTGCCCTACTTATGCAGGGAAAGCTTATGACCTCACACCACACTACTTTAATTTTGACATTGTAAATTTCTAACATAGCAGTGTGATGCTAATTAGATTGTGAAGTCATAAATGATGTCTGAATAGGAATTTACAACACACGCAGTATGGTTGGTGGGGGGTTTTTTCATCCCTTCAAGAAGAGTATTTATCAAGTTGGAGGAAAAGAAATAACAACATGCTACGGGTTAATGGGAGAAAAGAAAAGTATGTTAATAGTCCTGTAAATGCAAGAATCTTTAAAAGGACATCATTAATTCAATCCAAATGAAGGTCTATACAATGAACTCATAGTATACACAAAGGTGTGTTGTGATGCAATTCATCAGATTTTCAAGACCTGTATTTCAGTCCTGATCATGTTATTCCTGAAGTGAGTTTGGTGCCCTATAGTCATCATGGGAACGATTTAATTGAACGTGTTTCCATCATATCTCCCTTCCAGTTGCATACAATAAAGATTCATTTATTAAATCCTTATTTATCAGACAGAGGGGTTACTAACAATATAAAATGGATATGGATTCCGCTAATAAAGAACTACTGTACATCAGCTGTAGACAATAGCTGGTTACACTGCTTTGCTGAATCAATCCACTCACACCTGTAGGACCATCATTTCGTTATCCAAACAGGTCATGCTGCCCTCCAGTGGCTTACTGTACAGTGTTTTTTAAAAACTTCAATAGTTTTATTTCATAATTCAACTGTAGAATGATCATCACAGTTGGCTTGATTAATAGGTGTCACACTGAATGTTCCAGTATTGGGAAAATAAAGTAATAATATCAAATTCTGTGACATATTCATACCTGCAAAGAGTCAGTCTTGTATCAGCTTCGTAGTGTCCTACAGAGCACCAGCTTCTAGGCAAGAAAAGATGGAGAGTAACATTTACTCAGTTTGGAGAATTATCTGTATACATGACAGTGGCTCATAAAATTATATATCTGCTTTGAGGAAGAATCTTTCATGGAAACAGTGAGGATGTGCCAAACTGGTTATTTGCTAGAGGGCAATCACCGTGTAGGTCCTCAATACAAGTACTGGGATAATGGTTCTGCTTTTGTTGACCAAAATTTGTTCACTTTGTGGCAAAATCTTGTTTGCTCATGTACCAGAGTGCTAAAATGAAGTTAGGAAGAAGCTACTAAAGTTTGACTTTCCTCTGAATTTAGACCCCGACCCTGCATTGAGAACCCTGTGGGAGTATGCCTACATGGAGCCCCTTGAGAGCAATGCAGAATTGGGGGCTAAGAGTCTAACCAAAGAGGGAACATTAATTCTATTATGTGGAAGTGATTCATATTATTAAGGTTCTATAAGAGTTATGTCTCATGGTCTGCGTGGGATGGAATAGTAGATAATTGTATCCGAAGTTTGAAGAGCAAATGAGACATTACTACAGGGTGGGGACTAGGTTTTTTTTTTTTAAATATCAAGAATCCTTCAATTAGTATAGTAGCACAGTATAGGGGCGCCGTGGAGATTTGCATTTATTGTTTGGTTGACCAGAAACTGGGTCCCTCATAAACAATATATTACGTGTATGAAATTAAGTTCCAAGCAGTCTGGACAGTTATGCCTGGGTAACAATTTTTTTCCCTACACATAGCTCCAAGAAAACTTGCTGCCCCTCTTCTTGAAGGAGTAAACAGCACAGTGTTAAAGATACATTGGAATGAACCTGAAGAACTTAATGGGCCTTTTCCCATCTACCAGCTGGAAAGAATGGATTCATCTTTAGCTATAACGAGGGTGGAAGTAATGAAAGGAATCCGTTTCCCAGGAAATGGTTATTACAAATTCCCCAGTTCTACTCTCCCTGCCAATACCGACTTTACAGGTAAATGAGTTTAAATTACTTACGGAATGTTTAAATTGTACTCTGCATTTGTTTTACCATTTATTATCTTCTATATCATTTTTATTGCGAGATCTGTAGATTTTACTTTGAGTATTGTGTGATTGTTAGCTATGTAAAGACTACTTCAGTTGTGCTAAGTCTGTAACTGAATGCATTCACTTGAAAGTTACAAATTCTCACAAAGAACCTGTAGAAAATTTTATCAGACATGGGATTTTGATTCCTTTGGACTCAGACACTGAGCTATGGTGAGCTGTGCTGCAGACATGATATATTTCTTAGTGGGAAATATAAACTGGGTTTTTATTTATTTTTCTGGGGTGAGATCTCTGCAGTGTATTCATTATTGATTCTAAAGCATGTTTCTTCCTCTGCTACCATTTAGTGTCCCAGTGGTGGTGTGAGAGCTGGTAGAAAAACTCTCTCTCCCTTGCTCCTGTTTTGGATTTCTGTAGTATTCTAAGAGTCATGGGACAAAATGTATCTGTGACTATGAACATCAGTGTTTTAGTTGTGTGGTGGGGGCAGGGGTTGGGAGGGGGGGTCACCAATCTGACAAATCGACTGGTACCTATAGTTCTGCTGTTTTTGGGTTGCTGCTACCTATCATCAGCACTCTTTATGTCTTTGCTTCTGGCTTGGGAGATTGAACTTTCAACTTGGGAGACTGAACAGAAAGCCTGTGAAAGATAAGAAAATAAGAACATAAGAATGGCCATACTGGGTCAAACCAAAGGTCCATCCATCCCAGTATCCTGTTGGCCAACAGTGGCCAATGCCCGGTGTTCCAAAGGGAGTGAATCTAACAGGTAATGATCAAGTGATCTCTCTCCTGCCATCCATCTCCACCCTCTGACAAACAGCGGCTAGGGACACGATTCCTTACCCATCCTGGCTAATAGCCATTAATGGACTTAACCTGCATGAATTTATCTAGTTCTCTTTTCTAGTTATCTAGCCTTCACAACCTCCTCAGGCAAGGAGTCCCACAGGTTGACTGTGCACTGTGTGAAGAACTTCCTTTTATTTGTTTTAAACCTGCCTCCCATTAATTTCATTTAGTGGCCTCTAGTTCTTATATTATGGGAACAAGTAAATAACTTTTCCTTATTCACTTTCTCCACATCACTCATGATTTTATACACATCTATCATATCCCCCCTTTGTCTCCTCTTTTCCAAGATGAAAATCCTAGCCTCTTTAATCTCTCCTCATATGGGACCAGTTCCAACCCCCTAATCATTTTAGTTGCCCTTCTTTGAACCTTTTCTAATGCCAGTATATCTTTTTTTGAGATAAGGAGACCACATCTGTGTGCAGTATTCAAGTTGTGGGCGTACCATGGATTTATATAAGGGCAATAAGATATTCTCCATCTTATTCTCTATCCCTTTTTTAATGATTCCTAAAATCCTGTTTGCTTTTTTGACTGCCACTGCACACTGCGTGGATGTCTTCAGAGAAGTATCCACGATGACGCCAAGATCTCTTTCCTGATTAGTTGTAGCTAAATTAGCCCCCATCATATTGTATGTATAGTTGGGGTTATTTTTTCCAATGTGCATTACTTTACATTTATCCACATTAAATTTCATTTGCGATTTTGTTGCCCAATCACTTAGTTTTGTGAGATCTTTTTGAAGTTCTTCACAGTCTGCTTTGGTTTTAACTATCTTGAGCAGTTTAGTATCATCTGCAAACTTTGCCACCTCACTATTTACCCCTTTCTCCAGATCATTTATGAATAAGTTGAACAAGACTGGTCCTAGGACTGACCCTTGGGGAACACCACTAGTTACCCCTCTCCATTCTGAAAATTTACCATTTATTCCTACCCTTTGTTCCCTCTGATACCATGACAACTTAATTTATGTAAGACCCTTTGGTGAGGGACCTTTTCAAAGGCTTTATGGAAATATAAGTACACTATGTCCACTGGATCTCCCTTGTCCACATGTGTGTTGACCCCTGTGCTCTATTGAAATAATCTGCTTCTGCTGATGCCCTTCATTTTGTGGACCAGAAAAGTGTGTTTCCAGGGCACCAGTGGAAAATTGAGCTGCTTGGGAAATGTCTAGGCCAAGCTCATGATGATTTCTGAGATGCCAGCTCATGGTACCGATTGAATCTGGTGAAAATGATGAAGGCCAAAGTGATCACTTTTCTCTGATTTCCTGTTGATGGGCTGAATAAATAACTTTGCTCAATGCTAGTGTGTCAATTAAAAGTCTTGTATTCACTTATTTTGCTGACTTTGTAGCACAGTGGTGATTCACAGGAGTTTTGCATAGCAAGCCCCTAGCAACAGCCAATGGACTCTCCACAACACCTAAATTGCTTGATGTTCATTCCCCTGATACTAAAAGCATGTAACCTCCCCTGAGTGTTTAGTGAAAATATTTTATTTGCTCATTCCATTGTCTCTCTGTACTGTTGTGGCCTAAACTGTATGGGGATCAAGGGTGCAGTTTTTCTGATTTGGGCTATTGCTATCAGCTCCATGTCTGCAGTGGAGGGGGATATTTTCCACTATGAGTCTGAGGAGAGACAAAGAGTGGTGGATATCACTGAATGTCCCCTCTATTGGTGCTCAGAAGCCCCGGAGTGTTCATTTCCCTTCAGTGGGTGGGCCAGCTAGCTGGGCTCATTAACATAGTCTGTTCTGTTGTCGTGACTTCGGTGCTACAAGCAAAGTGTTGTTTGACTATGGGACAGTGCAGTCAGTCAGGTTGTTTGTACTATTGAAACTGAGGGCTAGGAGTAAGGAAAAGGTCTCTCTGGAGATGGTTGAAGCAGACTCTGGAAGGTATAGACAGAAGGGATGGGAGAAGATGTTAAAATAAAATCCCCTTTAATTTGCCATTTTGTGGCTGCTTATGATACAGATAAATGTCATTTATCATCACTTGGGATTATAATCTTTCTATGGAGATCAGCTATTAGTCATAGTATTTGGAGATGGGCTGGGACTGAAATATGGTAAGCAATTTGTCCAGACATCTACAGATAACGCCTGGTGATCAGGTTAAATCAGCCAGTATGATACCCAGAAATGTAGAAGTCATGTATCTTGACAACTCAATAAATTATCCAGAAATAAATGTGGGTAGCTGTACATTCAGTCATCTGGATTCAGCACCCCTTCCAAAATATCACTGAGGGAGAAGAGGGGGCAGAGAAATTGAAGAATGAGACCTTCAAAAGAAAGAGTTGGTAAAATCCTTTTTAATTGTTTTCTCCACATATTCCTTCCCTAAATCTTTCCCTTACAATGCACTACTGAAGTCAGGCATTTGGCATAGAGTGTATTCTTTAGATGGAATGGTTTTGCTATGCATACAGCTGTGTGCATTTTTGACACAAAAGTGTGCCAACTTGTACATGCCAGCCAGCAGACGTGGTGTGTGTGAATACTTACTGTTCCAGAAAAGACAGATCAGTTTATTCATTGCTAATAAATGTAGTTGTCCTCACTTCCTCCCCTGATCATTCTTGTACTCTGAGGGGCAAGTAATAGGGGCAGATGTATTATCTGGGAAGTTTTCCAAATTCATCTTATAAAAAGAAGTTAGGCAATAAACATTGGCTGTACTAAGAAGCATCCTTCTGTCTGTAACAAAGCCTCCAGCTGCACAGTAAAATGTGCCCTGAGTATACATTAGGTAGAGAGGAAGTCAGGTATAGAGGAAAATCACTTCTGCCACAGCTGTCCACAAGCAACTTGTCAGTTCCCAAAACTGTGAAGAATTTTCCTCTATACAGCTGCATATTTAAGGCATCTGAAAATAGTCTTTTACTGAAGAGGTGGATTGAATTATTTTGAACACTCCTGCCCTACTGTGGAGGTATCAAAACATGTCTTAAATTATCTGCATTCTCCATATTTTGAAAAATGTTACCGGGTGCACTAATTGTTAGTAATTTTGCTTAGGTGATGCTGTTTCAGGTCATGTCATATCAATTTTGCTGGTACTATTTCATTAGACTCTTTTGCAGTCTCTGAAGTGCTCAAAATACACTTTGTTTCATGAGTCGTACTTAACTGGGGAGGAGGTCAGTGAGGTGACTTCCATGACTATGGTTATGAGAACATCTAGCAATCTCCGTCTGCAGAAGGTGGAAGGATGGGAACGCCTTTCCGCCCTAGAGATGTTGATAAAGTCAGGTGGTCGACGTATATGTTCCTTTTAAAACATTACCTTGATTCTGGGTTCTGAGACTTGCTTAGAAGCTACTATTTTTGTTAATGCGTTTTTAGCATGTGTCCTTATGTTTAAAATTCTCTTTGGTAATAAAGAGAATGGGGGAAAAAACTACTGATAGCTCTGTTAATTTTCCAACTGTGGATTTAGTGGCTGGTTAGGAAGATGTAGTCGATTACAGTTTAAAATGTCTTGTTTGGAGAAAGTACCCTTTAGGGCAGTTTTTCAAAGGGCCTTCCAAAATACCTGTTTGTGTGCATTAAAACTCACTTACAAGTCTAAGAGTTACTTGTGCTGGGAATTTGTGATTGCAAAGTAGATGACTCTAGAGTACAGAGAGGGTATTTTCAGTCAAAAATTTGTCCTGTAGAATGTAGTTTACCAATTAGGCCTGGTCTACACTAGTCTGTTGTTTTGGAATTAGCCGAGTTAATTCGGAAAAAAAAAAAAAAGATTTCGTCCACGTGACCAAACCGGCTTTTTCGATTTAAAGGGCTCTTTAAATCGATTTCTGTACTCGACCTCGGCAAGTGGAGTAGCACTTAAATCGAGATCACAATCCCAGGTTAAAGGTATTGTGGACGCAATTCAACATTATTGTCCTCCAGGAGCTATCCCAGAATGCTCCCTTGTGACCACTCTGGACGACACTCTCAACTCCGATGCACTAGCCAGGAGGGCAGAAAAAGCCCCGGGAACTTTTGAATTTCATTTCCTGTTTGGTCACCATCAGCACAGGTGACCGTCAGCACAGTCCACCATCACAGGTGACCATGCAGAGTCCACCATCACAAGAGATCACGCAGTCCCGGATTCGCAGATGAGCTCCAGCATGGTCTGAATGGGAGGTACTGGATCTCATTGCATGTTGGGGAGACGAGTCTGTTATGGCACAACTACGTTCCAAAAAAAGGAACGCAAATACATACGCAAAAGTCTCCAGGACCATGATGGAAAGAGGCTACTCCAGGGACGCAGAGCAGAGACGAACAAAAATCAAGGAGCTCAGGCAAGCATACCAAAAATCCAGGGAGGCAAACGGGCGCTCTGGGTCACAGCCCCATACAATTATGGGGAGCTCCATGCAATTATGGGGAGGTGACATCACCACTACCCCACCACTGTCCATGGACACCTGCAAGGGGCGAGTTGCACGGAGTGAGGAGGAAGAGTCATTGGAGGACAAAGAGGAGGAGGAGGCAGCGGACAGTGCACAGGCGGCAAGTGGGGAATCCATTTCCCCCCCTAGCCAGGAACTATGCTTAACGTTGGAGCCAATAGCCTCCCCCCACTTCCAATGTGGGCTTCCGGACCATGACCCTGGAGAAGGTACTTCTGGTGAGAGCCTGATTGGAGCCATGCGGTGGGGGATGGGGGGGAAACCCAGCTGTGCTGGGCTGTTCGCATATAGTTTAAAGGGCTCATTCCTGCTCAGAGCCTCATCGGAGCCACACAGTGGGTGCGGGAGTTGGGGGTGGGGGGGTTGTGTGTTGTGTGAAGTGATCATCCCAGGCAGCCCGCAGGCCTTCCTTTATGGCAAACCCACCAGGCATTGCTTGCTATGGGAAAGGGGTCCCAGCAGTTTGAAAACACTGAAATGAATGTAGAAGAAGCAGAACCCCGCATGCCCCTAGGCTGCCTGCAAGCTGAATTCTGTTGCCTGTCTGTGTGTGATGGCTTACTCATACCAAAGTGTCCCCTTTTTTTCTCTGAAATGTATATTTTAAAATACTACCCTCCCTTTTTCTCCTCCTGCAGGCGCAAATGTTTCAATGCAGCCCCTATCTACTCCGTCCGAGAGGCTGGCCCAAATTAGAAGGCGGAGAAAATGAACTCGGGAAGACATGTTCGCCGAGCTCATGCAGTCCTCCCTCACTGATAGGGCCCAGCTGAATGCATGGAGGCAAACAATTGCGGAGTCCCGTAAAGCATTACAGGAACATGAACAGAGGAGGGACGCGTGCGATGAGAGCAGGCAGGAAGCTATGGTCAAGCTCATGGGGAAGCAAACTGACATGCTCTGCTGTATGGTGGATCTAATGCGGGAAAGGCAGCAGGACCACAGACTGCCGCTGCAGCCCCTGTATAACCGCCCTCCCTCCTCCCCAAGTTCCATAGCCTCCTCACCCAGATACCCAAGAACACAAGAGGGGGAGGCTACGGGGACCCACACACTCAACCCTAGAGGATCGCCCAAGCAGCAGAAAGCTGGCATATGTGAACTTTTTATTTGGTTTCTCAACTTGTCCTTCCCTCCTCCTCCACCCCCCTAGCCCACCTCCGCCCCCAGTCTGCCTTCTGATTTCTCTCAATGTGTTGTGCAACAAATAATAAAGAACAGTTTTTAAACAATTTAGACTTTATTTCCTTTCATATATATGAGGGCGGGTAACTTCAAGAGAAACAGACACAACTGTCACACCGTACCCTGGCCAGTCATGAAACTGGCTTTCAAAGCTTCTCTGATGTGCAGCGCGCCCTGCTGCACTCTTCTAATCGCCCTGTTGTCTGGCTGTGCAAAATTGGCTGCCAGGTGAGTTTCCTCAACCTCCCACCCCGCCATAAACATCTCCCCCTTACTCTCACAGAGACTGTGGAGCACACAACGAGCAGCAATTACAATTGGAATATTGGTTGTGCTGAGATCTAACTGAGTCAGTAAACTGCGCCAGTGAGCTTTCAAACGTCCAAAAGCACATTCTACCACCATTCTGCACTTGCTCAGCCTATAGTTGAACAGCTCCTTACTACTGTCCAAGGTGCCTGTGTACAGCTTCATGAGCCATGGCATTAAGGGGTAGGCTGGGTCCCCAAGCATAATTATAGGCATTTCAACCTCCCCAACAGTAATTTTCTGGTCTGGAAAGTAAGTCCCTTCCTGCAGCTGTTCAAACAGACCAGAGTTCCTGAAGATGCGAGCGTCATGCACCTTTCCCGGCCATCCCATGTTGATGTCGGTGAAACGTCTCTTGTGATCCACCAGTGCTTGCAGCACCATGGAAAAGTACCCCTTGCGATTTATGTACTGGCCACACCGGTGTGCCGGGACCAACATAGGGATATGCGTTCCGTCTATCGCCCCGCCGCAGTTAGGGAACCCCAGCGCATTAAAGCCATCTGCACATTTCCCAGAGTCACTACCCTTGATAGCAGCTGGTCAATGATTGCGTTGGATACTTGCATCACAGCAGCCCCCACAGTAGATTTGCCCACTCCAAACTTATTCCCGACTGACCGGTAGCTGTCGGGCGTTGCAAGCTTCCACAGTGCTATGGCTACTTGCTTCTCAACTGTGAGGGCTGCTCTCATTTTGGTGTCTCTGCGCTTCAGGGCAGGGGACAGCAAGTCACAAAGTTCCATGAAAGTGGCCCTGCGCATACAAAAGTTTCGCAGCCACTGGGAATTATCCCAGACCTGCAACACTATGTGGTCCCACCAGTCAGTGCTTGTTTCCAGGGCCCAGAATCGGCATTCCATGGCATGAACCAGGCCCAATGCCCCCATGATCTCCCAATTGCCACATGCCGTGCTTCTAGGAATGTCCTCATCAGTATAGTAATTACGTTGTTGTCGCTTCCTTGCCTGGTTTTGCAGGTACTGCACATACTGCTGAATAATGCGCGAGGTATTTACAATGGTCAAAAGTGCAGTGGAGATCTGAGTGGGCTCCATGTTTGCCACGCTATGGCGCCTGCACGGGTAATCCTGGAAAAAGGGCACGAAATGAGCTGTTCAGTTCAAGATGGCTGATAAAAGGCGGTAAATGGTTGTCTTCTGTAGCTTTCACGGAGTCAGGAAGCTCGTTAGAGCTGCAAGAGCAGGAGAGCAGAGTTTGTGGTGGAAACGTGAGCAGAGTTTGCGGCAGAAACTGTGCAGTTCTGTTCACGATGGCCGAAAAATGGCGGGGACTTGTTGCCTTCTGTAGCTTCCACAGGAGCCCAGGACAGACAACATGGAAAAAGTGGCGGAAGCTGTGTGGCTCTGTTCCTGGTGGCCGAAAAAAGGCGGGAAATGGTTAGATGAAAGAGTAGATAGAAAGAGAGGACATGCGAGGTGGATTCATAGTACCAGGAGACAGACGGTGCACTGTGCTGCACTGTCTGCTGGTAGTGTGGTGTCTGCTGTAGCTTTCACGGAAGGAGGA
This sequence comes from Mauremys reevesii, assembly GCF_016161935.1. Classification (NCBI taxonomy): domain Eukaryota; kingdom Metazoa; phylum Chordata; order Testudines; family Geoemydidae; genus Mauremys; species Mauremys reevesii. The sequence goes on from NC_052625.1 coordinate 49,031,025, forward strand.
GCGAGTGATGGCACACACCCAGAAACACCCGCAAGAATGTTTTTGCCCCATCATGCACTGGGAGCTTAACCCACTATTCCAATGGGCGGCAGAGACTGCAGGAACTGCGGGATAGCTTCCACAGTGCACTGCTCCAACATTCGATGCTAGCCTCAGTACTGTGGACGCACTCCACTGAATTCATGCGCTTTAGTGGGGACACACGACACCAAATGTATAAAATCGCTTCCAAAAATTCGAATAAAATTACAGTATGGAATTAATTTCGTACTGTAGACGTACCTGTAGTTGTTTTGTTTGGCATATTTACAATGAGTATTGCTCATGTCTCTCTAATTTAAAGTCCTCAATCATCCAAAGTTATTGAAGAATCAGATTTAATATTTTCTTCTTCCCCCTCAACATACCTGTAAGTAATTAACAGTGGTCAGAGCAGCAGCAGAGATGTTATTGTTGATGCTGATGTGTTTGCTGCTGGAGAGAAGCCTCTAAATCTTTGTTACTGGGAGCATTTACAGTGGCTAGTGGCTTTATTTAGATTTTGCCTTTTTTCATTGCTATATACAGTATGTTTAATACATAGTCTGAACTTGGCTAGTGATTAGTATCCTTAGCACAGACTGAGAAGAAGAGATTATACTGAGATTTATGTACACTGAGAGATACTTGTAAGCCTTGTGGAACAGGGTGCTCTGTCCCCATTAAGTGGTAGCGGGACTGGAGCTAGCTATCCCTTGTTGCAGTTCTGGCACACAGACACACTGGTCTATGAAATGGCACGGGCAGTTGCTGGGAGAAAAGAAGTGGTCATGAGGTGTCTGCAGGCGAGGGGGGAGGAACCCAAACAGGTTACTGCTTATTTAAGGGATTTGGACCCAGGAGCCTGGTATTGTAGGGTAGGAAAAGTCTCCCCTCTCTCTCTGTTAACCAGTTTTGGAAGAGAGGGCAGCATATATAATCTGCCTCTTCCCTAATACACCTCTACCCCGATATAACGCTGTCCTCGGGAGCCAAAAAATCTTACCGCGTTATAGGGGAAACTGCATTATATTGAACTTGCTTTGATCCGCTGGAGCGCGCAGCCCCACCCCCTCAGAGCGCTGCTTTACAGCATTACATCCAAATTAGTGTTATATCAGGTCACATTATATCGGGGTAGAGGTGTAATAGAAAAGATACTATCAGGAGAAGGACTGCTCACCTGCTGACCTCTCCCAGAGGAAGAAAGACTGAGGTGGTTTGATGTGTCTTCCAGAGGTGAAGATGATTGGAAGACTGCACTCCAGCAGACACACCTATGCAGAATGGGCTTTGTTATGAGGTGTGGAGTTCTGTTTGTTTGAAAGACTTTGCTGCCAGTCCAGGTAGAACTGGATGAGCCCAATTTAAAAAGATCATCTTGGAGAAGCCAACTTGAAGCAGGACACAGTCCCATGGAGGAGGGGTGTGGGGTTCTCTGACCAGGGGAAAGGCTTTCGGCTTAAAGGACCAATAGAGACCATTTTTGTAGACTTAACAAATTAGACTCTCAAGAAGAGGAGTATTGTTTTAAGTATTTTGGACTGCAAAAAAGTTATTGGGAGACCCAGGAGGCAAGTGATGGCGAAGTGCTTATGGGACACTTCATGCTATCAGAGGGTGCTCTCTGAAGATGGCATCCTGCCATAGCCCTCATCACTCTAGTGTCTGAATACCTCAGAAGGATTAAAAATGTATCTTCACAATGTCCCTGTGAGGTAGGGAAGGTACTGTCCCTGTTCTGTAGATGGGAGAACTGAGGCACAGTGAGAGTAAGGCTGGGATTTTCAAAGGTGCCTAAGGGAGTTAGGTTCAACAGGAGCTGGGTTTCTGACTCTGTTGCACTCCTTTGAAAATTGCAGCCTAAATGACATGCCTGTGATCAGACAGCACGTCTGTGGCAGAGTTTGCATCTGTCAGGAGCCCTGGATGTCTGGGAGCATTGCTGAGCCGCAAAGCCTTTAGGGTCTAGTCAGCGGAGGTAGGGATGGATGGATTGAGTTCAAGGGAAGCTGTGGCTCTCTGGGCTCTTATGAAGCCCAACCTGGAGCATTTAGGGAATATAAAGAGTTGTTAGGGCTGCTAGGAGCGGCTCACCTGCCGCTACAAGGTGGAAGTTGCCTCTCCAGTATGTCTGGTTTTGTCCTGTCCGGAAGACCTTTTTTTGGTTTTTCATTTGAACCACAGAGACTGTGTCTATTTTCAATCATGTGAGGACTTTAATCCTTCCTAAATGGAGAAGATTCAAAAACTGCAGCTGGGTAAACTGTTGAAGAAATTACTGTACTGTAAGGTCATTTTTAGGGAACAGATAAGAGAAAGTCTATGAATTGATGAGAAAGTAACCTTGGTGGGGCAGGAGAGTTTAGCAGGCCAAGCCAGACCCCTGAACCTGAGGTTGGAACTCCACAGTGTAGGGCAGTTTGTAGTTCCCTTCTTTCTTATACTGGGAAACAATACATAGCATTTGAGCCGAGATATCCTGAGTGCCTTAACCACAAGATCATATGAGAATGCTCACACATAAAATATATATATGGTGGGGTGGGGGGATTTATTGGGTAACATGTTAATGATGCTTTCTTCCACCTCTGGAGAGGTTTTTAAATTCATATTGGGCAGTGAAACTGGTTGATTTAATTTCTACTCTCTACTGGATGCGGATCCATAGGAAAACACCATTACACAATTCTAGTTCAGAAGTAGATGAGAACTGGAAATGAATGTGCACTGTATTTAGGCTGTGATGTAACATGACTGAGAAAAATGGTCATCATCTGTCAGATTATGATCCATGAAATTTTTTAACACTTTTGCTATTCTTCTATTTAGTATCTTAAGTGGGGTATGGGGAGTTACTTATATAATCACCCACATATTGAATGAGAATATGCTTTAAATTGGAACTGTAACTTTGAGCAGAAACTGACAGTTATCTCAAACTGGGTTGTGTTTTTTGTGTTGCAGACAAATATTCTTTTAGAACCAGTGAAGAAAACATTAAACACATTTTACATGTGATCTGAAATGAGATTGAAGCAATAGAGCAAATTCCATTCAGCACTGCAATAAATGTTGAATAAACATTTTGTAGTTATTACAAGAAACAAATATTTTCATTGATAAATAGAAAACAAAACACAAAATGCCCCCAAACTATTTCAGACATCCCAAAAGAAAATTCTGGAATATATTATGATAAACTAGGACAGATGGTCACTTTACAAAGATGACATTAAAAGTATGTTTGGGATGTCTGTCAAGAGGTGCTTTGTGTTTTCAGACCCTGTTTGATTCTTATGCCAAGCCCCTTGAGTTTTCTCTTCAGACTCAGTCTTGTCTTCACAAAAGAATCATTTTAACTCATGTTTTCCTCTTCATTTTACTTCCTTTCACTGAAGGTCTTGTGCCTCCCCATGAAGTTGGTAGTCTCAGTGAAGAGCCATTTCACTTTTTTGCCAGAACCATTGCCTGGCCACTCCAGAAGAAAGACAAGAGGCAATGGATGTGGTGTAAATTAGGCCACAGTTTTATTCACATAAAATATGTGGGAGTAATGGGCAACAAATAGCATGGTGCAGGAAGAAGAGGGATCAATTTCCCCACTGTTCCAGAGGTATGAGTTTCAAGCTCTTTTCATCACCTCCTTTAAAGGGGGTTACAAAGAGGAGGGAGGATGTCATCTCCCCACAGTATGAAATGCAGGTGCCCCTACCCCCCTTACTCAGTTCCCTTAGGGATGCTTTCCTTCAAATCCTTTTCCAATTCATTTTATCTGATAACTATAATCCTTCCATACTGAGTACCTGTGCTAACCAGATCCTGGTAAAAAGAGGACAGTGCAGTGACTTTTTCTCCTGACCTGGCCCCAACTGCTTCCTGCCCTTCCTGTACATCCCCAGAAACTTTCCTCGTCAGACAAAGATCCTCTTGTGTGAAGGTTGCAGTGGGCACATTTTAGCGAGAATTTAGTCCTTGCACTTAAAATGAATTCACAGTTTCATCTGGAAAAAGACATTCCTTCCTTCCTTACTAATCCCAAGAAGCCTAAAGATCAGGAGATGGGGGAGATGGATATAAAGAAAAAGGAGTGATCCAGCACAACAAAGGGAACTGTGCTGCTTTATGAAAAAAATCTTAAAACGTTTTCTAACATGCACAACAGGGACTTATGCAGCAAATATTCCAAGCTGACACTGACCTCGCCAGTGTTACAGGGGTAATATTTTCACTAAGATGAACTGTTTTTGTTAGGCCTAGACATACTTTCTATCAGCATCAAGCATCTGCTTTTTCTATCTCTTCTGTATTGTAAAAAGATTTATTGTAGCCAGTACAGAAAAACCCCAATTCTCCACTTGTGTATGAATTCTCATATTTACCTCTTGTAGCATAATAGGTCAGCTATGCAGCTCAGGCTCTGGCACCCAGTTGCTTTTTTTTATCCTCTCAAAGACTCCAGAGCCAAAGTACATTATTGCTAGTGTTCAGTGACATTCTGCACTGGAAGGTTTAAAATTTATTTTCCTGTCTTTGCATGATAAGTTTTAGAGTAGGTAGTAACTACAAGATCACAAGTTTGGAAAGCAATACATTTTGGTCCTGATCCCGTAACTGGCTCTGTGCAGAAAGAACTCTGTTCCCATGTGGATCCTTAGTGTCTTCCTGTGGGGAGCCAATTGCAGGATCAGGATCTCATTATTTTTTCTGCTAATTTGTGCTAATAGCCAACATACCAATTTTGGTTCATGAACTTCCAGCTCCACATCTCCTCTTTTTAACCAGAATAATTTCAACCTATTCTTTGAATCATATCAACTTGGCCATTTTGTTTAGATTAATTCAGTTATTCTGTCTCCCTTTTGTATCTTTTCCCATCAACATTTGTTGTTACAGATTATTGTAACATCTTGTGAACTTTTACATACTTTTTTACAATTGAGTTCACAATTTAGATACATTTGCAAGCCCGATCATTGCATGTCCCCATCCTCTTGAACCTTTCCTCAGAAAAATAGAATACCACTATCCACGCTGCCCAAGAAATCATTTTACCTTTTGTTTGTCCCAGTCTTCAATAACAGAAGGACAAATTGTGGCATAAAATACATGGTAGAAAAACCATCAAAGATATACCTGAACAAAACTGATCAGTTCAAGAAATCTTTCTTAATCATAATATATTTTCATTTGAAATGCCTATGTTTGAAGATATGAGTCTTCTATAGCATGATGGATAAAATGCTTAGTTACTGAAGCATATGCAACAGCAGAAAAATCTGTTCTCCAAAGAGATTCAAAATGCATTCAACATACTTCATGACAAGTTTGGTAGGACACAGGGTACCACAGAAGAAATCTGCAAGGATGTTACCTAGTCCTCCATCAATATCTTCATTAAGTGATACAGGCTTGGTCTATTTTGTTCTGCAGAAGCAGACTGGCAGCAAGTGCTCCATATGGAGGTGCCTAAGTAACTGACTTCATCACTGTCTGTGAGAACGGGAAAACCTTTATAACTGCTTATCTCACCCTTTCTACTATTTCTCCTTACTGCTTGTTGTATCCCGCTAGTGCTGTGTTGAGGCAGCGACAAAAACAATATGTAGAACAGATACATTTTTCAAAGTTTTCCATGTTACCGCTTTAACTTTTGTTCTGCCCTGAGAGATTTTTCTAAATTTCAGAAGGAACACTGCAAGATTGAATATAACTCTATTTGGTGGCCCACTAGCAAAGAATCCAGGATGCTGAATATTTTTTGTAATTACGGACACTTGTACATTTCAATAAGAATGGAGTAGACTGGTGGAGCATGACCTCAGACATATACTGAGGTAGTATGATATGTTTAAGTTTAGGCCTGACTAGACACTAACTTCTTGCTATCTTTTGTCTGAGATAGCTGAGCTTTTATGTTTTCAGCTAGATCAGAAAGCACCAACTAAGACATTTTAATAGTCTTGGCTTCAGTCCTTTTTATCTTGTGTTTCTGGTATAGTTGTGCTATTTGCTGCATCTGTTTAGAGAAGACTGATGGGCCTAATTTAATATGTGAGGAACACCCTAATCTTGCTTCCATCCTCCAAGACCTTTCTTAATTCTGGGAGGCTTATAAACACCAGCCTCTCCCTCCCCTTCAAAGTGTCAACCAAAAAGATATAAAACAAACCGTCATTTAACTATCATAATGTGTGCTAATCAGAACTGCTCAGTCACTCAGCTGGAGCCATGCTGACAGGGCTTCTGTAGCTTACAGGAAGGTACCCTGCACAGCGTGAAAGGACATGGAAAGATATACAACCAGGAGCTATATTATCTTTCTGTGAGAAGTTATGAAGGACTGGCTGAGGGCGTGATACCTTCCTCCTAGCCACAGTAAACCATGGACTCTGTGGAGAGCTCTTAACAAGGTCAAGGGGCAGGGAGGAATGATGCTATGGAGGCATGTGAGATTCTTTCTGTATGGAATGGGAGATCCATACATGGAGGTTCTCACATGGATCTCTGCACCATGTTTGGTCCCATACAATATTTAGCACGTCGTTACACTACATTGTTATCCAATATGGTGAAATATAGTAATCATAGTTCTGAAAGACTAAAACATTTAATTTCACTGACTCTGATCCTTATAAATGCTGTCTGCTTTTGAGCTGCTTTTAAGATGTTGTTTCCTCATTCCCAGATTTTGACTTTTGAATAGAACAGGTCCAGACGGAACTACTGAACAAAGTGTTGAATAGACATGTATGGAAAGACATGCATTGATTATAATTGTGTTGTGAATATCACTAGGAAACGTTCATATGAATATTATCAGTATGTATTTCAGCTTCTAATTGATCCTCCAAAGAGATCAAATTAATACCATGTCTAAGTTTGATGGGCTTTATCAATTGAGTGACTGCTAACAGAGTAAAGAAATTAAAGGATTAAAAATATGTGCTTGTTAGGATTCAGTATCTAAGGTCTAAAATCAATCAGCTCATAGACTGAACAATGCCATCATGTCAAAGCTATCATTCAGGATTAGACTGATAATTTGGTAGGGAAAATTGCTGTATATATTACATACACAAAACCAAAACCTACTAACTATGTTTAAAAAAAGTTAAGATTGCAAAATAAAACACTTAAGTTATGAAATGCCAGAATAATGTTGCCCGTGGAACCTTAATTCAGACACATTTTGCATATGCTGTATCATAATTGTAATGATATAATGACATGCTATTTTTTTCTACATGACCTATGCTTCATTCAGTGCAGAGGAAGGACCATGCTCACTGAATAGGTAGCTATTTCTTTTTATTGTCCTTATTCAGTGTTTTATTTACTACATACCACCTCTGCCATCTAACTAACAGAGTAACTGATAGCAGCAGTAGATTGTCCAAGAGTAAGCAAGCCCATTTTTTTCAATCTTCCCTCATAGGTCATGTTTTCTAGACCTTTAATAATTTTTGTTGCTTTTCTCTGGACCTTCTCCAATTTGTCCACATCTTTCCTGAAATGTGGCACCCAAAACTGGACACCATATTCCAGTTGAGGCCTAATCAGCATGGAATAGAGTGGCAGAATTACTTATCAGATCATGCTTACAACACTCCTGCTGATGCATCCCAGAATGATGTTTGCTTTTTTGAAACAGCGTTACACTCTTGATGCATATTTAGCTTGTGATCCACTATGACCCCCAGGTCCCTTTCTGCAGTACTACTTCCTAGCCAATCATTTCCCATTTTGTATGTGTGCAACTGATTGCTCCTTCCTAAGTGGAGTATTTTGCATTTGTCCTTATTGAGTTTCATCCACGCGAGACAGTATCAAAAGCCTTACTAAAGTCAAGATGTACCACATATACTGCTTCCCCTCCATCCACAAGGCTTGTTACCCTGTCAAAGAAAGCTGTTGGTTGGTTTGATGTGATTTGTTCTTGACAAATCCATGCTGATTGTTACTTACCACCTTATTATCTTCTAGGTGTTTGCAAATTGATTGCTTAATTATTTGCTCGTTTATCTTTCTGGGTACTGAAGTTAAGCTGACTGGTCTGTAATTCTTCAGGTTGTCCTTATTTCCCTTTTATTAGGTCTCTGCTGTCTTCCATGACTTTTCAAAGATAATCGCTAATGGCTCAGATACCTCCTCAGTCAGCTCCTTGAGTATTCTAGGGTGTATTTCATCAGGCCCTGGTGACTTGAAGACATCTAACTTGTCTAAATAATTTTTAACTTGTTCTTTCCCTATTTTAGCCTCTGATCCTACCGCACTATCACTGGCATGCACTATGTTAGACATAACCTTTTTGGTAAAAACTGAAACAAAAAAATGGAAATTTCTGCCATTTCCATATTTTCTGTTATTGTTCCCCCACCTCATTGAGAAACAGGACTACCCTGTTCTTAGTCTTTCTCTTGCTTCTAATGTGTTTGTAGAATGTGTTCTTGTTATCCTTTATGTCTCTAGCTAATTAACATTTTTGCCTTGGCTTTTCTAATTTTGTCGCTATGTACTTGTGTTATTTGTTCATATTCATCCTTTGTAATTTGACCTAGTTTCCACTTTGTGTAGGACTCTTTTTTTGAGTTTCAGATCATTGAAGATCCCCTGGTTAAGCCAGGATGGTCTCTTGACAGACTTTCTATCTTTCCTACATAGTGGGTTAGTTTGCTCTTGTGCCCTTAATAATGTCTCTTTGAAAAACTGCCAACTCTCTCGTACTGTTTTTCCTGTTAGAGTTGCTTTTCAAGGGATCTTACCTGTCAACTCAGTGAGTTTGCTAAACTTTGCCTCCTTGAAATCCATTATCTATATTGTGCTGTTTTCCTCCTACTGTTCCTTAGAACCATGAACTCTATCATTTTATGATCACTTTGACCTAAGCTGCCTTCCATTTTCAAATTCTCAGCCAGTCTTTCCCTATTTGTCAAAATCAAATCTAGGATAGCTTCTCCCCTGGTAGCTTTTTCCACCTTTTGAAATATAAAATTCTCTCCAATACATTACAAGAACTTGTTGGATAACCTGTGTCCTGCTGTATTATTTTCCCAACAGATGTCTGGGTAGTTGAAGTTTCCCATCACACACAAGTCCTGTGCTATGGATGATTTTGTTAGTTGTTTAAAAAAAGCCTTATCCACCTCTTCTTCCTGGTTAGGTGGTCTGTAGTAGATCCCTACCATGACATCACCCCCCCCCCATTTTTTTACCCCTTTTATTCTTACCCAGAGACTTTCAACAAGTCTGTCTCCTATTTCCATCTGAATCTCAGTTCAAGTGTATAGATTTTTAATATGTAAGGCAACACCTCCTCCCTTTTCCCCTATCTGTCCTTCCTGAGCAAGCTGTGCCCTCCCAGTCACGCAGGGGCGGCTCCAGGCACCAGAGCTCCAAGTGCGTGCCTGGGGCGGCAAGCTGCGGGGGGCGCTCTGCCAGTCGGCGCTAGGGCGGCAGGCGGGGTGCCTCTGGCAGCTTGCCTGCAGAGAGTCCGCTGGTCCCGCGGCTTCGGCGGACCTCCTGCAGGTGTGCCTGAGGGAGGTCCGCCGAAGCCGCGGGACCAGCGGACCCTCCGTGCTTGGGGCGGCAAAATGTCTAGAGCCGCCCCTGCAGTCATGCATATTATCCTACCAATCTGTGATGCCAACTGTCAGAATTGTGTTTATTAACTAGCATTTCAAATTCTTCCTGCTTATTCCCCATACTTCTCGCATTAGTATACAGGCATCTAAGATACTGATTTGATTTCCTCCCTATGTTCTCTCTTTTTCTCTCTCCCTTATCTCTGCTATAACGACCCATGCTCCACCTAGATTCTGACCCTTCTTCCAGGTCTCCATGTTTTGGACTTACCTGTGGGCTATTGTCACCTCAACCTGTCAAACCTAGTGTTAAGCCCTCCTCACTAGGTTAGCCAATCTGTATCCAAGTATGCTCTTCCACCTGCACCCCCAACTCCTGGACCCCTACTCCCAAAGCCCTCTAGTCACTTCTGATCTGCTCAGGGTCATACCTCACAGAATCATTAGTGCCCACATGGATGAGAAGCCTGGGGTAGTAGTCAGAGGACTGGATGATCCTCGACAATTCCTCCGTAACATCTCTGATGGGTCTCCAGCAGGAAACATACCTCCCATCAGGACAAAAGATGGGTACCTCTGTCCCCCTCAGATAGTCACCAAACACCACTCCCCTACATTTCCTCCTGGGAGTGGTGGCTGCGATCCTGGCTTCTCGTCTACCTTTTGGGGCTGATTTCTCATTGCCAGGGCAAAGTAGCAGTTCTTCATCACTATCATGGGTGGGTATGGAATAAGGATGGAGCACTGTCTGCTGCCAGAAGTAACTAGCAGCCAGTGTCCTCTCTGTGATGCAGTCATCTCCTCCTACCTAGGTGGCATGAAAGCAGCCCTTTCTAGCTGGATAGCTTCCTCAGCCTTGGATATCTCCATATGACTATGCTCAATGGGCATATGAATATGAATATCCTAGTGGGCATTCCTTGAGTCACCTTCTTCTGTAACTGTTCCACCTGCTTCCTGAGAGATTCCACTAGCAGACACCTTGCACACTGGATGGTCCCTGTCTCCCCCTCTCCCCCCTGTCTGGCTTTCTGAGAGTGGGAAATGCAGGCCACAGTCTCTGCAAATCCACACCAGGTTCTGAGTAGAGGCATCCATAGTCAGATTCTCTGGATACAAGTGCAGTTGGAGGAGACAGGAGCAGTGTTGGCACTGGTGATGCAGCCCTGTCCCAACCACAGTGATTATATTATGACTCCCTCTTACAAATTCCCCTGTTTGCTAGCTCCCCTTGGTCACTTAGCCTCTGGCTTTTAAGGCCTTCTCTTCTAGATCAATCCTACCCCCTCATTAATCACACAGGGGAGGGTGATCACAAGGCTGATTGAGGCTGATCAAAGATGATCAAGGATGATCCAGAGAACAAAGGTGCAAACAGTCGCCAAACACACAATCCCAACTGAGCCTATAATTTTAAATAACCTGAAAGAGAGAGAAAAATACAAACAGCCAAACAAGCTCACTCGCACCTTGTTCGTTCAACAGGAAGATTGCCTTCTTCTCTCTCAAACTGCCTTGTTTGCTAGCTCAGTATTTCAGTCAGGATCCCTCCCCAGTCCAAAGCTGTTTCCTTTGTTCTTCAGGTGTTGTGGATACCATGGGTAGAGAGAAAGGGAGGAATGATTTGGGGCATCTGCTCTCCCTTCTGATAGCTCTTTCTTCAACAAGCATCTCCAGCTGGCGTTCAGGAGACAAAGTCTGTGTGGACAGGAACCCCAAGCTGTTTCTTTGTCGAGATATAGATTTTTCGCCCACACTCTTTCCTGCCAAAAAGTGGCATTTCACCAGGTGATGGTCTATTTGATTTTGTTGACACCTGGCTGATGTGTCAGCTTTCCTTTTGTCTCTGAGGAACTGGTTTGTCTCTGAGGAACTAGGCTGCTCCCTAGACTTTGAACATGTCTTAGTAATACCACACAGAGGAATCTTATAACTTTATATACAATGTTGCCAGGCATTTTACCAGGACAATAATGATCAGCAAATTATGAGTTTTGAAATTACACCTCACAAGGCATTCTTTGTACAAAATGTTTCATCCTGTGAAAGGGGTGAACACGAGTACAGACCATCACAGAATCTTTCAAGGAACAAGAGGCTAGAGCTGATGAAGAAGTGAAACCAAAAAGTAATATCTCCTCATTGTCACCATATGAGGCTGTGAAGCCTCCCCCACTTTCTGATCATTTCAAACTATTTTAGGACTTTATGAAAAAGATTGTCGAATTGCTCCCGATCCCCTTAGAAGAGGTTTAGGAATCTCAGCAAAAGCTTTTAGACATTCTTCCCATGACAGCTTCTGGTTAACTGGCCTTGCAGGTGAATGAGATTCTACTTGAACCTGTTAAGACCATCTGCCAGCCCTAAGTCACCATTCTGCCTGAATGTGAAATATTAGACAAAATGTATTACGTTCCAAAAAAAACCTCTGAATTTTTATTTACCCATCCTTCTCCTGGTTCTTTGGTTGTTGATGCCATCAACCAGAGTGGCAGGCAACATTATTCCAAAACACTTTACCAGAAAGACCAAAAATGTTTAGAATTCTTTGGTCACAAGAGTTATTCCTCCACAATGCTGCAGTTTAGCATTGTGAATTACCAGACACTGATTGCAAAGTATAATCACATGAACTACAGCAAATTTAATTTATTTATTTGAACATATGGAACAATTTCATTGGGGAGGGACAGCTCCTAATAATGACCTAGTTACAAGCCTCCCTAGATGGCAGCCCACACTGTTTTTACAATTGTTGTCATATGTCAAGAATCTTGGCTGCAATCCTCAGGATTCCCCAGTGAGGTCCAAGACATAGTAGAAGACCTTCCTTTTGATGGTCTTAAGCTCTTCATCAAGTGAATTGGTGGGTCCTTGCACACCATTAAGGACTTGAGTGCACACTCTGGTCTCTTGGGATTTATACACGTGCAATCAAAAAAAAATGTAGATCCAGGCCAGGCGAATTCTCTAACTTCCATAGGTCTGCTGAACCAGCCAAGAAGAGACAGAGGCTTCAGAAAAGAAAGCAGTCTACCACATCCACCACTGCCACCCAGATTGCCTCATCACTTAAACATCAATTTTGATGTTTTGATTGATGGTTCAGAATAGTCCCATCATCAGAATCTACTCTTGCGTTACTCTATCCGCCTCCTTCTACCTTTTGGAGACCATTTCTCCTGCTTTTAACCTTCATGACAACAGACTGTGTTCAACCAATTGATATTGGACATTATAACATCAGGTAATTTATATAAACATAATAGCTAATAGGGATTTAGTCAAATACATTTTTTGCACTTTCTGTTTATGGAGGCAGCAAAAAGGTCCACTTCTGAGAAACCCCATGTTAAAAAGAAGTCTGATTGTTTAGTTTCTACTTGCAGTCCTGTTCAGAAGATCTCCGAGACTTTCTTTTGTAGACAGGTCTAAAGGTTCCACTGTTCCGACGCAAATACTTTCAAAGTAAGTTTCCAGGTGTTTCCTTTCTTAGTATGAGGCTGTTAATATTCAACCACCGCCTAAAATAATAGCCCATTCTACAGGATCTGTCTGCTTTCATGAAGTGGACCTTTTTGCTGCCATCAATAGTAAGTGCAATACGTAAAATTTTAAAAATTACAAATTGCAGAAATGTGCAGAACTGCTGCTTGAACTTCCATTCATACCTTTTCCAAACATGCCTCCAGGCAGGCGTGGCTCTTGGGACTGCAGTTCTGTCATTAGTCCTATACCCCGCTCTGAAGCTTTCACCTCTGTGAAGGGGTACTGCTTGGTTGTCACCTCAAGTGGAGCACCCATAGGGATATTACTCTAAGAAAGAGGAGCGGTTGCTTACCTTGTACAGTAACTGACATTCTTCAAGATGTTTGTCCCTCTCAGAGCTCCACTACCCACTCGCTCTCCTCCCTGCTGCCAACTCTTGTCTCACAAGACTTTGCACTAGAGAAAGAACTGATGGTGATTTGTCTTGTGCGGCTAAATATATCTTTGGTACGGGACATGAGGAGGTCTAGAGTGCATGTGCACACCAAACTACTACCAAGACATGGGGCACACGTTCACCTGAAATGGAACACCCACAGGGACAAACATCTTGCCCTCAAGTTTCTGTACAAGATAAATCACCTCTCCTTGTCATATCATAATCCACAGTGGGGAAGTTCCTTTTATATCTCTGAGTATCAGCAAGATTTTTAATAAATGAATATACCCTCCAACTCGGCATAAATTGCTACATTTTAATTTGACTAAATCCCTATTAGCTATTATGTGTGCACAGATTATTCAAATATTATAATAAAGCTATACCTCTTGATAGGTCCCTCAGAAAACAAGAACAGAATAATGTTTTTGACAATAAGAATGACATGCTATCTCAACAAATAGCCTGTTAATATTTTTTCTGGGTAAGTTCAGTGTTTTTGCTAGGCTGAACTTAAGGTAAAAATAGAACATTTATTTTAATAGATACTCGTGATTAGGGTTTTAGGAGCTCAGCTTTTGAAGTGTTACCTGATTGCGTCAGTTATCGTACCATACCAGGCTGTGTTTTCAAGCAATGAAAATAAACACAAGCCTCCACAAATAATTGCCATTCAAGTATACACACATTTTCGGAATGAAATAACATCATACATATTTTTGTTTCTGAATTCCCATCTCCTTTCAAGTTACTCATGCTTACTGTGAAATGCATTGGAATTGATACACCATCTCTGAGTCTAAATGTACACTGGCAAAATTATTGTTGCCTTAGATAACAATGCAGAGTAATAACTGTGAATTCAGAGTGCTACTATTAGAATGAAAACATAAGCTCTGCCAAGCAATGTTGTTCATATAATAGCAATTTAAGTTGGATGGCAGAAACGTCAAATCCCAAATTATTTGAGGATTTATTGATCTCTGCAATTTTATTTTGATCATGACATAAATAATCTTTTTATCGTAAAAAAAACCCTAGAAAGTTAGCATAGAGTTTTCTGAAGTACTGAAAAATTAATCCTAGGCCACCTATCTACACCCACAATGATGTTTGTTTGAAGTTTGTTAGAACTGTGCTTACTGACCTAAGATCCATATTACCTTAAGATTAATTGAGAACATAAATGGAGAAGCTGACAACCTGGAACCTTGACTTCTTAAAATTGCTGACCCAATTACTGCTAAACCCTTTGCTGACAGTTAATATGTCTCTTTAAACTGGTAAATTACCACCATTTGGGGTTGTACTGGAGTTAGTCCATTGGATAAAGGAAGATGTAAGTTTAATTTAAATAATTATTGACCTGTTTTGACCTGTTCATTTCACTTGCACTGCTCTTCTCAAGGTAAGCAATTATATTTTATAGCATAGGATGGTAATCAATGTACAGGAACTATCTTTATTGATTTAACTAAGGCCTTTGATCTGGTAATCACCAACTATTGCTATCTAGATTGGCCTCAACTATATTAGGTACATCCACAGTTCTCTGATTTTTAAAATGAGCAAAATCAAGAAATTTTATTTAACAGTGTTAACTAAAGTTAAAGATTTGTGGAAGCCCTTATAAGAAATTTTGAAGTCCTCATCAATAATTCTAAACAATTATTTTTGCAGTAGACACAAACACTACAGTCTTACAATACTATTTTTGGGGCCTGGAAACTGAACTACTTTTTCACCTAGGGCGAGACTGCTTGAATTTTTTACCAATCCTCCGTAAGCATGTCATTCAGTGGATAAACAGATGGCTTTGGAGTCTATAGCTGGCATTTGAGCACATATCATACATGCCAGATTTATAAGTAAAAAAGAATAAGAATCCATTGCTTTAAATATTCACACCCTCACACAAAAAAGCACACCATAATACTTGTGTATGGTATTAGGGTTTAAGAAACCCTGCTTATTATTTTGTACTCCATATTTGCATGGCTCTATGCTCCTGGATTCTGGCTTGTAATGTAGGAAGAAGTGCGAACTTATAAGGAAAACAGTTTTTATGGTATTTCCATCCCTAACCAAAAACTCCCAAGGAAACATGATCTCTTAAGGTTCTCACACCAATTCTGCAGCTCATCAAAGTCCAAGTGATCTTAAGAAGCGTTTGGCATCTGTCATGCTTGTCAAGTGGTGCCCGTTTGTAGGGTCCCAGAGCACCTCTTAATAAACTCATAACAGTCCAATAATTTAAATTTTCTCCTTCTCTCATTCTCTCCTCCTTTACCTTTTCTCTTTCTCTCTTCCTTCTTGCCTTTGCCTTCATCTTGTTCCTGTTTCTCCTCCTCCTCCTTTATTTTGATTTGTGTCTTTCGAAGGGCTGAGGTGAGTGATTTTTTCACTTTGCTTAGAAAGCTATGAGGTTTGTGGTCATTATGATTTCCTCTTCTAATGAGTTCCATATCCTATGTTCTGTTTGCCAAGAAAGCTCAGTCTCCTGTTCTGATGAGCCTCACCCTGGAGATTGACAGCAGCTGTTGGGAGAGGTCATCAACATAATGAGAAGGGCGCTCTCTGAGAGATCCCGAGTAAGTTTCATGGATAGTCTTGCAGGTTAGTACCGAGACCTTAAATTTGACTCTATATTCTACGGAGAATCAGTGTATTGAGCAGAGCATTGGAGTGATGTGTTCTTGGCAGTTAGTGTTAATGAGGAGAATGGGCTGCTGCATTCTGGATTAGCTGACCTTTTTTAAAAAAAATGTTTAAAGAATTTCTCTCTTTATGTGGTGAGTTGCAATAGTTTAGCTTGGAGGTCATCAAGGTGTGGATCACTATGACCACTGCATGTTTAATAAGAAAGGGCATAGTCTTCTGATTAGTCGTAGATGGTAGAAAGCAGTTTTGTGACCATTGCCAACTAGGTGTCCAGCAGAAGTGAAATTAATGAAACCTATGAACTTGTTGATGGTCAATCACTAAATGTGATAATACAGTGGAACTAGCAATTGAGGATATAATTGCTCCTTTAGTTTCTAAATTTTGTGGTCTATAGTTCTGCTTTTATTTGCAATAAGGCTCGTATGCTGGATCACAGATTTGTTTTAGATATGAATCATAGCATTCCCCAATAAATCGTTCTTGATGACCATAGCCTGATTGCTTGTTTAAAAGGCATGTTGTTTTTTCAGTCCACGTTTGTACCCTTGTGAGGTGTTGCTTCCATTATTTACTTGAATGATTCTTCTATTAAGTCATCTATCTAGAAGCACTGCCTCTTTGTAATATCCAATATTGTTAATAGATTTAATTGTGCATGCACTCAGTACTGCATATCACTTAATCTCAGTCTTTGTTATTCAATCAAGAACCTGATTGTTTTTTAAGACTGGCAAAGATCCCACTTCTCCAGGCAGCTATTGGCCTGCATCTTTAACAAATCAACTTTTCATAATAATGAAAAGAGTGGTACAATCAAAGCTTTTATGGTGGCTTTTAAAAGAAGGGAATATAGAACCTACCCAAATGGCATATAGGCCCTTGCATTCATTTGTAGACATATTGGTGGCCTTCCGTCAGCCTATTATTGATGATTTAAAAAAAAAAAGCCACTACAGTCACAAATAGGAGTCTTTTTGTATCCCAGTATAGCATATGACAGACTTTGGCATGATAAACTCCTAGTGAAACTCAGTGAAACAGAAATCTGTGGTAAAATGTACCTCTCACTAAGAGATTTCCTATAGTAGGGGTTCTCAAACTTCATTGCACTGTGACCCCTTCTGATAACAAGAATTACTACACGACCCCAGAATGGGGGACAGAAGCCTGAGCCTGCCCAAGCCCCGCTGCCCTGTAGGGGTGGAGAGCAAAGCCCAAACCCCACCACTCTGGGTGGGAGGGCTAAAACTGAAGCCCAAGGGCTTCAGCCCGAAGCAGGAGGGCTGTAACCTGAGCCCTGTCACCCAGGGCTGAAGCCCTCGGGCTTTGGTTTTGGCCCAGGGTAGTGGGGCTTGGGCTTAAGCCCTGGGCCCCAGCAAGTCTAAGCCAGCCCTGGTGACCCCATTAAAATGGGGTCGCAACCCACTTTGGGGTTCCGACCCACAGTTTGAGAACCGCTGTCCTATAGTATCAGGGAAGAAAGCAGTACGGCTGAATGATACTATTTCAAAGACAAGGCCACAGAAAGTGGGAGTTCCTCCCGGTTCAGTTTTACATCCTCTTCTTTTTCTGCTCTATTCCTCTGAACATTGAGGCGTCTTGAAGTCATCTATATACATGATGCAGATGATATTGCACTTCATATCATGGGTCATGAAATGGATGTATTGGAGAATGAATTGAATGAGGACTTGGAAATTGTAACTAGGTGAGCAAAGGAGCATAAATTCCATCTGAATCCAGCAAAAACAAAGTCCGTCTACTTTAGGATAACTTATAGAAGATTCAGCTACACTTCAGAATTGACATTGGATGGAGAAAGTATTGCCATAGTGAAGAACCTGATATACCTTGGATATAGAACAAAGGTTTGGACCACAAGTCAGAAAGACGGGAGCCAAAACAAAAAGGAGTTTGAATCGTCTACGCTGTATTGCTGGTAACAGTTGGGGTTCATTTGTTAGAACACCAAAAACAACATATTGCATAGTTTGTCCAATACTTGAATATGCCTAACCTGTATACTCCTATACTGCTCCCAGTAATCTTTATAAGATCTATGTGTAATCATTTGTAGCCCACATGATAATTGGAGTTATAAGATCCACTCCAACAGCAACTTGTGAACAAGAGTCTTATATTCAACCTCTCAGGAATCATAGAAAAGAACAGCTAATTCAGTATGGAAATCATCTTCATTCCCTACCTCAATGTCATCACTGTTTAGGTCTGATCAGAAATTGGATAATCAAATCAAGGTTGAAACAATCGTCTTGTTGCAAAAAAATGTGTAAAGGTTACTAAAGACATGGAACTATTTGATGATGATAAGAGTATGAAGAAGTGTGAATGCTCAGTAATTCCTCGACATGAACCTATTTGCTTTGGCAAATGTCTCTGCCTTTTGGAATGTTGGTTAAAGGAACACATGCACCTGGCCACACTAAGGGTATGGCTACACTTGAGAGTTGCAGCGCTGGTGGAGGCTTTCCAGCACTGCAATTAGTAACTGTCCACACCTGCAGGGCACATCCAGCGCTGCAACTCCCTGGCTGCAGCGCTGGCTGTACACCTGGGTCTGTTTGGGATATAACTATTGCAGCGCTGGTGATGCAGCGCTGCTCGTAAAGTGTGGCCACACACCAGCGCTGTTATTGGCCTCCAGGGCATTAGGAGATACCCCAGAATGTTTTTAACTAAATTACTCTCTTTGTTTTGTTATGCTGCCTCTCTTTGTTTTGTTGTGAACTCGGGGCTCCGGGAGCTGCTTATCTAAAAAACAAACACAGCTCCTGTTTGCTGTGATCAATCTGTAACTGACTGTAAACAATCAAATGAGATAACCCACTACCTTGCTGTGAATGAGGCAGGCAGGGGGATGAGTGTTTGCTTGAGGATAGAAACAGCGGGGGCAGGGGGGAGAAAGGGAGTCCATTGGAGCAGCTGCTTATCTGGTCTGCAGGCTGTTGGCAGTTAAGAGTAAGGGGTCAGGAAAATTTTCTGATTTTGCAAGGCAGGGAGCTGATACACAGTGTCGGCTCCAAAAATCCTCTCTCTCTCTTTCTCCCCCGGTCCCTGTCACACTCCATCCCACCCCCCTCTTTTGAAAAGCACGTTGCTGCCACTTGAACGCTGGGATAGCTGCCCATAATGCATCACTCCCAACAGCACTGCAAATGCTGCAAATGTGGCCACACTGCAGCGCTGGTAGCTGTGAGTGTGGCCACACACCAGCGCTTTCCCTACACAGCTGTGCGATCAGTGCTGTAACTCCCAGCGCTGCAACTCTCAAGTGTAGCCATACCCTAAGGAAAATTGTAGAAAAGACCATTCAACAATATCAGTCACAAGGCATGTGTACACAGATGGTTCATTGCACAAATCCTTCAAGAATGGTGGTTGTGGTGTCTTCATCCAGGTGTCTAATGGAGAAAGAACAAGAAATAACATGAACTAGTGCTCTAATGATAGGGCGAAACTGAAAGCTATTCTTATTGCACTGCAAGAAATAAACAGAAGAAGAGGTGGAAGTTGTGATGTTTGTCTTCTTTCAGGCGGCGATCCTCAGTTCCTTTAGAAGAAACTAGAACACTAACAATAATGCAATTCATAAGAAGGCTCAGAGGATTGGAAAGTGAGGCAATACATTGACTTTTCAATGGATTCCATCACATGGTGTATACAGAAGTAAGGTTACCTAGCCAAAACTGAAAGATCAGAAACCCAGGTTGGAAGGACAACAGTTGAAGACATTGATGACCTATCAAGAAAAATGTTAGCAAAAATAAATGTTCAAAAGATAAGATCCTCTGATATCATAGAATCATAGAAGATCAGGGTTGGAAGAGACCTCAGGAGGTCTAACCCCCTGCTCAAAACATTTCAGAAAATAACATCCACTATCATGAATTGCAGATGGGGCGCACTGCAGGAATGAATGAAAATCAATAGCGATGAGGTCAGGCTATAGCCACTCTGCAAGAAGTGTCAGGAGCAGGCTTTAAGACCTACCCACACTTTCAAATCTAATACTATAAGGAAAGTGAAGCTTTTTGGATTGGACGCCCTGAAACAAGATCTTACAAAGGACCCTATATGAGTCACTGAATTTATTTTGAACTTCATGGCTTGATATGTTTATCACAGGAGAAAATAACAACAGTCTGAGAATCTTTAGAGTGTTGGTTATAGGCTAGAGCATTGCAGGTGAGGAACCAGGGTTGAGATTGATCAACATGCTTGGAGAATCTGCATTATAAATCCAGTCTTAGGCCTTGTCTTTAGTAGGGTTTCAAATTGGGTAAGCTGCATCTGTGCAACTCCTGATGTTCATGGTTGTAGCATATCTGGGCTAGAGTTGTGCATTGATGCAACTACAGCAGTGGCTAAAACTCCCATACTCAAAATAAAGTTCTGTTTTCCTGGAATTGTTGCAAGTGGCATAAATTGACCCAATTCAATATTTTGTAACAGTTCATTGTATATACTTTTTGTATGGCTCTGAGAAATGTTGACGTCATAAAGGATCCGCACCAGTCTTTTGTGTCATAGTTACAAGTCTTTTCCCCTCTACTATTTCAGAAATATTTCCAGAAGCAATATTTTCTTTCCTACTAAGCATCATATGTCCATTCTCTAATTCTATCACAGATTGGATTGACCACTGCAGTTTTTTTTTCTGGCCTGTTCTTTCACAGCGTATTGTCTGTAGAAATGTTAATCTTTTCCACTGTGTGTATGCTTGCGCTCCATGCACCTGAGACTGGAGGATTCTTACAAGCAGTGTCTGTTGGTTTGTACCTGCAACCCTGTCCTCCTTGTGCTCCATACTGAGGTTATAAGTGGCAGGGTGAACTGACCACCTCTCCCATTCCTTCTTACTGTCACATAGCCTGAGTCAGAATCACCAGTGTCTGGAGCTTCTCCTTTCTTTTCAGCCTTGTCTTCAACCTATAAATATTTCAAAATTTTATCTTTAATGTAAGCAGTTGTAATAGTATAGTTAGTGCTTAGTTAGATTTCTCACCCTGGGAAACCCTCCCCTGTATCCTGATATGGGAATCAGACTTTGCCCAGAAGCCCTTGCGGTAGTGGAAGTCGCTCCCACAATGGCCCAGGCAGTTCTTGTTCCCATGCCTCCTATGAATGTCATCTTGTCCACAGATCAGCATTTGGTCCTTTCCAAATCTCCTGACCCAGGACAATGGTAGGGTCAATCATCTTAACCCTGAGGCACTTCGTCTCACAGCTTGATATTTGGATGGGCCTCAAGCCTAGAACATTGCTGCTTTGAAGCCATGCAAACCGTTCTTAATAACAAGAAAAAAGGATTCGGCCAGAAAATGTTACCTGGCCAAGTGGAAACGTTTCTCTGTCTGAATCCAGGAAAAATGATATTTGCAGAAACAGCTGATATTCTCACTATTGTAGAACTATCTTCTTAGTCTCAAGATGACAGATCTTTCCTTTCATTTGCTGCAGGTTCACCTGTCGGCAATCAGTGTGTCTCACCCGCCATCAGACAGTTATTTCATCTTTACTCACCCAGTAATAACCAGATTTTTGAAAGGTCTGATCAGAAGCTTTCCACCAATAAAGAAAGCAACCCCTCACTGGGATCTTAACATAGTGCTTTTGGTACTCATTAAATCTCTTTGAACCGCTAGTTACGTGTTCTGTGTCTCACCTATTGATGAAGGTTGCCATCCTCATTGCCATCCCCTCTGCCAGAAAGGTAGGTGAACTTGGGGCCCTAATGACTGATCTACCATGCACAATATACCATAAGGACAAAGTCTCGCTACAACCACACCTGATATGATCCTAGGAGTGAATTTCAGACCAGCCAGTTCACTTACGTGTGGTTCCCCCCGCCCACCCCAAGTCTTTGGTGAGGAGAAGAAACTTCATTCCCTCAGTTTGCGATGAGCATTGGCATTTTATCTCCAGAGAATGAAGCTGATCAGAAAGTTACTTAGACCAGTAGTTTTCAACCTGTGGTCCATGGACCCCTGTGTGTCCGCACACTATGTCTCAGAGGTCTGTGAAAGGTTGTCATTACCATAGAATAGTGATTTTCAGCTGAGAGTCCTCAGAACCTTGAGTGTTTGCAGACTTATGACTAAGACTTTCAAAGGGGTCCACAACTCCATTTGAAATTTTTAGGGGTCCACAAATGAAAAAAGCTTGAAAACAACTAATTTAGACTGTTGCCATAGCAGAGCAAGTCAGGAGTCAAGCTCTCACAGAATCTCTAAGTGGAAATCTGGCTATATCCTACTCTTTTATCACTTGGTACAACTTCCTTCCCCACACAGGGGCTTCAGTAGCATAACTTCAAGGAGTATCCCTGTTTGGCATTTGCAGGTCAGCTACGTGGAGTTCCATTCACTACACATTACACCGTGATCCAAGACTTTCACTGATGCATCCTTTGGGGCTACATTTCTACAAGCACCTAATGCCGCCTGCATTCTCTCACTCTCCTCCTCTCTTAATACTGCTGGTCAGTCACCCGCAATGGAGTACATATGGGGACAAGCACTCGAATAAGAAAAGAAAGTTACTTACCTTACTGTAACTGAAGTTCTTCAAGATGTATGGTTCCTATCTGTATTCTACTACTTGCCCTTCTTCCCCTCTGCTTCAGATCATGACTGGATTTTGTGATAGAGAAGAAACTCAAGAGGTAGTCCATTTGTCCCACTCCTTAACACTCAGTATGGAGCATACGGAGAATAAGGTGTGGGGGCAGACTAATGGGAACACAGCTTGCAATAGTCCTCCATTCTCAGGAGTGTGGAGTGCATGTGTGCTGCACAGTGAAATACAGATAGGGGCCATTTATCTTAAAGAACTCCAGATACAATAAAGTAATTTTTCTTTATTCAGAATATTCTGCAGAAGTTAACAAAATAAATTTTTCTGAACTGTTCACTCATAGACTTTAAGAACATAAGAATGGCCCTACTGGGTCAGACCAAGGGTCCATCTAGCCCATTATCCTGCCCCAGAGGGAATCAACAGAACAGGAAATCATCAAGTGATCCATCCACTGTCGCTCATTCCCAGCTTCTGGCAAATGGAGGCTAGGGACACCAATCCTGCCCATCCTGGCTAATAGCCATTGATGGACCTATCCTCCATGAAATTTATCTAGTTCTTTTTTGAGCCATGTTATGGTCTTCGTCTTCACAATATCCCCTGGCAAGGAGTTCCACAGGTTGACTGTACATTGTGTGAAGAAATACTTCCTTTTATTTGTTTTAAACCTGCTGCATATTAATTTCATTTGGTGACCCCTAGTTCTTGTGTTATGAGAAATAATAAACAACACTTCCTTATCTACTTTCTCTACATCAGTCATGATTTTATAGATCTCAATCATATCTCCCCTTAGCTGTCTCTTTTCCGAGCTGAAAAGTTCCAGTCTTATTAATCTCTCCTCATAGGGAAGCCGTTCCATACCCCTAATAATTGCCCTTTTCTGAAACTTTCCAATTCCAATATATCTTTTTTGAGATGGGGTGACCACATCTGCACACAATATTCAAGATGTGGGCGTACCATGGATTTATATAGAGGCAACATGATATTTTCTGTCCTATTATCTATCCTTTTCTTAATTATTCCCAGAATTCTGTTCGCTTTTTTGACTGCCGCTGCACGTTGATTGGATGTTTTCAGAGAACTATCCACAATGACTCCAAGATCTCTTTCTTGGATGGTAACAGCTAATTTAGACCCCATCATTTTATATGTATAGTTAGGATTATGCTTTCCAATGTGCATTACTTTGCATTTATCAGAATTAACCTTCATCTGCCATTTTGTTGCCCAGTCACCCAGTTTTGAGAGATCCTTGTGTAGCTCTTCACAGTCTGCCTGGGTTTTAACTATCTTTAGTAATTTTGTAGCATCTGCACCTTTTGCCACCTCACTGTTTACCCCTTTTTCCAGATCATTTAAGAACATGTTGAATAGGACTGGTCCCAGAACAGACCCTGGGGGCACCACTATTTACCTCTCTCCATTCTGAAAACTGACTGTTTATACCTACCCTTTGTTTCCTATCTTTCAACTAGTAACCAGTACATGAGAGAACCTTCCCTCTTATCCCGTGGCAGCTTACTTTGCTTAAGAGCCTTTGGTGAGGGACCTTGTCAAAGGCTTTCTGAAAATCTAAGTACGCTGTATCCACTGGATCCCCTTGGTCCACATGCTGGTTGACCCCCTCAAAGAATTCTAATAGATTGGTGAGGCATGATTTCCCTTTACTAAAACCATGTTGACCCTTCCTCAACAAATTATGTTCATCTATATGTCTGACAATATTTTTCTTTATTATAGTTTCAACCAGTTTGCCGAGTGCTGAAGTCAGGCTTACAGGCCTGTACTTGCTGGATCACCTTAGCTATCCTCCAGTCATCTGGTACAGAAGCTAATTTAAATGATAGGTTACAGACTGCAGTTAGTAGTTCTGCAATTTCACATTTGAGTTCTTTCAGGACTCTTGGATAACACTATCTGATGCTGGTGACTTATTGCTGTTTAATTTATCAATTTGTTCTAAAACCTCCTCTAATGACACTTCAAACTGGGGCATCTCAATTCCTCAGATGTTTCACCTAAAAAGAATGGCTCAGGTTTGGGAATCTCCCTCACATCCTCAACTGTGAAGACTGATGCAAAGAATTCATTTAGTTTCTCCACAATGGACTTTAAGATCCGACGGGACCATCATGATCATCTATTTTGACCTCCTGCACATCGCAGGCCACTCATATACCTACCTGCACAGTAGGGTGCTCCAGGTGATCATCCAGTCTTCTGTTTGTAATCCCTCCTTAAAAGTCATTGCTTCTGTTAACTCTACAAATGTTAACCCATGTGAAAAATATACTGTTCTCACTCATTTCCAAAGTTACATTAAAAAAGATGTTCTAAGACAGAATGATTATGGCATCATTGGAATCCCCCAGTTATTAGATTGTAGACTCTTTTGAGGTCCTGGGGGAATTCTGTGCCAAAAAATTAAAAATTCTGCGCACAATGTTTTAAAATTCTGTAAAATTCTGCATATTTTATTTGTCAAAATAACACTACATAATCACACCATTTTCAATTAGTTTGGTAATGTATTTAAAAATACCTGTCAGCAACTATGTCTGTAACAACAGAGAGAACCATAAAATGATTCCCCCAGGAGCAGAGAGTTAAAGAAACCCCCTACGATAACCCTGTTCCTGTTTCTCTTCGCCCTTCCCCCTGAGCCCAGCCAGGGGGCCACACATCCACCCCTCTTCCCCACAAAGCCCAGCTGCAGACACCCAATCCCACCTGGCACAGACACCCATACTCCTTCCCTCCAGAGCTTAGCCATGGGGCATCCCCCAGCCCAGACACCTCATCCCCTCCCATAGAGCCCAGGTTCTGGGAGTGCTCCCCAGCCCAGATGCTCACCCCTCTCCCCGCAAAGTTTAGCTGGGGAAACCCCCAGTCCAGACACCCACACCTCCTGCCCCCCAGAGCTTAACGCTGGGGAACCCTGCAGCTCAGACACCCACACCCTCTCCCCTAGAGCATAGCTGTGGGGTGCCCTACCAGCCCAGACACCTTTGCACCCTCCCCACAGAGCCCAGAGCCTGGGCTCCCCCAGCTCAGGCACCTACACACCCTCAGAGCCCAGCCATGTGGCACCCCTGAGCCAAGGTACACATACTCCCTTTACCAAGAGGCCAGCCCTGGGGCCCTCCCAGCCCATGCATTGGCACCCCCATCTCCCAGAGTGCAGCTGTGGGGTCCCCCCCTCAGTGCATACACGCTCCCCTCCTTCCCTTCCAGAGCCCAGCCACTGGGCCTCCTCTCCTTAGGTGTACTGGTTTATTAACCATTTCCAAATACAGATTGTAGATGGTGGGTGCTAGAGTCTTTGTCCTTTGTGCCCCAAGGCTAAGGTACTCTCTGCCTGAAGATATTAGATCAGCCAATTTTATCTGCGTTTATAAAGCTGGTATTTCTGTTTTCCCAAGTATTTCAGGCACCCTAAATCAGCTTTGTAATTTATCTGCCTTTTTAACAGAACCCTGGGATACCAATCATATCAGGTGATATTAGAAGTTTATATTACACTGCAAACATTTTTTAATAAATTACATACCATGTATAGAGAAAAAGGGAAGCATAAGCAAAACAAACAAACAAAAAACCCCAAAATGAAACTTAGTCCTTGGCGTAAGTTTTCAGTACAATATATGGCATTTAACCACACAAGTCCCATTAATATTGATGGTCCTAAGCTTTCTTTTATTCATCACAGTACTGATAGCACTTGGTCAGCTTTTTATCAACTTGAAATATTGACAGTCAGATTAGGCATTCCCTTAGCCAGGCTTGACTATTACAATGCTGTTTTAACTTAGCCATCATGCAAATACTCCTATAAATGGGTTTATTTCAGCAGATCCAAAACACATGAACCAGAACATCTTATCCTGGTGCTGGGCTCTCTGCCTTGGCTCCAGTTTGCAAGACTATTAATTTTAAAATACTAATTGTTAACTTATAAAGCACACTCTGGTTCGGTATTATCTTATTTATTTGATCACCTTTTTTTTTACTTACACTGCTGTCTCAAGTTGTACCTTCATTTTGTCAGGAAATGAGTATTTGCTCCCTGTGGTCTTTATTAAGATTTCAATTCTGGACCAAGAATATTCCCCAATACTATGTTGTAACTCTAGAACTTTTGTATTGTGCTTTTAAGTTTTGTTCTGTTCCTTTTGCCTTTTCCCAGCTCTAACTTCAAAACTACACAAGTATTTTGCACAAATTACATTGTACTTCTGGATATATTCATTTTTTTCAGGTATACACTTTTTGGGGGGAGGGGGAAGAGCAGTGGACCATATACACTAACATGATGTCCAAGTCTTCCTCAACTTTTTATTATCGATTTATATATTTTTCCTAAAAATAAGGGGAGAACAGAAAAAAGGACAAAAGAACAAAAAAGCAAAGGAATGGGAAGTGGGGAAAAGGAGAGCAACATCTTGGTTTCCATCTGCTAGGGAATAATCAAAGGTTTCTAAGAAGTTAGACCAAATCTTTTCAAACGTGTCTGATGTCCTTCTTCTCTGGAATGTTACTCACTCTTTGGATGCCAGGTCAGCAAAGTCACCGTGCCAAGATTCCATCCACAGATGCAGTCTGCTCTTGCATCTAAGCAATCTGCAACTTTCTAAACACAGCTTCAAGTCACTATACCAGTGGTAGCCATTAAAATCTATGCAATATTGCCTTTAACAATAAGCAATATTATTATTATTATGATGTTCACAGTATTCCCTATCATAGGTTTAGGAGTACTACAAATATAGCAGTAATGTTCAGTACTTTAAAAAGTAAATTTTTAACAATTTTAATAAACCCCAGTACAGTATAGAATGTTAAGGAAGAAACCCGCTACTGTACTGCTATAACAAATCCTGGAACTGAACTCCTCACAAGACGTTGAGGCTCAGGCCCATCTCCATGCAAAAATCTTCGTTCTGATCTCCTGTTTGCACACATCAGGAGTAACTCCACTGAATTCAGTGGCATTATGTTGGTGTAATACCAATGTGGGAACAGAATCAAGCCCAAAGTATCTTAATAACAAAAGAGAAGTGAGGAGATAGAGGGTGAAGATTTTAAAATCACTTTGCACAGGAGCCATTCCCCTTCTAATCTTTGGCATTTATCTGGTGCTGGGTTATATTGGTTTATTATAAAAGCCACAGTTCTGGGTAATTTCAGATGACATCAGTGGCACTGGAAAATGACACATCAACAGCCAAAGTGCTATCAATAACATTTTGTGAGATGGCATAGTTCTTGGTTAGGGGTGTGATTTTTGTCAGAGTGCTAACTGACACAGCTATGACAGAAAACTTTTAAACGTAGACCAGGCCTTAATTACACCAGGGGCCATTTTGTTTTCACAAGAAGCCCAGGACTGGGAAGCACAAAGGTGGTTTCCAGCCTTTTTACCTAACTCTTTTCAGGTGCACTGAGGATTGAGCCCTTAAATTTTTGAATGTGTGCTTAATTACTTAGATTTTATGTTTTTAATTAATATTAAGAGTTTTTACATTTAATATACATATACCCATTGTGGCTAGATATTCACAAGTGCTGTGCGTCTGAAGCTCCCATTGATTTCAGTTAGACATATGGGGAGCTCAGCACTTCTAAAAAATCAGGTCCCAGAAATGTGTTTCCCATTGTAGGTGCAAGCTGGTTCACTAACCTAGTTGTCCCCCCCAAAAGCAGTCTTATCCACTATTTTAATTTTGTTTATTTTCAGATATGTTACAAAAACTGTGTATCATAGTTATATTGGAAAGACAGAAGAATATAGAACGGAGTCTGATGCCTTTAACCAATATTGTATGGCCAGTCATCCAGCTTCTGATTCATTATATTACAATATTGCAATCAATCATAATCTTCCATGTCCTATAAAGCCCCATATCTATGAGAGGAGAGAGGAAAAAAGGAATTAAATTATCAGAGAGTTTACCACCAGAGGAAAGAGATTTCCCTATTATCATCATTCAGGATTAGTCAGTCATATATCTGGCAATCATTCATGTTTTAAGCAATAATATAAAAATCAACAGAAAGGCAGGAAACAAAGACATTGCCTTTAATTCAAGTTTACCATAAGGAATTAAAAATATACAGAGGTAACAAAATAATTTAATTTCCCTTCTCAAATCTCACAATGCATTTGTGGCCAAATTATATCACTCTATATTGAAGAAATACCATTGGGGAAAAGAAAAACTATTTCTAATACTGCCCTTATCTTTGTTTTAAATTGTTATTTAGATCATTAAAATGAAAAGCACATTAAAAAATATATGGCCAGATCCTCAGCTAGTTCAGTTTGCCATAGTTATATTGACTAGTACTTAGACTAGTGTTAATCATGAGCTACTCCATTTAAGTCAATGGAGTTTCAGCAGCATAAAAGAGGTGTGAGGTAAGAATCAAGTATATGTCTGCATGGATTGGAAGTATTTTCCTTTCAGGTTTTGATCAAATAATGTCTGTGTATTCTCTTTCCTTTCAATTTCTTCTGACACTATGACTTCAACAGACTCCTACTGAAACCTTTTGGTTTCAGTTTCATTTTGCATTTTTCCAGCACATACCTCCAATACAGGTATTCAATAAAAGGTTGCTTTGTAGGTCTTTTTCTTCCCTTTTCTTTTTTTGGCCCAAGTGGCCAATATAAAGTTTAAAGTTATCTGATCTTGCAAAGAAATTCCAAAGGGTGTCATATAACTTTTTCCATTCTTGTGTTTGCCATTATTTTATAAAGTTTCAAGCTCCAAGGAGTTCCATCAAGTTGAATTTGCCTGCCCAAGTCCTGGATTTCAGCAGTTGCAACCAGGACTTTTCTGGCTTTCATGGCCTGGAAAAGATGTCCAAATGTTTTACTTGTCACTATTAGAATATTTCCTGGAGTGCAGTTATTAAATATCTGAATAACAAAATGTAAATGGTATACAGCACATGATATCAGAATATAGCCACTA
Source organism: Mauremys reevesii (assembly GCF_016161935.1). Lineage (NCBI taxonomy): Eukaryota > Metazoa > Chordata > Testudines > Geoemydidae > Mauremys > Mauremys reevesii. The sequence goes on from NC_052625.1 coordinate 49,060,805, forward strand.
TAGTTTTCCCCACATGCTTTTCTTGCATGCATGCTTGATTTGTACAGTGAGTCTAGAGGTTTGAGTCTTGGGAATAAGCCAGACTCCAAATTGGTGCTAAACCTTCCACAGCTGGATCAACGCACTGTGGTCATGTTGTTCATGACACTTATTTTGTAGAAGCCAGGCAGAACAGAGATGGTAGGGTGAATGTTGCCTAATGTACTGTGACTAACATAAAATCCACCATCTGATCATTGGTCCATATATTTGTGGTGACGTGATCATGAATATAAAATAAAAAGATAGTATTTATTAATGATGAACAGCTGAAAATAATTTTAAATGACCATTTTAAGAGCAATTCAAGTGTTGTGCCTGCTTCAAACTATAGAATAGATTCTATCTTTGCACACTCAGAAGCATTGGAGAGAGTGAGGAGAGGTCATACAGAAGCTGGAATCAACCAGAAGAGATCTGGAGCTCTTCTCTTAGTGGTTCCCATGCAAACCAGTGTCATCTGTGCCATCCATGACAAGGATGCATCACCCATAGTGCCTAGCCATCTCCCCCTAAACCAGCACTGGAACCATAACTTCTTCCTACTGCCTTTCAGACCCCCTACATATGGGGTCACTATGCTGGCCAGCCACTGCACAGAGATGCTAGCTGGATTGGAGGGAGATTCTTGTCTCCTCCCCCTTGTACATGCTTGTACAGAGGTTGGCTGGTGCATGCTCTAATTAGGGCCACACTCCTCCATTACTTACATGGATATAATTCTCTTTTCAGGAGTGTCACTTGTGTTTAAAGAAGACAGAATTAGGCACTAAAGTATTATACCACATAGTAATTTTGTCACATTCAAAATAAAATATTTTGTACAATAGCAGATGTCTTGTTTTGAAGTTGAAAATTGTTGTACTGCTGACAATAGATTCTTGCCTTTCTTAACTTTTATTTATAACTTTGAACTTCAGTCTACAGTGGCTATATATAGCTATTCAATCATAGAGATGTAAGGCTAGAAGGAACCTTGAGGTCATCTAGTCAAGCCTCAAGGCTAAGTATACCTAGATCAGCCCTCATGGTGTTTGTCTAACCTGTACTTAAAAATGTCCAGTGGGTGGGATTGTACAACCTCTCTTGGAAGCCTGTTCCAGTGCTTAAAGTTTTTACAGTTGTGACGTTATGAGTGTGATATAATATCTCATTGAAAGGTGACAGGGCCAGAAAGAGTTAATTAACTCATAGACTGACCTGACACATGGGTGAACCTTGAGGACTGGTTAGGAAGATATGTAAATGACTAGAGCTTTGAAATGCAAGTCTGCATTGTTAGAGGTAGAAGGGGAGATGTTTGCTCAGGGCTTGTGATGTCAGCAAACAAGTCTTGTCTATTGCTATAGTTTTAATTCAAAGATCAAAAAAGGAATATTAACATTTATGATGATACTGGAGTGAAATAGTGTTATTGTCTATGTGTCTCTGAAGATTGTGCTAACTTGTATCTGAACTGTTTAATGGATAAATTACTCTGTGCTAATTGCCAGGATATTTGGGAGAAGGAGTTAAGCCTATTGTTTTCTCAGGCCGAAAGGCTGCTGGAAATGTATAAGAAGCCTGGGACACGATCCTTCTTCATCTCAGATCTGCTTTGGGTTTCAAGAGGGGGAAACCTTAAGCCATAAGGATTGAGATCCCCAGTCATTGACTGGAGCCACCCTGAATATGGACATTGGACTATAACCTATGGACTATTTCTAAAAGGACTTTTGGCAACTACAAGCTCACCTCTGCTATGTATCTGAAACTCAAAAATTGAATTCAAGTCTGTCTGTAGATTGATCTTTTAACCAACACTCTCTCTCTTTTCTTTTTTAATAAATTTGAGCTTAGTTAATAAGAATTGACTATAGCGTGTATTTTGGGTAAGATCTACGTTATAATTGGACCTGGGTGTGTGGCTGATCCTTTGGGATTGGAAGAACCTTTTCTTTTATATGATGAAGTAAGATTCTCAGGAATCATCATCATTATCTGACAGGTGTGTCTGGAAGGAGGCCTGAGGCTGGGTACTTTAAGGGAACTGCGTGGTTTGGACTTCTAAGTGACCAGTGAGGTACTAGAGAAGCTGTTTTGTGCTGGTTGGTAAATCTAAGTATTGGAATAACCACCAGCGTTTGGGGATTGTCTGCCCCTTTTGGTTTTCAGTTCACCCTGATTGAGTGACCTCAGCTGGCTCCCACGGGCAGCACCGTCACAACAGTTAAAAAGTTTTTCCTAATATCTAAGTCTAAATTGCCTTTGCTTCAAATTAAGCCCATTAGTTCTTGTTCTACCTTCAGTAGACATGGAGAACAATTGATCACAGTCCTCTCTAGAACAGCCTTTGACATATTTGAAGACTATCAGGTTCCCTCTCACTGTCCTTTTTTCAAGACTAAACATGCCCAGTTTTTTATAGACATTTCTTCATAGGTCAGCTTTTCTAAAACTTGGATCATTTTTGTTGCTCTACCCTGGACTCTCTTTACTTTGTCTACATTTGTCTTAAAGTGTAGTGCTTAAACCTGGACATAGTACTCCAGATGATGCCTCACCAGTGATAAGTAGAGTGGGACAATCATCTTCTGTGTCTTACATAAGAAACTCCTGTTAATATACCCCAGAATGATATTAGCCTTTTTCTCAACTGCTTCACATTGTTGGCTCATATGAAATTTGTGATCCACTATAACCTTTTTCAGTTGAACTACTGCCTACCCAGTTAGTCTCCATTTTGTAGCTGTGCATTTGATTTTGCCTTCCTAAGTGTAGTACTTTGTACTTGTCTTTATTGAATTTCATCTTGTTGATTTCAGACCAATTCTCCAATTTGTCAAGATCATTTTGCTTTCAAATCTTGTCCTCCAAAGTGCTAGCAAACCCTCTCAGCTTGGTGTCATCTGCAGATTTTTATAAGCATACTCTCCACTCCGTTATCCAAGTCCTTTAATGAAAATATTGACTAGTATCGGACCCAGCACACACCCCCAGAAGGACCCCACTAGACATTTCCTCCCAGTTTCATGGAGAACCATTGATAATTACACTTTGAATACAGTCTTTGGCCAGTTTGGCATCCACCATATAATAATTTCATCCAGGCCACATGTCTCTAAGTTGCTTATGAGACTGTCATGTGGGACTATGTCAAGCCTTACTAAAATCAAGATGTATCGCATCATGTCTACAACTTCCTCTTGCCCCCATCCACTGGGCCAATAAACATTGTCAAAGAAGGAAGTTAGGTTGGTTTGGGATGATTTGTTTTTGAGAAATCCATACTGGCTATTTGTTGTAATCCGATTGGCCTCTAGGTGCTTAGAAATTTATAGTTTCATAATTTGTTCCAGTATCTTTCCAGTGTTGAAGTTAGGCTGACTGGTGTATAATTTCTCAGGTGTCCTATTTCCCCCTTTTTAAAGATAGGTAATATGTTTGTCTTTCTCCAGTTCCCTGGGCTGTTACCCATCTTCCATGTGTTCTCAAAGATAATTGCTAACTGTTCCAACATTGTTTCAGCTAGTCCCTTAGGACTCTAGTGTGAATTTCATCACACGAAAACATCTAATTTATCTAAATATTCTTTAACTTACTCTTTTTCTGTTTTGGCTTGCATTCCTTCCCCCTTGTTGTTAATACTAATTGGGTTAAGTATCTGGTCATAATTTACCTTTTTAGTGAGGACTGAAGTAAAATAGGCATTAAACACTTTAGCTTTCTTGATGTTGTCTCACCTACACTTTCCTTCATCCTTTTCTTGCTACTAATGTATTTATAGAACCTCTTCTTATCTAGTCATATGTATAGCATCAACAGGTATCCTGAATGCATCTAATATATTAAAATTCTATTGCAAGTGATACAGGTTGCTTCTCCTTGGATTCTATTTAAGAAATAGTGATACTTAACTACAATATACAAACATCAAAAAGGAGCAGTGATCCCCTTGGAGATACCATTAATCAGTCCTTTTAATTTTCCATTTCTCCTCTTCTTCTTCTCCCTTGTTTTGCAGTGGTGAAAGACAATTTCTGACGGCAAGTGCTACTTTTTACAATTACTAGTGTCAGCCCCATTAAAAAAAACGGTAGTGAGGCTTGAACTTTCTAGGTTTAAAGGGTCAGGTCCAAAGAGAAAACAACAATAATCTTATGGAATGTTGTTCTCAGCTGCTGTGACACAGGACCAACTGCACTTTTAAGGTGCAGTCCTACAAGGTTCTGAGTATCTCTCATGAGTTGATGAATGCTCTCTCATGGAAATTAATAGAGGTGGAAGTCTCTCAGCATTTTTCCTCAGCAAGTCTTTAATGTGGTGTTTGCATCATATATACAGTAAATGTAGCTTGGTTAAATATTTACCTAGCGAACTCTCCCTCAAACATAAATGAAATAGTTTGTTGTCTACAGATAACACATGGAAAAACTCTTCTGTGAGTTTATTTCCTGTAAGTGAACCCAGCTTTTTTAGGTTTCTTCTGAAGAAGGTCACTATGTCAAAAATAATTAGGAGAAGGTTATTGCAACTGCTACTGAATGAAATAGTGCACATTTCTTACTTTCAGTTATTGCCTCCTTGTTTGAATCATTAACATTTGTCAATTGCTGAGTTTGTTGTTCTGTTTTGAATCTTTGTGTTAGCCTGGGTATGTTGTTAGCTCGATCTTGCAGTTCTGCCATCACTTGCATTTCTTGCTGAGATTCTAACTTGAACTGCTATATTTTTGCTGAGCTTTTGCTTTGTCTTATATTTCTATCTAAAGTTTTTTTTTAATTCTTCTTGTTCCATTTCCACTTTGGCCTACTGTATATCTCAAACCACTCATTAGGCTTCTTTTAGTTATCCTCTTATTCAGTATGTACATCGTCTAATCAATAAGCATCCTTAGTTGCTGTAGGATTTCCATCTTATTGTACTTCTATCTTCTCTGATACCATGTGATGGGATTCTGGCTTGGCTAGTGTGCTGTTGTTTAAATTTGCTGTTTCAGATCATTACACTGACTTTAATTTTGATGTATTTGTATTTTACCCAGTTCTAGTCATGCTCTTTTCCCTCAATCAGTTTAATTACTCTCTACCTATGCAACATTATGTTTGTACTACTGCTGCAAATGCTAAATAAAGGGTTATATTTGATCTTCTATCTTTAATCACTGACCTCCAGTTTGCTTGTGGGTTCACTTCATGGTGTTGTACTTTGATGGTTTGGTTCTTGCATATCTCAGAGACCTCTTCTCTCTCCATGTAGTTCCCAAGCAGCTGTACCTAGAGGCCCCAGTCAGGGAGTAGGGCCCCATTTTGCTAGCTACTGTATACACAGGTAACAAAAATACAGTCCCTGCCAGGGGCGGCTCTAGCCATTTCGCTGCCCCAAGCAGGGCGGCATGCCGTGGGGGGTGCTCTGCCAGTCGCCGGTCCCACGGCTCCGGTGGACCTCCCGCAGACGTGCCTGTGGAGGGTCTGCTGGTCCCGCGGCTCCGGTGGACCTCCCGCAGGCGTGCCTGCGGATGCTCCACCAAAGCCGCAGGACCAGCGGACCCTCCACAGGCACGCCTGCGGGAGGTCCACCGGAGCCGCCTGCCGCCCTCCCAGCGACTGGCAGAGCACCCCCCGTGGCATGCTGCCCCAAGCATGCGCTTGGCATACTGGGGCCTGGAGCCGCCCCGGTCCCTGCAACAATGAACTTAGTTGGATATTACAAAGAATGCTTTATCTGACAGTCCCTATATTTCAACATTAGGGGTTGGGGTCAGAACATTTTCAGTAGAGGGCCCTTTGCTCCAGAAATTACTTGCCTTTTCTTCCAACAGAGCCTCAGTTTATTGACCTTATGGGTGCATTACAGGTCCTACCTACTTAATCAGGCTTTCTCAGAGAAAATATGTTGTATGCAAAGATTTGGCTGACTCTTTTTTTTGACCTTTTCACTTTTTAATGTATATACTTTTAAAGCACTATTAATATGAATTAGGGTGGGTTTTTATATGCATCGCATATTGTTATGCTGTGAGCTGGGTTGTTATGATAGGCTCATAATTAATTAGATATATAAACCAAAAAAATCAGACGTTACCTGAGAAAAAACCTACATATTTGAGAAGCTTCCTGATTTCTGCTCAAGTCAGATAATAATATATAGAAGCTCTTTTATGAATAATCGGTCACTTGTTCATGCGGGTTACCACTGCCCTGTTTTTCAGTATAAAAAAATGAAATTACAACTAGCTTCTACCATGTGCAAAGCTTGGCCTTGTGAAGAAATCTAGGATGAGAACTCGTATTCCCTTTCATTGAAATCCCATTCTAAAGGTATAATCCTGGCTAAGTGCTGTATCTACGACCAGATGACTGAAAGTCAGAACTCCTGAGATATGCCTAGACGTATTTATTGAACTTGGACAAGACACTTAGCTTCTTTAATGTGTATCCTTTTATGCATCTGTGAAAATGATTGGGTATAGTAAGCAGATATTGACTTTAGTTGAGGGGAAAACCAACATTTATTAACCCCAGAGGCATCTGTTTGCCTTCAGGGACAACAAACTTGGCTTTTCACTGAAATATGAATCCAGCATATGTACTACAAATATTCACAAGTAGTTAGGCTAGAATTTCAGTTAGTTACATAAATCCCCTGTAGTTTTTCCATTCCTTTAAATGAATAATGTTCAAAATGGATTATTGAGTTAGAGCTTCAGAAAAACTTTCTTACTTTCTAGAACATAGGAACTGCTGTACCTGAGGTACATCTAATCCAGTATCCTATCTTTATAGTGGCCAGCACCAGCTACTGCTTAGGATCATGTAAGAACCCCCCAACAGAAAAATGTGAGATAATCTGACCTCCACATTAGGTCTCATCCTGACCTCTAGTAGTCAGAGATTGGCTTAAACACTGAAGCATGGGTCTAATATCCTTTCTGAAAGGTTTGTTATTAATTAAGATGATTGGATAGTTTTATATCCATATGAATGTCCACTCCCTTTTTTATTCTTATTAAGTTCTTGGTCTCAATGACTTCCTCTGGTAATGAGCGCCACAATTTAATTACATATTGTGTGAAAATGTTTCCTTTTATTTGGTTAGAACTTTTCAACTTTTAATTTAATTGAATGTCCCCTTGTTTTTGTATTATGAGACGTGGAGAACAGAAGCTCATAATCTAATTTCTCTATACCATTCATTATTTTATATACATTTATCGTGTGCCCCTCTTATTTCTCTCATCTTTAACAATGACAGTCTTCTCAATCCCTCTTCCCTCATGAGAATTTTTCCATGACCTTGAACATTCTGGGAGGGAAACAGAACTCACAGTGCGCGCTTATTTAGATATGTGTGCTGAATGGTCCACATTCTTGCAGGACCTCAGTATTAGCTGCCTCGGTGGAAGTAAATAATAGAAATATAATGAACAGGAGCACTTGTGGCACCTTAGAGACTAACAAATTTATTTGAGCATAAGCTTTCGTGGGCTACAGCCCACTTCATCGGAATGCATAGACTGGAACATACAGCAAGAAGATATTTATACATACAGAGAACGTGAAAAGGTGGAAGTAGCCATACCAAATGTAAGAGGCCAATCAATAGATTCAATAGTGTAATGGCTAATTACACTAATTGAATCTATTTCCCCATGTTAAGTATCCTCACACCTTCTATGGGTAATCTTGATTATCACTTCAAAAGTATTTTTTTCTCCTGCTGATGATAGCTCATCTCAATTGATTGGACTCTTACAGTTGGTATGGCTACTTCCACCTTTTCATGTTCTCTGTATGTATAAATATTTTCTTGCTGTATGTTCCAGTCTATGCATCCGATGAAGTGGGCTGTATCCCATGAAAGCTTATGCTCAAATAAATTTGTTAGTCTCTAAGGGTATGTCTACACTACAAGAGTAGTTCGATTCAACTTAATTCGAATTTGTGGAATCGACCTTACGAAGTCGAATTTGTGTATCTACACTAAGGACACTAATTCGACTTTGTGATTCCACACTAACGGAGCCAGTGTCGACTTTGGAAGCGGTGCACTGTGGGAAGCTATCCCACAGTTCCCGCAGTCCCCGCTGCCCATTGGAATGCTAGGTAGAGCCCCCAATGTCTGCTGGGGGAAAAAATGTGTCGAGAGTGGTTTTGGGTAACTGTCATCATTGAACCGTCAATCACGCCCTCCCTCCCTCCCCGAAAGCGCCTGCGGGCAATCTGTTCGTGCACTTTTCTGGTCAGTGACAGCGCGGACGCCACAGCACTGCGAGCATGGAGCCTGCTGCAGTTATGGCCGTTTTCACCTCCTCACACCTTATCGTCCACCTCTTCCACAGTCAGCTGCTGAGAAATTGGGCTACTTTTCAATGGTGCTGCAAGCACTGGTGGAGCATAGGGGACGTTTTACCAACATCGGGTGGCCAGGCAAGGTTCATGACGTGCGTGTTTTCAGGAACTGTGGTCTGTTTAGACACCTGCAGGAAGGTAGTTTCTTCCCAGACCACAAAATAACTGTTGGGGATGTGCAGATGCCTACAGTGATCCTTGGGCACCCAGCCTACCCGCTAATGCCCTGGCTCATGAAGCCCTATACAGGCGCCTTGGACAGCGACAAGCAACTCTTCAAGTACCAGCGAGCAGTGAGCAGCGTGACCTGTGACTGTTCAGTTTCTTTACAGAGAAGCTGAACCTGTCCCTGTTTCTTTAGCCGGTTACTGTTGACTATCCTCTGCAGTTACATACCCCGTTCACCCCGTTTCCCCCACTTCCAACACACGTGTAAAAATAAAATACATGTCCCATTGTAACTTAACAAAGGTTTCTTTATTAATGACTTTGCGTTAAAGGGTTGAAACTGGGACGCAGACTGTGTTGGGTAGGGTGTGCGGTGATGTAAAGACCGCCTCTGAACTCGAGGAATGACAGGCTCCTGCTCCTAGGGCGGTCTGCAGTGCTGGACTGCTTGTTTCAACGGAGCCTGCCATCCCTCCTTTTTGGGATTCTGTGTGCGGGGGCTATGTGACCTTGTGGCGGAGGAGGACGGATACAGATTCCTCTGCTGCGTGACTAAGCGGTCCAGGACAAGGACCGCTGCATAAGATCTGTAACCGCCCTCCCCCGCTACAAAGTCACATCCCCCCCACCCACACAGAACCTGGAAACCACCTCCCATACCGACCAGGGTGCCTACTGACTGCACTGTGTGTGTGACCTGCTGCTGATCCTGCCCCCGTGTCTGTACCCTGGTAAAGGTGACCGTCATATGCAATTAACACCCCCCTTCCCCACCCCACCCCCTTCAAACACAGTCTTCTGTGAAAAAACATGATGGAAACAGTAATTAACAGCAAAGTATTTTTAATAATTAACTAGACAGTTAGGGGATGAAACTGGGATTGGGGCTTGGGTGAGTCAGGAAGGGAAGGACTTCTCAAAATTTAGGGTATGAGAGCTTTTGCGTACTTGAGCACTCTGCTGGAGTGCAGTGACAGTTGTCACGGCCCCTGGCACCCCTCCTTCTGGTTATTTTGGGTGAGGGGGGTATGGGACTTTGTGGCGGGGGAGGGCGGTTGCAGATACACTGCAGGTGGGCTCTGTCCTCCTGCGGTCCTGCAGAACATCCACAAGGTGCCTGAGCATGTCCATTTGCTCCCTCATTAGTCCAAGCAGCGTTTGAGTCACCTGCTTCTCTTCCTCACGCCACCTCTCCTCCCGTTCGCTGTGTGAGCACTGGTACAGAGAGAGGGTCTCTCTCCACTGGCTCTGCTGGTCCGCCTCGGCTCGGGAGCAGCCCATAAGTTCAGCGAACATCTCGTCCCGTGTCTTTTTCTTTCGTTGCCTAATCTTTGCCAGCCTCTGTGAGGGGGATGCTGTGGCAGGTCTGGAGACAGTCGAAGCTGTGTGATGGGAAACAGGGAGTGAATTCCTTGCAAAGATACATTTTTGCGAACAATGAACACTGTCTAGTCTGTCTCTGTGAATTCTGGGTTGAGATCCCAGTGCCTGATGGGGCAAAAACCATTTTTGTGGGTGGTTCTGGGTAAATGTCGTCAGTCATCCCTTCCTCCGGGAAAGCAATGGCAGACAATCATTTCGAGCCCGTTTTCCCTGGATTGCCCTGGCAGATGCCACAGCGTGGCAACCATGGAGCCTGTTTTGCCTTTTGTGACTGTCACCGTATGTGTACTAGATGCCGCTGACAGAGGCGATTCAGCAGCGCTACACAGCAGCATGCTTTTGCTTTTGCATGACAGCAGAGATGGTTACCAGCCATACTGTACCATCTACCATACCATAAATTGGTAATAAGATGATCATGGTTACCAGTCCTTTTGCACTGCACCATTTGCTGCTGTCATAAGTGCCCCCGGCTGAGATCAGCCAGGGTCGCAAAAGCCAAAATTGGGAATGACTCCCACAGTCAATCCCTCCTTTTTGGTATCTAAAAATAGAATCAGTCCTGCCTAGAATATGGGCAAGTATACTAGAGAACCACTGTATCATAGAACCAGAGAGCACAGCTGCTCTGTGTCAGATCCTGCAGAAATTATGAGCTGTATGCTATTCACAGGGGGTGCTCCTGCAACAACCACACCTGTTCATTCCGTTCTTCCCCCAGCCTTCCTGGGCTACCATAGCATTGTCCCCCCACTTGTGTGATGAAGTAATAAAGAATGCAGGAATAAGACACAGTGACTTGTTAGTGAGAAATGAGTGGAAGGCAGCCTCCAGCTGCTATGATAGTCCAGACAGGACATTAAACAGTGTGGAGGAGAGGAGCCCAGCATCCCTCTGCTAGTCCAGGGGCAATTGAATCTTTTCTTTACACATGAAGGGTGGAGGCTGATGGAGCTCAGCCCCCTGTTGCTATGATGAGGACGGTTACCAGCCATACTGCACCATCTACCAGGAAAAATTAGGACCAGGCGCCCTTGATAGACCTAACGGATGCTAGTCGGCATGGTTACCAGTCCTTTTGCACTGCCCCATGTGCCAATAGGCTGATGATGACAATGGATATCAGCCATACTGTACCGTCAGCCACCCATGGCGGGAGGGAGCAAGGATATTGGTGTTGAGTGCTGCAGCATCGCATCTATCTGCAGCATTCAGTAAAGATAGGGTGACATGTAAAAGAGTCAACAGAGGATTGTTTTCCCTTTCACTTCTGGGGGTGGGTGGGTGGGGGGTGCCGAGCTATGCCCTGACCCACCGCGGACACTGTGTTTGACCCTAGAAGCATTTGGAGCTCAGCCAAGAATGCAAATGCTTTTCGGAGACAGCAGGAACTGTGGGATAGCTTGCGTCCTCAGTCCCCCCTCCCTCCATGAGCGTCCATTTGATTCTTTGGCTTTCCGTTACGCTTGTCACGCAGCAGCGTGCTGAGTCTCTGCTACGCCGTCTGTCTGGAGATTTTTTAAAAATACTTTGGACCAGGCGTAACATTACAGTAATTCCCCTAATTAGATGCAGGAGTCTCCGAGCGAGATCACCCTGAGGACGGTCACTGAAGGAGATAGAGAGCGCATGCTGCGTGAAAGCCGGCACAAACCAGGGGCCTATGCAGCCGTGCTCGGGGAGGCAATGCTCCCTGAGTGCCTCATGAAAGCGTGGTGCGGAAAGGTGTGCTACCACGGAGCACCCAATAAGGCAGCTCTCCCTAGGAACCTCCTGTGGAGGCTTTTCGATTACCTCCAGGAGAGCTTCGTGGAGATCTCCCAGGAGGATTTCTGTTCTATCCCCATATATATAGACCTCCTTTTCACATAGTTCAGATTCCTGTTCCATTAATAATAAAAGTTTACATGTTTAACGCACTTACCGACTGATCCTTCCCCTGATTCAGGATCCGGGTTAACGGCCGGGAAGGGTTGGTAGGGGCTCTCCGTGAGGGTGATGAAGAGATCCTGGCTGTCGGGGAAACCAGCGTATAAAGCGCTGTCGCCTGCCTCATCATCCACAAACACTTCCTCATCTTCCCCATCCACGAACATCGCCGAGGAACTGGCCGTCAACACTATTCCATCGTCAGAGTCCATGGTCATTGGTGTGGCAGTGGTGGCAGGCTCCGGAGCGTCCGTTTGCCGCTTTGGTCTTCTGGTAGCCTTGTCTCAGGTCCTTGATTTTCAGGCGGCACTGCCTTGCATCCCGGCTGGATCCTCTGTCTGTCATGGCTTTGGAGACCTTCTCGTAGGTCTTTGCATTCCGTTTGTTGGAGCGCAGCTCCGAAAGCACAGACTCCTCGCCCCACACACCGAGCAGATCCAAGACTTCCCGGTCAGTCTATGCTGGGGCCCTCTTTCTATTCAGAGATTGCATGGACTCCTCTGCTGGAGAGCTCTGCATCGTTGCCGGTGCTGCTGAGCTCGCCCCGATGTCCAATCAGGAAATGAGATTCAAACTGGCCAGACAGGAAAAGGAATTCAAATTTTCCCGGGGCTTTTCCTGTGTGGCTGATCAGAACATCCAAGCTCGGACTGCTGTCCAGAGCGTCAACAGAGTGGTGCAGTGTGGGATAGCTCCCGGAGCTACTAAGGTCGATTTCCGTCCACACCTAGCATAATTCGACATGGCCATGTCGAATTTAGCGCTACTCCCCTCGTCGGGGAGGAGTACAGAAGTTGAACTAAAGAGCCCTCTATGTCGAATTAAATGGCTTCCTGGTGTGGACGGGTGCACGGTTAATTCGAATTAACGCTGCTAAATTCGAATTAAAGTCCAAGTGTGGACCAGGCCTAAGATGCCACAAGTACTCCTGTTCTTTCTGCCAATACAGACTAATACGGCTGCTACTCTGAAAGAAATATAATGACTCATCTCATGACTTTTTTCAGCCAGTCATGAGACAGGATTTTTTTTTCTTTTTTATGTTACAGGTATACCTACTTCTCCAGGATGTTGTGAGACTTCAATTAATTAGTGTTTATGAAGCCCTCGTTGACTCTAGATTGAAAAGTAACTACTGAACTGCAAAGTAATATTAACATGGAATGAAATGCCATTATTTTCAGAGGAAACTTGTGATTTGCTACATAATACACTGCATTTACATAGGGTTCTACAAGAACACTTTTCCTGGATAAATCCTATTCCTCAAGTGGAAGAATAGAGATGACATTCATGTAATTTTTCCAAGTATATTTGTCTGAGTTTGGCAGCTTTGGTATTTTTCAGTTGATCTTTACAACCCCTCCACTATTTCTCCTAATGTGGTTGATTTATAAACATTAATCAAATCTCAAAATAATCCTGCCAGATTATGCAAGCACTATTAGACCCTGTTTACAGACAGAAAAAATTGAGGCACAGAGAAATTAAATAACTAAACAGAGGCGACCTTCTGAGTCAGTAGCTGGGTACAGAATCCAGATCTCCTATTCGCTATACCTTAATTTAACCACTAGACATTGCTTCCTTAGTGAACAAAACATCACTTGATTACTGTGAGGAGAAAGTGCTACTAATACATCAAATCTTATCAAATGACTCTAAACTTATCTTGGCTTTCTTTTCACCAAGGTTTGTTGTAAATCTTACTAACTAGAGAGTAACAGGACTGGTGTCCTTGCTAAAAAGAGAAGATTGATTTACTATATTCATACTGAACCAGCTGCTTCCTATGGGTATATAATAATGAATTCAAAGCTTGTAGCTTTTACTCCTATGTGACACTTAAGAAGGCCTTCAAGATTGGAAAACATTATAAAAGTCCATATGACAGCAAACTTAGAAAATTATCCAAAACTGTTTGGAATAACTGTGCAATCTTTATTATGTGCAATTTCCGTATTCTTCAAATATTCTAATTGATTGTTCATTGGGCTCAGTCAGCCAAAAGTAGAGAGAAACTTTGTACAGACATCATTAGTTTTTCTCCATTTAAAGATTAATCATGAAGAGCTCTGGCTCTTTAATTCTGTAATTTGTATATTTAATGGGCTGCTGCAGAATCTATGACAGTAATTAGCATAGCCTGAAAACTCATTAATACGCAACAACATGATTAATGCAGCATTAATGCAAACATGACTGAAGTTATTTGGGTTATGTAGTAAGAAGATTAAAGCTAAAATGTCCTGTTTGTTTTATCAGTAGTGGGTATAATAGGGTGGCAAAAAATAAAATAAAATAGGTATCAAATTAGTCACTTAACATAAAGAAAGTACTGAAATCTAAATCAAGATGATTTTCTCTAGCTCTGAAATTTGGGATTTGTAGAATCTACTAGTCTCGCCTTTCATTTATTCATTCATTCATTCATTGTACCTGTATTCAGCCTTGTTCAATCTTTAAGTTTGACATATTTAGCTTTTTGGCAGCTTTGGATATTATTAAGATTATATCAAAAACCTCTTTAAATTATGACATTCTTCAACTTTAGCCAACATTACAACATAAAGCTTTGTGCATTGGCAAATATAAAAAGCAAAGTAAAACTGTCTTCTCATTAGAGGTAGTAAAAAGGCAAATATCAAAAATATAAATAGAAAGACTTGGAACTGTGCATTTTATTTACAAATTGCAACAATAAAACATTCTATCCCTATCTTTTGTGTGTGTAGTCTAGATATTTGTACACTTAAATACAGGGCTGCCCAGAGGGGGAGGCAAGTGGGGCAATTTGCCCCAGGCCCCGGGCCCTGCAGGGGCCCCCATGAGAATATAGTATTCTATAGTATTGCAACTTTTTTTTATGGAAGGGGCCCCCGAAATTGCTTTGCCCCAGGCCCCCTGAATCCTCTGGGCAGGCCTGCTTAAATATACAAAATAATTATGGATCTTTAAAAAATATTTTGGAAGTCATTAAAATAATTGCAGAAATACATCTCCCCCCTCCCTGAGGGACAGGACACAGCAGTGGGCAGAGAGTTGAGAAGCAGAGTGTCTAGCTCCCTTTCCGCTCAGAGACAGACAGCAAGAGCAGGAAGGCTATCACAAAATTTCCCTTAAAAAAGATGACACCCATTGGAGGATCCATCCAGTGATATGTGAAACAAGACAAATTTTATTTTAAATGTAGATATTCTTTTAACACACAAAACTTACCTATTTGGACTGATACAAATACAGTTAGACCTTTCAAATCCTCAGAAACACTAATTCTTCAGCTTGTACTTATAATTGGATAACTTGTCTTGGAAAGGAGGAAATCCTATTAATCTTCAAAGACTCAGAAATGATAGCTCTTAAAAGGCTCATATACGAACCATGGTGAGAAACTGAAAAGTTTCCAGACTTATAGGACCAGATCTCAGCTGGGGTAAATCAGCATAGCTACATTAATGATTTTGCACCAATTGAGGATCTGAGCTATGGTTCTGTAACGCTTAGTTACAGAATAATCATTACCTTTTTTTATAGTGAAAATGTGTGTTTTACATATGAGCAATGACAATTAAGTAATATACCTACTGGGTCATTTTTGTATCATGAGGATTTTTCTCCAGATGATTTCTGTCCTTTCCCATGTACTCTCTTCTAGACCTTTCTCTTTCTCTTTTCATCTTCATTGATACAATAAAGAGACATTTCTGTAATTTTTTTATTTTAATTTAATTTTCTCTCTCACTGTGTAGATGGAAATACAATTCAGCTTGCCACAAATATATACATGTAGTCAGATAGAAAGGTGATATACCTGACAATCAGGTTTGCCTAGTGGGAAATAAACGTAGGGCTGGAGTTTGTATGTGAAACTGCTGTAAAACCTGGACCATTTCTGAAAAAAAGTTCTCTCCTTTTTTAAATCATAAATAACTTGAGAAATGTGAGGCAAGTTGGGTGAGGTAATATATTTTACTGGACTGATGTCTGTTGGTAAGAGAGTCAAGCTTACACAGCTCCTCTTTAGGTCTGGGCTGTCTTTTAAGGCCAGCATGATTAGCTGGTAGCAAATCAGAAACACCATTACCCCACAAATAAAGCGAATAAATAAATGGTCACTCATTGAAAAAGTGTAGTATCCTTGAAATTGGTTGGGGGTGCACAGATACATCCTAACTGAAAGCAGGCTGACCAATTATTTTTGATTAACTGGAAATGTTTTTTGTATTTTACAAACTAAAAATTTTGGTTTAGTTAGATTTGTAACTTCTGTGTAAAAGTGTATTTAGATGAAGTTTACAGAATATGACCCAGATTCAGCAAAGCACTTATGCACATTCTTAACTTTAAGCACATGCTTAAATCACGTTGACCTGGTAGATTGCAAAGTGCTTTAGTTATGATGGGTTTAATTTTGCAGTCCTTGCAGACCCAAAGCTTTAATTAATTTCAATAGTTGTTACATGTACATAAAGGCTAC
This sequence comes from Mauremys reevesii, assembly GCF_016161935.1. NCBI lineage: Eukaryota > Metazoa > Chordata > Testudines > Geoemydidae > Mauremys > Mauremys reevesii. Next base: position 49,077,131 of record NC_052625.1, read on the forward strand.
AGTATACATCCAAGAATCATTTTGCTCATTAGTAGTATGCAGTGAACTCGGATGTATTGTGCGACTCTGTAACTGCTCACAGCAATACCATACACCAGCAACGGGCAGCTAGGAAATGGGAGTTGTGTTGGATAAATTCTCAGAGAATTAAACTGAAAATTGAGATTGTTCACAATTTGTTTAAAATTAGGGTTACCAGATAGCAACTGTGAAAAAAGTGGACAGGGGGTGGGGGATAATAGGCACCTATTTAAGAAAAAGTCCCAAAAAACAGGACTGTCCCTTTAAAAATGAACATCTGGTCACTCTATTTAAAATACTTTGCAGTATTTACAACGGCTTGTAAATTTCAAAAAAAAAATAGGATCCCCTTTTTCTGTGAGTTGTGCTTCTCTGAAATCCATTTTTCATGTAGTGCCAGAAAATGTGTTCATGTGCTGGGGTATCTCTTTATTATTTTTATATTTTGATCTTATCAGTGCGGGGTGGGATTGGCACCAACTATGAAATGCAAATTCAGTTGACAGTGCTTTTTCTGTCTGAATAAATGTTAGCAATACAGATATACTACTTTTCAAAACGTCTTTTGATATAGCAGTATGTATTTTGGTGAACTGTCACGGAATTCTACAACTTCCACAGGTTTATAGTATGTTGGCATCTAAGTCTAGGGTTGCCAACCCTCACGGATTGGCCAGGAGTCTCCTGGAATCGGGCTTGATCTCCCAGAGGCTACTGAAGCCAATCTGGGAGATTTTAGGCCACTAAAAGTCCAGCAGCACAGTGGGTCTAATGCAGGCTCCCTACCTGTCCTGGCTCTGCACCACTCTCTAAAGTGGCAGCATGCCCAGCAGTGGCTCCTAGGTGGAGGCACAGCCAGGGGATCTCTGCGTGCTGCCCTCGCTCCAAGTGCTGACTCTGCAGCTCCTATTGGCCGGGAACAGGGAACCACAACCAATAGCAGCTGCAGGGGGCAGTGCCTGCAGGCAGGGGCAGTGTGCAGAGCCGCATGGCCACCCCTAAGCCTAGGAGCTGCTGCCAGTCACGCTGCTGCTTCCAGGAGCCACCTGGGGTAAGGGCCACCTGGACAGAGCCTGCACCTCAAACCCCTTCCCACACCCCAACCCACTGCTCCAGCCCAGAGCCGCCTCCTGCACCCAAACTCCCACCAGAAGCCCTCACCCCCTCTCGCACCCTGACCCCCCGTGCCAGGATCATCCCGGAGTCCCCCCTACACCCAAACTCCCTCCCAAAGCCTGCATCACCTCCTTCACCTCAACCCCCTACCCCATGCTCAGCCCAGAGCCCCCTCATACACTCAAAACCCCTCAGTCCCAGCCCAGAGTCCACACCCCCATCCCAACCACCTGCCTCAGCCTGGTGAAAGTGAGTGAGCATGGAGGAGAGCGAGTGCTGGAGGGAAGGAGGGAGGCTGGGAGTGGGGGGGCAAGGCCTCAAAGAAGGGCCAGGGCAGGGGCATGGTCTTGGGGAAGGGGTGGGGTTTGTGACTGGGTTTGTGTGATTAGACAGTTGGCAACCCTAGCTATCACCCTCCTCCCACCCTGATCTGCCCTGGCACAGCCCAATGCTGAGAAGATGGTAAAGGGAATGGCAAGGGGCCCCCTTTTGCCACCACAGGAGTGATGTAAAGGGCCCTTTATGTTTAAGGAGCAAATCCTAATACCAGCACATGTGTTATACACTGAGTTCCACAGCTCCGTAGATGCTGTGCCTCCACTTAGCACCCCCACGCATGTGAAGGGAATGGTTGGTGGATCTACTTGCACTCAGATCCACAGGCCCTGCTGTTGCTGCTTCTCTGGTCTGACGTTCAGCAGACCTATGTATAGTGTGGTGCAGGGAGCAGGAACCTAGGGTTTGTGAAGTCTCTATTGGTACATCTGACTGTCTACACAGCTGCTGGGAGCATGCTTTCTGCCCAGGTAGACAGGCTCGTGCTAGTTCTGCTTGAGCAGTGCACTTAAATAGCATGCATCCGACGAAGTGGGTATTCACTCATGAAAGCTCATGCTCCAAAACTTCTGTTAGTCTATAAGGTGCCACAGGACTCTTTGCTGCTTTTACAGATCCAGACTAACACGGCTACCCCTCTGATACTTAAATAGCAGTATGGACATATCAGCTTGGGCAGCAGCGCAGGCTAGCCTCCCAACTTCAAGCCTGCCTATGCTCTGGGTCTGAGCATGGGGTGGTTACCTGAGCCACCTCCTGTGCTACAGTGTCCATACTGCTATTTTTTTCATCACACTAGCTGGAGCAGAACTAACACGAGTCTGTCTAGATTATTAATATGTAAGTAAAAATGACTTCTATTATTCTGTGCACTAGGCTTTGCTGGGTAATCACATGCTGATATTCCCCTCACATTTCCTTTTTTAATCCCATCCAGGTATTTCATTGACCCATTATATTGTATCATGTCGAAATTAGGCCCAAATCCTGCAACGCAGTCCACCAGTGCAGGCCCTAAAACTGTGTGGAGTCCTATTACATTAGTGGATTCTGATTCATAGTTTGTATACTTCCTGAGGCAGGGATCATAACGTCTTCTCTGTATTGTGAGAATCCTAACATGGTTTTGCTTGCTTTGAAGTAAGTTAGTAATACTACAAAGAATAATTTCACCCATTCGTATCGTCCTGCTTTTTGTAAACTTACTTTATTGCTGCTTTTTGCTCTCATCAACAACAGGGACATAAAGGGTTGTAAGATAGTACTGACAAACCTGATGTAATTAAAGAAATTCAGAAATTCAGAGTTAAGTCTGTAACAACAGGTACAATTGGTCAATTTAGCAGAGGTACAATATGTAAACTACAGATTTTTGCTCATTGTGGTGCCTAGGCTAGTTGAGGACAGAACGGCTGCCCCCAAATCAATGGATAAGTGTAAGAGCTGAATTGTGGCTTTGCACTAAGCCATGTACATGAGCAGACTGGAAAGCAGATTCTGACTTGGAACTTAGGGGGTTACACCAACTCTGCCTTTGCTCTGCAGAGAAGTACCTTGTGCAAGACCTATGCTTGTCCCACTGCATAGCTAGGCTAGTCAGTGCCTTGGAAAGTGGAACCAAAGCTTCAGCTAGTACCTGTTTTTTTGTGCCACGGTACAAGCGAGACATGGTTGGGCCCTAAATTTGTCCCATCCTAAAAGAAGGCATATGTGGCCAGTGGCCAAAATAATATATGGTCAATGGACCAAGTTCTTTTTCAGGTCAAATCCGTGTTCCAGGTCCAGTCAAGTGTGGATGTTTTGAGTATTAGCTATCCCTTTGCCTCCCTTAACTTTGAATTTTCTTGTCTGAATCCTTTATTATTTTTTTTCTTCACAGAAAAGTGTGTAAACTTGCTTTATAGCTTGTAATGAGTGGGTTCAATTATGTTCAGTATTTAGGCTATTTTTTAAATTATTGTTGGTTTTAACCCAAGGAGTAACAGCACCTTTGCAACCACTAATGTCTGTCACATAAACAGACCTACAGAATAAGCAGAGTAAATCTTTAGTTGTAATTCAAAATCCAATTGACTTAAATTACATTCAGATCAAATTATATCCCGTGGCTGGTCATGTTTTCAATCCAGGGTGCAACAGCTTTGTGCTACGAGCCTGAACTGAAGTTTATTTGTGTGATAAATGAAATATTATAGTAATTATAGTGTTGCTATTGGGTAAGCTGATTGTAATTGAATATATACAGTGTACATATTGTCACTAACAGGGCATTTTAGATATGTGTCAGCTGTGAAAGCAGGGGGAGAGTCTCTTTCTTTTAGAGGTTGCCTTGCAAATTTTCCCTAAAAGAATGGCCATACGTGTAATTTAGTCTCATAGACGTTAAGGTCAGAAGGGACCATTGTGATCATCTAGACTGACCTCCTGCATATTGCAGGCCACAGAACCTCACCCATCCATTCCTGTAATAGACCTCTAACTGCTGGCTGAGTTACTGACATCCTCAAATCATGGTTTAAAGACTTTAAGTTACAGAGAATACACCATTCACACTAGTTTAAACCTGCAAGTGACCACGCTGCAGGGGACGGTGAAAAAACCCCAGGATCTCTGCCAGTCTGACCTTCCTGACCCCAAATATGGCAATCAGCTTGTGGGCAAGACCCATCAGGCAGATACCTGTGCAAGAATTCTCCATAGTAACTCAGAGCCCTCCCATTCTAGTGTCTCATCTCCGGCTGTTGGAGATTTTTGCTAATGGCAGTAGCCGATGGGCCACATGCCATTGTAGGCAAGCCCATCATACCATCCCCTCCATAAACTTATCAAGCTCAGTCTTGAAGCCTGTTTGTTTTTTTGCCCCCACTGCTCCCCTTGGAAGGCTGTTCCAGAAAGTCACTTCACTTTTTCTAATATTTTGTTCCAGCAAAAATAATAAAGGGTGAACTCCATGCCTTTACAGAGGGCTAGCATGAGATCTTGTCACCACTTACCTCACAATTACGCCTTTATACCTATGTATTACAAACACTTATTCAGAGCAAACTATACCACCGCAGGCAGAATTTACAAGAGACTGTGGCTCAGGAGGCAAAATCCTTCTCTGAATTCTCCAATGGGCAGGGGAAATGTGCAGGCATGGCCATGCACACTGTGAGTTTCTTCATAGGGAAATGAGCTATTGTCCCTATCTTTTCCCTCTTTTATGGGTAGATGTGTACCTTTGAGTGCAGGAATTGAGATTCTAACTGGCCCCTATTTGGGACATGCCAAAAAAAAAGGGCGGGGGGTGCGCCTGTCTGGCATTTGGCAATTTTTAATGTTTTCCTGCTTTAATAAGAGTGTATTTGTAATATTAGGAGATGGCTGTGACCCCTTTATGTAGGTTATCTAACACTTTCCATTATAATAGTAGCAAACCAAAAAACCAAAAACTCTTTCAACCTTTTTGGAGAAACTCTAACACTTTCATTGTTTGCAACTGACCTTTGAAATTAGGTAGGGAGAAGCCTTTGGACTGGAGAAATGCCTCTTCTTTGTCCTTTGAAAGTTTTCAACAGTTTATAATTAAGTAGAACTTTAAAAAATTGCCATTCTCATTATAACAGGGCAGCCTGCCCCTTTAAGAGCATGAGGCCTGGGGCCAGTCAGTCCTATTTAGTTGGGAGACCAGACAGGCTATTTTGATGTGAGGCAAGAGGCTGACCTTGAGCTAGGAACTGGGTGAAGGCTACAGCCAGCCAGAGGCCCTTGGTAGGAGGGTAGAGCTGACCCAAACAGTGGGGTTGGTTGGAGATTGGGAGCTGGCACTTATATCATGAGAAATGCCATTGCTACTGGGAGTGTGCTGGTAAGGGAGGGGGACTTAATATCATTTTTTGACTTGGACTGAGGGATTCTCTATTACCCTGAAAGGAGTTGAACACTTTAAAGGGGCTTGGATGAAGGGTCAAATCACCTTTGCAGCTGGAATAGGCTGAAGATCATTGTGGGGAAATTGAGGCAGGAGTACTGCAACATCAGGTCTTCCGGCCAGCGGGTGCTCTGGGACGATGAGTTTTGTGATGCACCTTTTCTCACTTATATTGCTCTTGAAAATGTTTGCATCCTGCCAAAATAACTGAACACGAACATTATTAAGGCCAAGCCCATACAAATGCTGTAGAAGCAGCAGCAGGAACATGTAGGAACTGCCTAATCCATTGTATTTGGGGGTCTTGGGAGAGGGGGAAAAACAGCAAGGCCAGGCTCCCCCCAGCCATGCTCCATATACAAGACATGGTCCCAATGGCCTATTCCCCCCTCTGGGGATACCATGTGGCACAGGAGCTCCCCGAACTCTTTGGGAGGCATAAAGAAAGAGAGAGAGAGCTTGGGCCAGGATGGGTTTCCCCCCGATGATCTCTTTATCTACAGGATTAACTATATTAGCCGGCAGCAAGAGAAGGCTGGTAATCCCAGTGTGGTGGATTGGACACTGATGCTAGGTGAAGAAGTCTGTGTTGCAGTGCTGAAGGATGCTGCTACTGATGTAAGATAGGGATTTGTTACATTTGTACATAATATAATTTATTTTACCTCTTTTTTTTTTAAAGAAAAACAACCTAGGAAATTACATTTAAAAAACTGTTAAAAGATGTGTAGATTGCAAAGTCAATTTCTCAAAAGTTAGGAAATGCCAGATTTAGTTGCCTGTGCAACCTTAATTCTACTCCTTTCTGCTTCGAAAGACAAGGTGCGTGAGGTAATATCTTGTAGTGAACCAGCTTCTGTTGGTGAAAGAGATAAGCTTTCTGCATATGCATTTTGATAGCCTTTAATTACATGATCACACATAATTTTTTTCCACAAGACCCTTTCCTCATGCAGTACACAGGATGATTTCACAAGGGACCAGAATTAAGATTAAATGGGTAACGGTGAATTTGGCATTTTCTAACCTTCTAGTGCTTGACTTTTTATAATCTAAAATTGCATTGTTTTAACTGAAATTTTTGATATTCAGTTGTTACAGCCTTGGCTTAGTGGATGGTCCACCAGACTGTTCATTGAACCCAGCTTTTGGATCCTATATGCATCCAGGTCAGCTGGGTCTGGGCAGAGTCCAGACATGGTCTTTAGCTCTGGGTCTCTGGGGCACACTCCTAGGAACAGAGTGCCTGTCTACGACCCTTCCCTGGGACATGGGAATCCACAGTCCAACTGCCCTAGGTCCCAAGATCAGTGCTGAGACTTTCCAAGCTGCCCCAATTGCTTTTGGTTATGCATACTCTTCCAGAGTTCCCCTGTTTGGGGTCACTCTGATTTATAGTTTAATTCTTTGGAGACATGTAGCAGGTAAAGTAGAAAAACAGATTTTACATAGGAACATATTAAATACATACTTTTTACGCTTAGAAAGCACAGGAGAGCTACAGATCTATGCGAACAATAAACACCTGAACGGAATCCTCCCCTCAGAGCCGCAGAGTCCTCACCTCTCCTGAGCATTTTGAGGGTTGGTCCATGTCCTTAGCACAAGGCGAGGTCCCTCCTGCCCCCACTCCTCCAGCTGTGTCTCGTGTGTCTCACAATGGAGTGGCTCCCTTGCTTAGAGAGACTGTATCATAAATAATAATAATAATAATAATTAATAATAATAATAAAAAGTCTGTGACACCTTTGCTCTTATACTGGATAATTTCTATGCTTCAACCCCTTCCTGCTACCCCCTCCCCAGTTGGTTGCTGGTCTAAGAGTTATTAAAGTCAATGGCTCTGCCCTTAGCAACCACATTGCTCCATCGGGGTAGGACTGACTGTTCAAAGTTGATGTCCCCTTCGTGGCTGTGTTTCAGACATAGTCTGTTTCCATTACGAAGTGAATAGTCTAATCCACACAGTTACACTCAAATGATACTTCACAGAACAAAATGGGAATTTCATAATTTCAGAAACATATTCCCCAAATTGTCACAAATAATACACACACACACACACACACATACCACACACAAAAGCTGGTAACCTTGGAATTCACAAGCCAGTAGAGTTCCTCCTCTCCACTACATGTTTCCTTTATTCAGTCTTACTTTTTTCTCCTCTTCTCTCTTTCCCAGAAGTAGACTTGTGACAATTCCTGGTGACCCTGGTAATCCTAAGTATGAAGCTGAGCTTTTCCCTCTCCTGCAGGACCTCTTCCTGCACTTCTGATTGCATTTTTTCCATCTTTGTATTTGTAGGCATCCTGTCAGTGTATCATTTCTGGCAGCAGCTAGGTTGGCTATTTATAAACCCAGAACGCAGAACTTTTCCCGGAAAGAGGAATGGTCTCTTGAAATGTGTGTCTATTTATTTAGTTCTTAGAACGTGCAACAGGATGTAATTACATCAAGCCATATCTACTAGCTGAAGTCTTTTGTGGACCATCCTGATGCCATCAAATAGCATCTTACGTCTCTTGATCTCAGGGATTTACTGATCACTGGTGATTCTGTTAAACTGGGTTGATTCTGTACTCTCTTTAGTCCTTCTGCTCAAGGGAAGAAGTGACATTACAATAAAAGGTGTTGTGTATATATATAAACAAAGTTCATTTTAGAGGAGAAAGGGGAACAGCATCCTCCAGAAAGGTGGAAAGGCTTAAATATTTCTAGCAGAAATACCTTTATAACTTCTTCTTCTTCTTCCTCCTCTTATTCACTCCCAGTGGAGCATAAGGCGTCAACCGTTCTCCTCCATTCATTTCGTTCTTGATCGAGGCAGCAAATTTCATCCCACTTCATTCCCATGCCTTTCATTTCTCTTCAATGGTCCTTCGCCACGTCCCCAATGGTCTACCTCTCCTCCTCCTTCCTTGTGGTGTCCATCGTAGGGCAATATGAGGGTGTCTATCAGCACCCATTCTCAACACATGCCCCAACCATCTCCATCTTCGTTGTTTGGCTTCATCCACTATGTTGTTAATGCCCGTTAATCGGCTCACTTCAACATTGGTGATACGCTGCGGCCAGTGTATGTTAAGAATTCGCCTAAGACACCTTCCTTCAAAACCCCGAAGCCGACTTTCTATCTTCTTGTTGGTCCTCCATGTTTCCGCCGCATAAAGCAACACAGAGCGGACGTTCAACCTGTAGATCTCTACCTTGGTTTTCATTTGCAAGATGGCCGACCTCCAAATGTTCTGAAGTCTATAGAATGCAGTTGCTGCAAGACCGATTCTGGTAGATATCTCCTTCTGAATATTACCATCAGCCGATATGTAACTACCAAGATATTTAAAATCATTCACCTCCTCCAATTCTACGTCACATACTACTGTCTTCGTCGAGCTGGCTGTTTTTACTTTCATTATTTTGCTCTTACCGGCGTGGATATTAAGTCCCACGCACCTTGCTGCTCTACCTACTCTATCAGTCTTCTCTTGGAGGTCCATCTGAGAGCTTGAAATCAGGGCGATGTCATCCGCAAAGTCACAATCTTCAGTATGACCAGAGGGTCCCCATGCAATCCCTCTTGGCCTATCTTCGGTGGCTTTCCGCATCACCCAGTCTATAACCACAAGAAATAGGATGGGCGAAATAACACATCCTTGTCTAACTCCCGTTCTCACATGGAACCACTCGCTCCGCTGTCCTTCATGGCGAACACAACACTTATTATCGGCATACATATCTTTGAGGATGTTAATAACTTTCGGAGGGAATCCATATGTTTTTAGGATATTCCAGAGAGATGGATGGTGGACGCTATCAAATGCCTTCTCGAAATCAAGGTAGTTAATGAACAGTGGCGAGTTCCATTCAAGGGATTGTTCCATTATCATACATAATACAAATATCTGATCAACGCATCCTCTCCCACTCCTAAATCCTGTTTGTTCTTCCCTCAGGATCTCTTCTACTGCTTGTCTTATTCTCTGTAACAGGACTCTGCAGAAAACCTTCCCGAGCACTGATAACAGGTTTATACCTCTCCAATTATCACACAAAGACAAATCACCCTTCTTTGGTAATTTCACAATGATACCTTTCTTCCATGCTTCAGGTACTTTCTCTTCTTCCCATGCCTTGTTGAATAGCTCCTCTAGAATCCCAGCACTCATATTCAGGTCGGCTTTTAGCATTTCTGCGGTTATTCTATCTTCGCCTGGTGCCCTATTTTCTTTTGTCTGTCTAATGGCCTCTTCTAGCTCTCGCTCTGTGAGAGGCCCTTGTTCTACCTCCATCTGAAAACTCGTTTCCGCTATTTCAACTACCTCTTCAGGATTTGGTCTATTTAGAGTCTCTCTAAAATGCTCTGCCCATCGATTAATTTGTTCTTTCTCTTCTATCAATATTCTCCCATCCTTTCCTCTAACCGCTGTTGACCTGTTGCTGAACCCTCCTGTCAAAGTCCTTGTGATTCTATACACAGTTCTTGTGTCGCCCCGCACGGCTGCTGACTGTGCCTCTCTTGACAGACTGGTAATATAATCCCTTTTATCTTTTCGAACACTTCTCTTCACAGCCTTGTTTTTCTCCCTGTATTCTTCATTCGCAGCTTTCTGTTGTTCACCACTTCCAGTCAGCATCCGTAATTTTGCTATCTTCCTCTCCTCAATGAGTTTGTATGTATGATCTGAAATCCATACTTTCCGCTCTCGTCTCTTATAGCCAAGCACTGTCTTGCTGGCCTCTGCATATACCTTCTCAACGTTGTCACAAATAGTGTTTATATTACCAGTTCGCAAATCATTTAGAAGTTGAAACTTTTTCGAGCGCGCCAGTATGAACTGTGCCTTTACCGATGGTTCTTTCAACTTCCTTGAGTCAAAAATTTGTTGCCCATAAACTTCCTTCATCTTTCTCAGTTTTATCTGAAGCTTACTCAATACAAGGTGATGATCGCCACCTACATCTGCACTTCTTGATACTCTGGTGTCCAACAACGACCTTCTCCACTTTCGATTGATCGCAATGTAATCAATTTGGTTCCTGGTTTTCCCATCCGGTGATATCCACGTCAACTTGTGTATTGTCTTGTGTTGGAAAATTGTTCCACCTATAACCAGTCCATTCTCAAGACATAAATCTACAAATCGTTGACCATTATCATTTCTCTCTCCAACTCCTTCCCGCCCCATACATGCTTCATACCTGTCGTTATTGGAACCGACTTTAGCGTTGAAGTCGCCCATCAAAATCAGGATGTCATGGCATGGGGTCTTAAGTATCTCTTCCTGAAGTCTGATATAGAACAAGTCTTTTTCCTCTTCCTCGGCTTGTTCAGTAGGTGCATAACATTGGATGATGGTGGTCTTCGCATATCTGGAGAAGAATCTCGCTCTTATTATTCTGGAGGTAACAGGACTCCATCCTAACAAACTCTTTCTCATCTGTTTGTCGACAAGGATGCCCACCCCTTCATGGTGATATCCATCTGTGCGTCCTGAATAAAAAATTGTCTCACCAGAGTCCAGTGTTAACATACCAGTGTCCGTCCACCTCATCTCACTGATCCCAAGGATGTTAATACCATATTTTCTCATTTCCTTTGTTACTAATGCTGTTCTCCCTGTTTCATACATTGTTCGAACATTCCATACCGCTATCTTTATTTGTTTTTTGGGTTTAACCAGAGACTCCATCGAAACAGGGACTTCCTTTCGGCTTTCATCTCTGTTTGTAACTTAATTCAGGTAAAATAGCACTTGTTTGGGTAATACTTCATATTTGTCTGGTGTTAGTTATGTAGAGTTAGTTATGTTAGTTATGTACAGTTGATTTTAGTAGGTATTTTAATAGCATGATTGATTTTCATTATCTAGAGTGAATGTCTTCGTATCTGAGTGCATTGTGTTATATTGCATGAGAACTTGTACTGTGATTAAAATATGTGAGTCAAAGGATACTACTTATGGCTAGAGGTAATTAACTGGCATTATGAATATGATATGAATATGCATTGGAGTTATGATTCCTTAATTTTTTGTAATAGATTCTGTCTACAAGAAAAGCTTCCATTACTTATTATTTTCTGCCTGGCATAAGAAGGGGAAAATGAATGTGAAGAGGTTGAATTGTTTGATACAGCTGGATAGAACACAATAAATTACCCTGTTCTGTATTAAGTACTTTACGGGGATCACAAGGACATGAGTATTGATGTATTTGAACTGAGCAGCAGTGGAAAATCATGAAAATGCTACTGCAAATCAGTTCTTGATCTGGAAAATAATGATAGCATGCAATAGAGGGATGGCATAACCTAGCTTTTCACCAATTTCTTCCAGCTTCTCCCCTCAAACTTTTTCATCCAGCAGTTATAAGCATGGCAGTGACATAACCACATGCAGTTGTCCAATTTGAGCACTGGTACTTATTGAATAAATGAGTTTTGAAAGGAGATTCTGATGCTACATTTGTTGGGTTTCTTTTTTCTGGAAAGAAAATGAAAAGGGCAGAATTCTAGCTGGCAAATCCACGATTCAGGTAGCATGATAGCAGACATAGCAGCAGAGCAAAAGGAGCAATCAGAAGTAGCATTTTTTGCAAGTCAGAGAAAAATATAAATGTAACTAAATTAGGATATTAGTATAGGTGATATGCCACATGGGTGAATAAGGATTCAACACAGAGCATGGGTTTAAAGTGTCAGGCTGCAACTTTACTGACATGCCACAAAGGTGTAAGCTGGACCCCAGGCCTGTTAGGCAATGCGAAGGGACTGGAGTGGGATGGCTTTCCACCAACGCCAAGAAACAAGACTTGGCCTCCCCAAATCACCCATGGGATCTAGCCAGCTTGTTGAAATTCATGACCAATACAGAGGGTATCTCAATCTTCACTAAATGTCCACAAGCAACATTACAGACACCAGATTCCCCTTCAATCCTGCATCCAGGTTTACCCCAGGATCTAGACTGACTCTCCTAACTTTCCTCACACTGGACACTGGCCAAAAGCGGGGACAATCAAACTACTCCCTCACTGAGCATTCATGGATACTGTGGGGAAAGTCAAAAGATCCTCAGTGCTGATTTTGCTTTAAGGGAAATTCCTTCCCAAACCTCCGAAAGGCAATCACACTGGGTCCAGCAGCTCACTGGAACCGGTTCTGCCACCCCCAGGGACCCTAGTAGACAATGGAGAGTAGATAGGTACTGTCTGAGGAACACAAAGATAGCATCCCTGGGTGCAGACAGAGGTAAGCTAGGAGGGAGGAGCAAGTCTGACTATGAAGGTCTGCCCATGGCACTGACCGCTTCCCTTCCATCCTCTCTGGCTTTATGTGGTCCTGCAGGAGAGGGAGGGAACACCTGTGTCTGGTAGGAAGGGTTACAGCTCCTTTTCCCCTTCCCCAGCTAACTCAGCCCTCTAATAGAACTCTGGTTAGAGGGTCATGTTTAAGACCGTTGTCTTGTGAAAACTGGAGTGTCTTGGCTGTGCCACCTACAGTCTGACTCCTTCCTAATGAGCCGAAAGTTGCTGCCCTGTACAAGTTTAATTTACTGTTGTACATTTATTCTCAAAACACTGAATCAAGAAACTGAGGATATAGAAAATGACATTAATGCTAAGAAATACATATTGCATCAGTTAAGGTTATACTAATAATTCTCTTGTGTATTGAAATTTGAGTCTTTATCCCATATAATGTTGCAGTAATTGAGAGGATTATGGCTGTCACTAATGCTGCATGTTCATTTCCTCATGCAAGATACTGGTAGAGTTACAGGTTCCCAGGGCCATGTTTTTAAAATAGACCCAGTCTTGCATCTGCATGTCTGAAATTTTATACCAGTATTTATAACATGCAGTCTTGCATAGCTACAAACTGAATTTGCTAGTGCATATTAAGTAGTTAACATATGCAAAACCAATTTTGGGAATATGCAAAATTTTGGTTGCCTAAAAACTTAGTCACACATAGTTACATGCACCTAAAACTGGTACATGCATTTTTGTTGAATGCTGTTTTTGATAATATTGCCTTAAATATTAATGGGTAAGATTTTTAGGCCATCTTTCTACAAACACATTCCAATATATATCCAGTCACTGAGGTAGCTTTTTGGCTTGGTATTTCATTCTGGAGTAAAATTAAAGAAAGAAAAGTAGTTTTATTCTTGTGCACCTTTATTGTGATACTTTAATTGCTTAATCCTAATTGCCGAATTCCTAATTTCAGAAGCTAGAAAGAACAATTAGGTGACAATCTGGGATGTTCATACGCTGGGAAAAAATAATGTCTTGGTACTTATATTATCCCTCAAAGTATTTCCAATATTAGTTTAAACTTTTAAAAAAAGAAAAAAACAACCATTATGTTTTTCCAGACTTTTCATTATTATTTTTGCACTTAAAAATCTATACATCCTTCAGGAACTATACAGACATTAGTATTCACAGCAACCGTGTGATGTAAATAGGTAAGTAGTAGTATTCCCATTTTGCAGATCAGGATATTAAGGCAAAAGATAAAAGCCAAACACTGAGTAAGTGGTAATACTGGAGTTGGAGCTGAATTATTCCAGGTTCTCAGTCCTGTCTTCAGCCACTGGCACAGGCTGCAACTATTTCAATTATGTTTCCTTTAGAATGAGGTTCCTTAACTATGCTGGGCCAGATTCTGCCACCCTCACTCTGAATGAATAATGCCTTATTGCACAAATAGTCGCTTTGATTTCAGTTTTGCTGCTCGTGGAATATGGTGCTGCTCAGCTTGAATGAAGGTAGCAGTATCTAGCATAGTAACTAAACAGGGTTTAATTATCAAATTTCCATAGTGAAATTTTGATATTCCATTTTTTTGTTAAGGGGAGTAGCTTTTCATTTCTAAGTTGTCTTTATCTGATAGAATTCATAATCGCTACCATTAGCATTAACTCTCCGCCTGCTTTTTCTAACCAGGTATTAAAGTGAGCTTTAGAACCAGGGAACCTGATGGTCTGATTCTTTTCTCTGTGTCACCTGGGAATCAAGAGGAATACATTGCACTTCAGTTACAGAGTGGACGTCCTTACTTTCTTTTTGATCCACAGGTACGGTAAGGAGAAAGATCAAATAAAATATAGCTTTATTACAGATCCCCAAGGCATATTGTATGCTTAATGGTATAAGAGGATGGGGGTGCTTGCTTTTTCCATTTTTTTCATATTGATCCAGGTTAATGGGTTCTTCAATACCCTAGATAATTGGTGATCTTTAGAAAAGAAGCATTGAATCCGCCAGGGTTTTGTAATACTTAGTTGTGTTTGCAAGTGTTAACATTTATTAATTAGAGTTGCATTACATTTTTTTAAAAAAGTATTGTTCTTACCATTACCACTGAGTTAACAATCGTTAGTACCACTTTAAAATTCATTTTTAAATACTAAGACACCAGTTATGGATATGTCTCTTTTTGATTATTAAATGAAGATAGCATACTTTTCCAGTAAATATTTTTAGCATCCCATTTGATTGTACACCCATTGAAGTCCAAGAGAGTTTTCCCATTAATTTTAGTAGAAACACAATTGAGCTTTTCCTTCAAATTGGTGCCAAAATATGCAAATGTATACATCCTTTTTAATATTGTTATTGATACCGTTATTTTTTAAAATAGGTATAATTTAAAAATACAACTCTGTGGCCATAGCATCATACAGACAAATCCACTCTGATTGATTGAAAAGTTATGCAATGTGTGAATTAGGTATCTGCATTAGCTCACTTTTTAAAAGAACCTAGAATGAAATCCTGCCCCTTTGAAGAAAACAGGAATTTTTTCATTGGCTTCAGTGGGGCCAGGGTTGCCTCTGTGGTCTGATCCAAATCCCATTGAAGTCAATGGAAAGCCTCCCATTAGCTTCATTAGGCTTTGAATGAGGCTCATAGTGCTGTGACTTTCTTATATATTTTGATTATAATAGTGGCCAAGGTCTTAATCAGAACTGGGGACTCTTTGTGATGGGTACTGTACTCTTTCTGATGGATGATATGGGTGATATAGATAAATGGAGAGCCTCTACTCTAGGGATTTAGTCTAAAATACTTCAACAGGGAAGACACACACAGACACACACATATTTTTGGCTATTGGGAGCTGTTAACAATTAAGGCCTGACAAATGGTTCAAGAAATTAATTCAGATATGGTCCCTACAAAGCGTTTGATTTTCCAAATGTGAAATGCC
This sequence comes from Mauremys reevesii, assembly GCF_016161935.1. Lineage (NCBI taxonomy): Eukaryota > Metazoa > Chordata > Testudines > Geoemydidae > Mauremys > Mauremys reevesii. The sequence goes on from NC_052625.1 coordinate 49,092,742, forward strand.
TTGTTTTATATAAGAATATTTAAATATGATCACAGTATCATTCTGCTACTCTGGTAAAAATGTGTTATGGAAGCATTTAGTAGAATGTATTTTGAATCCAGAGAATAGTTTCCTCCAAAATTAAGCACAGGTTGGCACATGCAGATGTGTGGTCCCAGCTTGAACTGGGTACAAATAAATGTGGTTTCTGATGTAGAAAACTATTAATGCCCTAGATTGTTGCCAAACATAATACGAAGAACCACTTATTCAGACACCTGATCTTTAGAATGCAGCATCGTTTGTAACAATTTTAACGCTAACTAAGTACACTTTGATGAGACAGCATTTAATAAAATGCTCATTAATTTCATCATTAGCAAGGGTATGCTAAGAAGTAAGCCAGTTTCTTATGTCACGCCCAATTAGCATCCCATGCTAGTAATCCCATTAGTATTGTTGAATTCACTAATGGAAAAACTAATGGGCATGCTACCAGGGCACATTAATTGGGCATGACACCAGTTCTGGTTTTAATTATTAAACTACGATAATGAAATGTGTGTTTGTAAAATATTAAAATGTTGAAATAAGGTAGAAGACAATAAAAATAGTATATGAAAAAATGCCTGGGTGCATATAAGTGTATGTGGGTTTGTGTTGTTATTATGGGACAGTGAACTGATATACAAACCATGCCTGAATACCTAGGATGCAGATACCTTTAAGAAAGGCACATGCATCTATGTGGAAAACATACTGCATATGCTCATGGGAAATTACTCCCTTTTTATAATCTTAAATACATCATACATATTCTCATGCATGGTATGCTCAGTGACAGCATCCAATTAAAAACATACTGGCCAGCAACACTCAGATAAAGTTTGAATGGAACAGAGCTTTGTTCTTTTAGGCTAATGCAGCTTTAAAGGTTGCGGTAGTAGTATTCAACAGAATCATATTAGTATTTATCGCATCAGTACACTACGTTTTTCATCAGTATAATATTAAGATCACTGAAAGGGAGAGAAGTTGAGAACAAAGGTGTCAACAAAAATTACAAAGCTATCTTTTTCATTTACTGCTGGACAGTGGCAAATCAGCTACTACTTTCAGAGATGCCAGTAACTATTGCAAAAAACAAAGAGAGTTTATTTGCAAGTTTGGAAAATAGTTTTCTGAAATTTGTCATCAGAGTAACAATTTGCAAGTCAATTTTACTTTATTAATATCTACTGTCTAAGAAAACTAGCATTTTTGCAGTTAAATAATTGCCTGGAAGTTTTACTTACTGGACAGATGAATATCCATAAGTCTCAGCTGCTTCTTGTTCAGAGGGACTGATTTCACCTAGTTGTAATGAAATTACAGTATAAGGTGACAACCTTCAAACACTTGTGCTTAACTTTACTATTGCAAGTAGTACTACTATTTATGGTACAGTATAGGATTTTGCAGGATTTGACCTAATTGTAGCCAGCTTTAAACCAAATTGTAGAAACCACTGTACAATTATATTTGCAATCTTAGGCTAAATTAGAATATAATTTAACGTGATTTCAGCTCCATCTCTGGAAGAGGTATAAAGTTTATAATAATCTTTCACATCTCTACCTGTCATTTAGTTTATCCCATTGAATAGGGTTGCTCCAAATATTAACAAGGTATTGATGGGGAGAGGGAGAAAAAAATACAAGAATGCTATTCTTTAAAAAGTATCAGAGTATCTACATGCGTCTGACGAAGTGGGTATTCACCCACGAAAACTTATGCTCCAATACATCTGTTAGTCTTTAAGGTGCCAAGGACTCATTGTTGATTCTTTAAAAAGTTCTTCTATAGTTGGCATATTAGCATTTTGTAGGCAGATAGAAAATGCATACGAGGTTAGACCATTGGTCTGTCTATCCTGGCACCTTGCTGCCAACAGTGGCAATGCCTCAAATACATATTTCAGAGATTCTCTTTCTTCATTTTTATCTTGATTAGTGATGGCATTTTATTTATTTTTTAAGAGCATGGAAATATCCTTTTTGGAATGCTTGAACACACATTGTGGTCTAGTTGTTAGAGCAGGGGGATTGGGAGTCAGGACTTCCGTATTCTGTTCTTGGATTTGCCACTGTCTTGCATTTGCCTCTCCATCTTTCTGTGCCTTTGGGAAAGTTATGTTATTAATATTACACCTCTACCCCAATGTAACATGACCCCATATAACACGAATTCGAATATAATGTGGTAAAGCAGTGCTCCGGAGGGGCGGGGCTGCGTGCTCCAGCGGATCAAAGCAAGTTTGATATAAGTGGTTTCACCTATAACATGGTAAGATTTTTTGGCTCCCGAGGACAGCGTTATATCGGGGTACAGATGTATTATTTGTATTCTGATAACACCCAAAATGTAGTAGACATTGACCACACATACAATAAGATACAATCTTGCCCAAAGAGCTTACAACCTAAGAAGACAAGCAATATATGAAGAGTGGAGGAAACAGATACAATCAAAATGTTCACAGTTTTTAGATCTACATTAATGAAAGTGGAAGATGTATGGCTAAGTATATTTCAGTGGTTAAAATCTCAACAAATAAAAGTGTGATTTTAAAAAAATCAACTATGACCAATTATCCTCATCCTAGCCATTATTAATTGGCTTATTTCTTATTTCTTCATCTCAGTTTTTCCCATTTATAAAATGGGGGTAATTATTTTTAGCTCACAGTGGGGTTGTGAATCTTTAATTAAATAGTTAAGGCACTTTGAGATCTCTAGGCAAAAAGTTCCATGGAGAGACAATATTATTAATCGTTGCTTCAGGTGTTTGTACAAAAGATAACATATTAGCATAATGCTTCTTTCTTTAGCATAAGGGGTGCATAAGAATTGTGATAATAATTAGAGAGCACAGTATTTCATTGTCAAGCATTCACGGTATTTCATTTTCAAGCTTGCTTCATAGCAAACATTTATTTTTTGCTTTTCCCCCTAATCACCTGAGATCTATTAACAAGAAGCTTATCTCCTGTGTTTGAGATTTGCGGTGGAAACTAGCATTAAAACAAGAGTCTACTCTTTGCCATTAAGGCCAGCATCTCTCTAATGTAAATTGGAATCACCAGTGAGAGCTACTTCACCTGCTAATTAGAATGTGACTTCTTGATTTTAAAAATAAAAGCTAATGATTTGTTCAAATGTTCCATTCTCCAAGAGTGTTACATTAAGCTGGCTTCTTTCAGTGTTATAGGCAGTGCATTGCCCAAGTACAGCGTTTTGCTTTTAAGAACAAAAGGTGAAATCCTGGTCCCAATGAAGTCATTGGCAAAGCTCCCACTGACTTCACTGATGTGATTTCACTCAAAGTATTTTAAAGTTTTCCTGGAACAGTAACAACGAAGGTTCAATATATAGTTCTGCAGCCTTAAAATTCTGTCTGTTCTGCAGGGGTATCCTGCCCTGAAGGATGAATTCCATTGAATAATACTGAATTCCTTGAAAAAAGGCACTTTATCCCTGCAAGTCAGGTGTAATTTAATGCTCTGGGATTGTATTTATTAAGGATTACTGGGAGATTTAAACACCAATCAGGCATCAATCCCTAGGAATTGCCCTATGACACAGTCACTTTTCCTACAGTATTATGAGAGAAACATCTGTTTAAAAAATGAATAATTCATTTTGACGTGATGTCTGCATCCATTATTTTCCTTTTACCTGGTGTCTTTAGAAAAGTTTTGTACTAGATGTTAGCCATTGAGATCTCCAAGTGTGTCTCGCTTATCTTATCATTTACAATTTTGTATGTCCAAAATAATTTCAATATAACTTGGAAAGAGTTATGATTAGATTAGCATTTGTTTTGCATGCATCTCTAACATATGAATGTATCAGAGGGGTAGCCGTTTTAGTCTGGTTCTGTAGAAGCAGCAAAGAATCCTGTGGCACCTTATAGACTAACAGACGTTTTGCAGCATGAGCTTTTGTGGGTGAATACCCACTTCTTCGGATGCAAGTAGTACATATGAATGGCATCTTAAAACCACTCCCCTCTGATTTTTTTTCTGCTGATTTTTTTTATATGATTTTTCTCTTCTCCAAAAAAACTGGACTGACTGTCCTTAAGTTTGAAGTCTTCTCTTTATCCACAGAATGGAGTGAACAATGGCAGTGCAAGCTTCCCAATACTGCCCTATAAGTATTCCTGTACCTTCACTTAGAAAGACGACCTAGAGACAGAAACTGCCAAACAATCCCAATTAGTGTTAAATGTGATGGTGGCTTCTGTACACCAGACTCTCATTTCACACACTGCAGGCTGCCTAACAGTCATCCAATAACTGTCTGTTGAAATATTACAGAATTTCAATTTAACCCTTACCCACCCCACTGAAATCAGTGGAGCTGCAGGGGGGTAAGTCAGAAAATAATTTAGGCTCTAACTCATAGTAACAACTAAACTGGATCTCTACTCCTACACACAAACTTTTGAGTAGGTTAATTGACCAAGGATTGGGATTGCAAAGAGATGAGTAAAGCTTGCTCAGTGTTAACCATTATGCACTATTTTAGCATAAATTTAATAGAGGAGGTATTTTTTGCAAATCTTTATATACTGCAGGATGCTTTTCTACATGTCTGAGTTTAAGGCTACAACACACCTAAATGCTTCTGTTTCACCTGCATATATAATTTAGCAAGGTACTGTGACACTCTGTTTCTCGGGGGGACACCCTGCACCCCCATGTTCATCCTTCTAGTATGATTGTGTGGTATCCAATGCAAAGTTTGTCATGTCAGATGTTTTCTGAAGGCTCATGATGCACTGAGCATTGTTGTTATAGTAATGTTATTGGTTATAATTTCATGTATATAGTTACGAAGTTGAAAATGTGTCCTCATGGCTTAAACCAAGCCCAGGCAAAACTCTCCAGGAACAGAGGGGCAGTTCACACCTCATCAGGGCATGTATGTGACAAACCCAGCCCAGACTCCCAGGAACAAAGGACACTGGCCTAGACAACAGCAAAGGATCTGTTGGACTCTCTAATGAGTTACCCCCCTTCCCTTGGTCATTCAGGGACTATGATGAGGAAATGCTCACCTGACCCTGAAGGGGGGGGCAAAGCCAAGAGGGAAGAAAGAACATGATAAAAGGGAGAGACGTTTGCCATGCTCTTCCTCTCTCTTCCACCTCCATCTTACAGACATCACCACCAAGCAACTTAAATGCTGATCAAAGTGGAGATCCTGGCTGAAAGGCAACCAGTCAGCCTGTAGTGAGAAACATCTAAGTTTGTAAGGACACTGAAAGTGTTAAGATCAGCTTAGAATGTGTTTTTCTTTTATTTCATTTGACCAAATCCCACTTGTTGTGCTTTGACTTATAATCACTTAAAATATATCTTTTGTAGTTAATAAAAATTTGTTTTTTTATTCTACCAGAAGCAATGAGTTTGGTTTGAAGCGTGTCAGAGACTCCCCTTGGGATAATAAGCCTGGTGCATATCAATTTCTTTGTTAAATTGACAAACTCATATAAGCTTGCAGCATCCAGCGAGCATAACTGGACACTGCAAGGCGGATGTTCCTAGGGTTGTGTTTGGGACCAGAGATATTGGCTAGTGTCATTCGGTTGCACAATCCAAGCAGCTTACATGCTAGAGGCTGTGCATGAACAGCCCAGGAGTGGGGGTTCTCACAGCAAAGCAGGGTAAGGCTGGCTTCCAGAGTCAAGGACTGGCGTGATCTAGCAGATCACCAGTCCAGATAACACCAGGGGAACATCACAGGTACCTTCTATTAATGTTTTAAATATTTCTTTAAAGGGATCTGCCGTGGCAGTTACTCCAATAAATGATGGTGGAAGACAATACAATGATAATGTTTGGCACCATATAATTGCTACAAGAACTCAGGCTTTGGGAAAAATCACTGTGGATAGTCAGTACACAGGTAATTAACCCATTTCATCGCATTATATCATTATCATCAGGGTATTACTCACTTGCTTTCACTTTCACTACTTCCCCTCTTCTGTGTGTCGAAAATATTTGCACAAATTTTCATGACAAAATTGGTCACAGTACATTGTACCGTTCTTGCCATCCAAAATAAAGTCTTTCTGCAATAGCTATGGTCTGTAAATCATTGGCAATTTTAATACTAGGCTCGAGGATTTTTGTCTCTTTTTATACTTCTTGATGATATGCTGCTATTATGTTGTTCTATTGTACAATGCCTTTGTAAAGCATCCTGGGGCTTGTATAAAAGGGCACAATATAAGCATGATAATACTATATCTGGATCTAATAGGTGATACAGCATCACTATTAAATTAAAGATTTGTTGAAAACTTTGTGCAGAAAAATAACACCCTTTGTTTTTTTAGGTTCGTCCTCAGCTACAAGTGGCAGTACCATTATTGGGGAAAACACAGGTGTTTTTGTTGGAGGACTTCCAAAGGATTATACTTTCCTAAGAAAGGACATGAGTGAGTATAGTTGTATCTGAAATCCACTACAGTGGGGTTGACTTACCTACCTTTGCAACACTGAGGGCTGCATTGATAATTTGCCAGGAACCTGAGGGCAGCACTTAATTTACATAATTATTTAGATAATTGTTTAATCAAAAATACATTCACACAAATTTTCTTGTATTTGCATCTTCAATGATAGAAATTGCTTTTTGGCTGAGTTCACTAGCAATATAAGCAACATTACTTCACGCATATGTTGACTTATATAGGATACGTACATATAAGTTAGTAACATATCCATAAAGCATGTGAGCACATTTCATATTTTATGTAGCATAAGGATTCCAAAGTACTTTTCAAAACTATAAATATATATTGTGTTGATGCAAAAACAATATTAATAAAAAATGGTTATCATAATTTTTTCATTACAAACTTCTTTGTGCCTTTACTGAATATTAATATATCGTTACAAGTGTGCTATAGCAAGGATGTTTAGAAATAGGACAATACACGTTTAGCTAATTATGTTAAAAACTGTTAAAGCTAACAGATGAAATTCAAGATGTTTTCTACTTCTGTGTCCCAAGGACAAGCAAATATCAAGCAGACTTACCACATAAACATTTTTAATAAGAAACCTAATTGTGACAGGAATGCAGGGTTGTGTTATCAGAGCAATAAATCTAGAAGTAAAGTGGGGCTATACCATCCCTCTTCCCCTTTTCTCTTTAAAGGAAAACCTGAGTTTAAAGCCACACAAAAATCATCTGGGAGCATAGCGTAGTAAAATCTCATTCCGTGGGCAAGTTAGTGACAGAAAGGTAAGGGAAGTGTCATTTGATTCAGCAAAATCTATGGAATCATAATTTCAGTGGTGTTGCCCTCTGTGGTGTGGCAAGGGGAGCCTTACTGCCCCTGGTTCCCAGCTCCAGGTCCTTCAGATGGTGTAAATGTCATCAGAAAAGGGTCAAGTTGGGTATAACTGAAAAGCTCTTCCTAAGAACTCCAAAAAGACAGCATGTTTGGACTTTTGGAAAACCTAATTTTCTTTTCCGTCAAACTCTATTAAAACTGAAAATATCTCAGAAAATGGACTGAATAAACAGAAAAAAATTAAAGTTAGTTTTAACTCTGTCTTGATCTTTCTGGCCACAAGAACAAAGGCAATTAAAGAAATGTTGCATAGTCATTAAACAAAGTGCATATTCAGGAGCTGAAAGTGTCACCTAAGCCATGAACCAAGGCATGGAGCCCATGAAAGAGGGACAGCAACCAACTTGAATCTAAAAAATCATGGAAGAGATGTGTTTTCTTACAATTCCAGGAAAAGAAGGGTATATAAGACAGAAGTGAGCACCCCACACTCACCCCCTGGTACTCTGCTTAGGCAGCAAGCACTATGTAACTCATTCTGTCCATCTCTACAAGCAAACTGCCACAGACAGATAAGAAAAACAGAGAAGACACCAACCTAAGGAAACCTGTCTAAGACTTTGTCCAATTGAAATAGTAGAGGAATGTAGAATGCAGCTACCCAAACTCAAATGTCCTGAGACTTTTTCACATCTCATCCAAAATAAAGTAAGTCTAGCAGTAGGGTGACTCCTAACACAATGTTCAGTAATTAGTCCAGTACTGGAGCATAGGAAACAATGCTAGACTACAGTATTTTCACCAGCTTTAATTGTTATCTATCTATCTAGATAATTTAGGTACTTGTATGGCCCTCATTATTGTAGTATCTGAGTTCCTCACAGTTTTGCTGTATTTATCCTTCAAGACCGCTGTGTAGGGGGTTCGGAAATACTGACACACCCATTTTACAGGTGGAGAACTGAGAAACTAAAAGACTTTTAGATCACACAGGAAGTCTCTGATGGATCAGGTTACTGAAGCCAGATCTCCGGGGTCCCAGTCTTGTGCAACTGGACCATACTATTTCTCTTAATTGCTTATGTACTTGAATTTTTATTGCCTTACTTCATACACCTGCATACAAAGCACATTATACTATGAGCAGTGGAACACAATGAAGTGGCTAAATGGGTTACTTATGATCTGTTTCGATAAGGACCTATGCAGTCCGCAGTTTGGACCTCTTTGTAATATTTTGCACTTTCCTCACATAGCTGTGTCCATGTGCAAGAAGAGTGCAGATTACACACACTGCAATTTTACCACTGTTTAAAATCCTCCTTATTCTTAGAGTCTAAGAAGTGACTATGTAAAAATGGTATTCTGGGATTTGATATTTGTTGTGTCTCAGTGACTCCATATCATGTTTGCTCAGTTTACAAGTAAAAAGATGTTTTTTCCTAACTAATAGCACTGGGATCTGAAAGTCAAACAGTGTTTTTGAGTTTATAGCACCATCAGTAGTAAAGACTTAGAACTTAGTTGACAACTTGCTTTCATAGTGTGCTGCCTGGAATAGACTCCAGCTCACTCTCTTGTCATTGTGTTAACTCTGCAGGGTTTACATGAATCAAAAGTAGCACAAACTTACTTTTGTCATTAAACATCCAGTTATAACACAGAAGGGCAAATTCTGTCCCTTCCTGAGAAGTTGCAGACGGCTCTTTGGCAGTGTAGCCAATGTAGTTATGTTACTTAATATGAGGCTGGATATCTGGGAGCACACAGGAGGGTGGCACCCATCCACATTGTGGAGTCTTGTTCCATACGTGTGCCCAGCAATGCAGCACACAGGGAATGGGGGGGAAGGATCCATGAGTGCATGTAGGTATTACATAAACAAAAACAACAAAAAACTCAGCAAATGCATGGAATTAGTAAACCAAAAAGCTCCCACTTCCTGTGTCTTTATTTCAATTCACCAAAAACAGAAAAACATGCATCCATAGTCTTTAAGAAATTGATTCAGACAATCATCCTAGGTGTCTGCCTCAGAACCCCATGTAACTCAAAAGGACTGTGCGAACAAACTAACCAGAGCGGGTTTACATATATATATTTTTCAGGAGAGGGCCATCAGTAAAATCTGCCTTATTACAGATCCCTCTCCAGTTAGGAAAAATGGATGTGTACAATCTCTTATCTCCCAACATTTCTTTCCCCAGCCAGGGCTACTAAGAGACCCTGTTCCCCTGTATTTCTTAGAGATATTGGATAGGAACTACCCTGTCCCTTGTACTGAGTGGAAAGGGGAGTTTGAGCCCATACTGCTCAGGAAACCCTAATTTTTGGGCTCCAAAGCCAGATTCAGAAACCGTGGCTTCTATGAGACCACATCTTTCCCTCCACTGGTTGCATCCCCTTCCTCATGGTATTTTTAAGAAGTAAAACCTGAAATGGAAGAGTGCTAATTTAGAAGGATTCCCTTAGAATCCTCATGGGGCATGTACACGCTGTTGTATCCATATGGGCTAGTTTCGCTGTTGATCTGAAGGAGCCTCCATGAAGCAGTTCAGCAAGTTCAAATCCTCCCAGGCCAAAGAAAGGTGGCTGCTTCCCTAATGGCTGGCCAGGCACTAGAGTCTGGATTTGACCCAGGAAGGCGATCCATAAAGAGAGGGATATTTATATACATATATACCTCTCCATCTGTGTGTGAAGTATGATATGTATGCATATTTGTCTTTATTTTAATATCAGGTGGTTCATTTCCTAAATAATATTTTCACTTTTGCAGGGACTAAGACAATAATCCAGAAAGGTTTTGTGGGGTGTCTCAGTGATGTGTTTTTGAAAAAAACACACAATCCCTATGAAAATTGGGAACCTTTAGAATGGCAGGATGCTGAAGAGCAAAACAACGTCTATCACAGTTGGGAAGGGTGTCCCACTGTCCTTATGGAAGGAACACATTTTCTTGGCAAAGGTAAAATAGTATATTATATAGTGGACCAATCAATTCTCAAATTGAATAAATTACCGCACCTGTATTTCAATTGTCCTCTTTTTAAACACACACTTACACAGGGTTATATTCAGCTGGGCTAAGACTTAGCTTCTGTGTTTACAAGAGCAGTTCATGCCCACAGAATGAATTACAGTCAGCAAGAGGTGCAGCTGCTTGAGATGCACACACATTTACTACAATGAAATATTTTGCAGGTGCTGATTGTGCCTACGAAGGGAGAGGGCACACCTACTGAATATTAACACAAAATACCGTGATGCATCAATGGAACACCATGATGTAAAAATTACAATGAAGTATTAGATTGTTGCACTGTTTCTCCTTCCTGGGTTTTTGCTCCATTTGATGATGAAGTGGCTTTACAAGGTTGAATGACACTGTTCTAGAACATCAACGCAGCGTCCTCTGTTAGAATTCTATAAATGACTGTGCAATGCAGCATCTTTCCTTACTTTTGATTTCTGCTTTGATTTATTTATTTTAAAAACATGTTATTTTGTCTTTCAAGGGTTCCTGGAACTCCATTCAGATATTTTTCATGGTGGACTCGACTTTGAGATCTCCTTTAAGTTTAGAACAGACCAACTGAATGGATTACTTCTGTTTGTTTACAACAAAGAAGGGCCAGATTACCTTGCAGTAGGTTCAGAAATGAATTATTATAAATATTTTTTTCAGATACCTTGTATGAGATTTTATTGTTACTGTCTCTCCCTAAAATCACTACCATTTGTTGTTTATTTTTTCAAACAATGTAATCTTATATTTATATGTTCACCAAATACCAATCTGTACAACATTTTAAAATGTATAGCAAAAGGGTTGAAAAGAAAAAAATATAATTCATGTATATATTTTAAATAAGAAAAAAATCAATATCTCACATACACTGCGACATCTTCTACTGGATTGTAAGCAATTAGAATTCTTTAGAGAAGGAAAAGACCTATATTAAGTCCATTCCCTTGACAGTGTGGGATTATTCTCTTTTGTATATTTACAGGACAAGGACTTTATCCAGCTCAGTTTAACTATCTCAAGTTACAAGAGTTCCATCACTTCCTAAGGAAACTGTTCCACACCCTAATAGGTCATCATAATCAGGATTTTTTTTCTTATTAGCAATAATTTTCCATTTTTAATAGGAATATAAGAATTGCCACACTGGATCAGACTAATGAACCATTTTAGTCCATTATCCTGTCTCCAACAGTGGCCTATATCACATGCTTCTGAGGGATGTGCGGGGAAAAAACCTGCAGAGGGCAGCTATGGAATTATCTGCCTATAGGGAAGTTTTCTTCCTAACCTCCAATAGGTAGAAGCTGGTTTATGCAGTGAAGCATCACTTCTTTTTCAAAACTTTGTTCGGGATTTTTTTAGTCCAGTCCTTTAGTCTTGTTAACCTCTTCAGTTCTACAGGTAAATTGTGTATTGTGAGAAACACTATTTCCTTTTATTATTTTTAAATGTACTGCCTTTCAGTTTCATGAAATTTCTCCTTGTTCTTGTATTATGAACGAAAGTTAGCAGAAGAGCCCAATCCAATTCCTGCACACCATCATTAATTTTATACCTAGAACATGTCCCTTATTTGTTTCCTCTGTACATTAAAACCTCCCCAATCTCTTTAATTCTCTTGATAGAGAAGTTTTTTATGTCTCTAGTAATTTACATTGGCCATCTATGAACTGCCTTTATCTCTGCTATATCCTTTTTCACATAAAGGGACCAGAACTGAACAAAGATGCCTTTTTGCCATGATTCCTTATTTATTTATTATTTATATTTCTGTATCTTTGCTTTTAAATGTTAATGTCACAATCATGGGTTTTGATACCTTTACTTCTCCAAGGATATTGAACTTCATTTCATTGTGGTCACTGTTACTTGGCCGCTCAACTACAGTTACTTCTTGAATCAACTCCTGTTTTTTATATGGGATTAGGTTGCGAATGATCTCTTCTTTTAGCTGTTCCAAGAAGTGGCCATTTAAGGTGACAATAAATTGCTTCACTATACCTTGTCCCATTATTATATGTAACCAATTTATATATAGGAATTTTACATCACCCATTATTATTGTTTTATTAGCTTTTGTTGTCCCCTTGATCTGTCTCAACATGGTTCATTCAGTATCCCTTTCCTTATCTGGAGGCTGGTAGTATAATCCTACTAGTATGTTTGTATTTTCATGACTTGGAATTTGTATCCATACAGATTCAACTATGTGGATCTTTCTACTCAGAATTATCTCACTGGATTCTAGGGATTCTTTCTGGGGTGTTGTGCTATTCCTCACATCTCTATGATCCAATCTACCCTCCTTGTATAGTTTTATATCCAGACATTACAGTATTTTATTAATTTTTGTCATTCTATCATTTCACTAATGCCTGTTATGTCTCATTGCCAGACATTCTAATTCACCTTTTTTTGCATTAAACTTCTGGCATTCATTATATAAGTCTTTATATTTTGTGATCAGGTATCTGGTTTTTATCTAACTCCTTAGTCTGACAGTTGTTGATCTGTCAGAGTTTACTTGTCTGATCCCAACCCATCCCTGCTCCAGTTCAGCTATAATTTCTGTCCCGTCCTTCATCCCTAGCAGATATGTTTGCCTAACCTGTGAACTCTGCCCCATCAGCTTTCCCCCAGCTCCTAGTTTAAACAACTCCAAAAATCTTATTAATTTTCAGTGCCAGAAGTCTGCCTAATTTCATTCTATTACTCCAATTCATTATTTATATAACAGTGCTGTCCAGAGGATGCCTTCAGGATTATGGCCCCAGTGTGTCACACTGCACTAACTAGGGCTCAGTCCTGCAAACACTTTTGAGTAGATAAATTTACCTACTTTACCCACATGCTCAAGTATTTTCAGGTTTGGGGTCACACGGTCCCTGCCATAAAGATGATGATCTAAGAAATTATATTGTAAAATCCTTTGGGCAGGTCTTTGTACTGCACCTAGAACAATGGGTTTTGGTCTATGCCTACCAACCTGAGGCACTATGGTAACACAAATAATTGATGATAATAATATATCCGCTTGAACTAAACTAAATATTTCTTCTCCGTCCTTAATGTTTACCAAGTCTATTATGCGTAGACTGTTACCATATTTTCTAGAGAGACAAGAATGGTGAGGTAATATCTTTTATTGGACCAACTTCTATTGGTGAGAGAGACAAGCTTTCAAGCTACATGGAGCTCTTCCTCCAGTCTGGGAAAGATACTCTGGGAGTGTCACAGCTAAATACAAGATCAAACAGATAGTTCAGCATAAGTAGGTAGCACATATTCAGAGAGACCATTCAAGGTGGTGTGGCCTATTTAACACCCTTGTAGTCATAGGTCAAAAGGGTTAGTGGGTTACAGATTGTTGAAATAAGTCATAAATCCAGTGTATTTATTAAGGACATAACTTTTAGTGTCAAGTAAAGTTATGAATTTAAGCTCCCAGGCTCATCTTATGAAAATTCCTTTGAGGATGAGCACTGACAGATCAGAGATAGGTTTCAGAGTAGCAGCCGTGTTAGTCTGTATCCGCAAAAAAAACAGGAGTACTTGTGGCACCTTAAAGACTAACAAATTTATTTAAGCATGAGCTTTCGTGAGCTACAGCTCACTTCTTTGGATGCATAGAATGGAACACACAGACAGGGGATATTTATACATACAGAGAACATGAAAAGGTGGAAGTATGCATACCAACAGGCAGAGTCTAATCAATTGAGATGAGCTATCCTTAGCAGGAGGAAAAAACTTTTTGAAGTGATAATTAAGATGGCCCATAGAAGGTGTGAGGAGAACTTAACATAGGGAAATAGATTCAATTGGTGTAATGACCCAACCATTCCCAGTCTTTGTTTAGGCCACAGTTAATTGTATCTAGTTTGCATATTAATTCAAGTTCAGCAGTTTCTCTTTGGAGTCTGTTTTTGAAGTTTTTAGAGATAGTGATCGCTTTGTGAAAAGTGCTCACCCAGGTGTGATGTAGTGTTTGTCTTTTATCATTTACCTGTGTGAATTCATTTGAGAGTGCAGTGATTGTCGGGTTTCACCCACATCGTTGTTACTGGGGCATTTAGTGACCTGGATGTGGTGCACCACGTGTTGTGACAGGCATGTGTAGGACCCATAGATCTTGAAAGGTGTGTTATGGGAGGTGTCGATCATTGTAGCGGTGGAGATATGTCTGCATATTTTGTATGTGTTGTTCTAGGAGGGTCTGATGCTGCTTTGAATTTGAGCTTGCTTCTGATGATGAGCTTGGAGAGGTTGGGGTGTTGTTTGAAGGCCAGAAGAGGGATTTGACCCCCATTGAATATGAGTTGTAGTTGTTTGATGATACACTGTACGGGTTTCAATGTGGGGTGGTAGGTGACAAGTTTGAATCAGGCAATCACTATGCTCTTGAATGAACTCACAGGAAAATGATAAAAGAGAAAAACACCGTATCACCTGTGGATGAACACTTCTCAGAAAAAGGTCACATATGGAGTGATCAGTCTCTCTCAAAGGAAACCTGCCTAACACTTTCAAAAGATGAGCCTGGGAGCTTAAATTCATAACTTTGCCAGTCACTAACAATCATGGACTGAATAGACACACTGGATTTATGGTTTATTACAACAATCTACACCCATAACAACCCCACCCCCATTCCTCCCCTCCCTATGACTGGAGGGGTGTTAACAGGCCACTTCACCTTGAATGGTCCCTTGAAATATGTATCATCTACTTATGCTAAACCATTTGTTACAGCTTGTGTCTAGCTGTGACACTCTAAGGCCTTGTCTATACTACTGCTTAAGTCAATATAAGTGACGTCGCTCAGGGTGTGAAAAAAACACCCCTCTGAATGCCGTCACTTACGTTGATTTAACACAGTGTCTGCACCGCGCTATGTTGGCAGGAGATGCTCTCCACCAACATAGCTTCTGCCTCTCACTGAGGTGGATTAATAACGTCAATGGGAGAATGTGCTCCTGTCGACATAGCGCATCTTCACCAGATGTGCTGAATTGACGTCACTCCATCAATCGCAGCGGTGCTGATTTAGTTCAGTAATGAAGACAAGACCTGAGTTGGTTTTCCTGACCTGAAGAAGACTCAAAAGCTTCTCTCTCTCACCACCAGACTTTGGTCCAGTAATATCTCTCTAATATTGTCTCTCTAATATCCTGGGACCAACATGGCTACAACAACACTTCATACATCATATTTGCTGTCAGTTGTCATTTCACTCACCGATACGTATTTCAATCTTTTTTCTCTTTCCTCTTTAAACTTCTGTCATAAATTAGAAAACAGCAACAAAAAGCACCTTGTGTTGATTTTTAGGATATTTCTAATTTACAAATGAAACAGCAGCTAAATGAACTTAATCCCAATTTTAAATTTAATTTTGGGTATTATGCTTGCCCCTGACCATTTTTGTGCCTATACAGCCACATTTTATTATTTGTAAGTGTTTTTCTTTCCCCTTTTATGTGGAAGTCCCACAGAAATAAATAAAAATGATTATCTGACTATAAAGAGGAAACGACTGTACAAAAAGCGCTGTCAAATACACGTAGTAAGCAAAGAGAAAAATAATTTCTCCCTCTAAAGTCACTTTCCGCTTTAGTCAATTTAGGTGTTACAACTCAGTTGGTTATTACTGCACTGAAATGTGTTGTTGAATATGTTTCCCTGCCTCCATTAGCAATTTTCATCTCACCTCATCTCCTCACCTCAAGGAGTGCTATGTGCAGAGTACATTTTCTAGTCTCTTGCAGTCCGATGTTACAAACACACATAAGGATGTCAGAGGTGTTCTCTGGGTATTTAAGCTCACACTAAAAAGTTAACACTGAGTGGAAGTGAGGTTTATAGCACACTGCTCGTAAATGATGGTGCTGTCGTTGGGAGCCTTGCTTAGAACAGACTTGCACTGGAAAATAAGTTAGAAGTCACAGCACTTTGCCAGGGTACCATTTTGGATACGATGGTATTCCTGACTTGTTCTTTCACGTGGATCACTGCGGCAGGGTGCTGCTAGAGAGGCCTTAATCAGCTCCTGCCACTCCAGCCCCAGTTAGGGGGATTGGATTGGGGCTGGGTAGATAGCCTGATGCCTGCCTGGTAACTGACCACACCTGCCAGCCTCGTTAGCAGGAGCTATCAGGCTGGGAGGAACTGGCAAGTGGGGTTGGAGACCAGGATGGGAGGGTCAGGCTCAAACGAAGGCGGGAGCCTCCTAGTGTGTTGCTGGCCAGGCCTGTGGTAGGCCAAGCTGTTGTAAAAAGCCTGTATACAGTTGGAAACCGGTGGTGGGGACTTGATCACAAATAAAGAGCACCGATGTTGCCCCAGCCTAAAGTGTCACTGAGTCTATGAGAAGAGGGGGAGGGAAGGGCCGAAACAGAGGGGCATGGCGTGCGCCCCGTTACAATCACACATCACCTTTACTTGCATAATGGATTCTGTATTGGAGACAGACATGTCTGTAGCTGGGCAGATACATGGCATGATAACACAAAGCTCCTTCCCCATCCCCCTGTTCGCTGTGGATTAATATTTAATATATTTATTATATGCAGTCTGTTCTTTTCCTAAACAAACTGTAACAGATTAAAAACTGCATTATTCCATAAGAGGTAGTGTTGAAGTCTCATTACAAAATGGCGTATGCCATGTTCTAGTTGCTGTTGTGTCAGCTAGAAAAGTGAGTGAGCGTCAAGCATTTCTGACTGAACTACATTATATGACACTGCACAGGACAAGGTGATACTCAGCCCCCCCTCCTTTCATTCCTAATGTGGTCTCAGAATTTCATCTAAACCAGTCAGTCAACCTGCCTGTCTTCTTCTTGAAACCATACTCTGCACTGGGAGAATGGAAATTATATACACAAGATGTATCTAGGGCTTTGCTTTATTATACTGCCAGGACCAAACTGTTCAGACTGTCACCATATCTATTTCTAGCCACAGCTGGGCATTCTACAGGTCAGGCCATTTCATCAACAAGAATATAGAAATGGCTTACACAGTGTAGTTCACTGTGTTACCAACTAGCTGCTGTACTTCTCCCACTGAACATCAAGGCTCCCCCCACCACAGAACAAACGTCCTCCACCTGCTTCAGGAATGTGCTAACATCAGAAGTCTGTAAGGCGGCAATGTGGAATAACCTACTGACCTTTGTCAAGCACTATACCTGCACCTTAGCTGCTAGGTCATATGCCAAGTTCAGGAGAGGAGTACTTCAATCACTGTTTGACTGATGCAGCTGAAACGCTTCATTCCCATCCTTCTGAGGGTTTACTGCTTGCCGGTCACCTACAGTAGGTTTCACACTGACTCATACTCAAAGACAAAAGAACAGTCACTTACAGTAATTGTGGTTCTATGCTGTAGTCAGTGTCAATCCCAGTGTCCCTTCTTTTTGGAGTCTTCATCTACCCAGAGTTTCAGATTAAAACATCATTGAGGGAATGTCATAGCCGTTCCACCCTTTATGCCCTCACATGGGAACACAAGGAGGCACAGGGTGCATTTGCAGCCTCGACTGACACAGCTGTTCAAAAGACCCCAGATATTACACAAATGAGATGCTTGTGATCCACACTGACTACAGCATCTTGAAGAACCACATTTATTGTGGGGTAGGTTATCATATTTTGGACACTTGGAGTAATTGTTACTAAAATGCAATCAAAATAGAAATATTTTAATGTGAGATATCATTGGTATTCTCTATTTCTCAAACATTTTTTTCCAAAAGAATGTTAAAGATGTATATTTTTATAGATCTATCTTTATATTTTATATTTTATCTTTATATTTTAAAATCTTATGTCACTTAAGATTTTGGCTTGGAAAAGGAAATGCATTTTCTGTGGGCTTATCCTTTGTTGTTTTTTTGTTTTGTTTTGTTATATTTTATTTTATTTTATTCTATTTTTTTTGTGTTCACAACTACCATATTTTAAATTCAGTGTTCTGCACTAGCCAATTTGGAATCTCAAAACATACTTGCTGGTGCATCTCAGACAATCATGATTGAACAATTTGGCAGTAAAGCATATGGAAACTTTACTTCCACAATGAAAATGTAGGTAAAATATATACATATTTCAAAATTGTTACATTAATCTAGAAAATACATACAGAAACAATTATTTGAGAGATGTAAAACAATAAGGATGAAATATGGAATCAATATGTTATTGTTCAAATTTGAAATTGCATTCACTTGATAATTAAAAGGAGCTTAATCAGGTCTGACATTTAATTTCCTTATTGTCATGTCACATTTTCCCAAAAATTAAATTGACAGAAGAAAACGATGTTTTGTCATTTTCAAAAAAGTCAGATAGAAATAGTCCTACTTTAAGCTGTCCTTTTCTTTTCAGTCAATTATACTGCTGTTGATACTGAAGTCCTAAATAGGTTGCAAAAAAAATAGAATTTTTTGTTACATGTCAAATTGTGTCATTAATTGATAGAAGTGTACTTACTACAGTTGTTATATCCTATGTTAACAATTGTATTGTCATTACAATTACTTGAAGGAAAAATATTTTTTTACCTTTCCTTCAGTTGAATGTCTTAAATGTCGGTAACACATTGACCTTTTCCTCCTCTGTGGCTGTCATTTTTGAAACCTTTCTTTATTTTAAAATACAGGCTGAGCTGAAGAGTGGAATTCTGAGCTTCCTGTTAAAAACTGGCACTGTTTTTACACAAGTGGCTCTCTGGGCAGGGCTGTCCTATTGTGATGGAAACTGGAAGAGAGTAGCTGTGAAGAAGGAAGGCTCAAGAGTTTCTGCAAGTATGAATGAATTGACAGAGCATGTTTTGGAACCCCGGGCTCAGCAACTGAAAGTAAACTCTCCAGTCTACGTAGGGGGAATCCCCTCTGAGCTACAGAACTTCTATAAAGAACTAGGATTAGAACAAGGTAAGGAAATCCAAGGAATTCCAGGAACGGGTATTAGTAATTCAGTAGACAGCTGTCTTTGCTCTGAGATGGTGCTAAATGTATGCTCCAGTACAGTGTTAGGGGGCACTTAAACAATGTAATATTTATTCAAGTCTAAAGGGGAAATACAGATGTTCTCCCTACTTTTGTTATTGTCCCATGTTTCTGCTAACATTTCCATCCGTCCACCCCATCTAGCTAAACTTCCTGCTCCAAGCCTTACGTCTCAAAGGTCGCTTAGATCTCACCTGCCCCTTCGCTTGCCTGCAAAGTCAAGATGTTTGCATCCTAATTTACATATCAGTTGTTCCTGATCAGAGCTGTTAGCTTAGGCTATGTCTGCCCTAGCACTTTTGTTGGTATAACTTATATTGCTTAGGAGTGTGAAAAAACACACTCCCCCCGAGCGACATAAGTTACACTGCCAGAAGCGCCTGTGTGGACAGCACTATGTCGGTGGGAGATGCTACACCTGTCATTGGGGGCATAAAGTGGCTACATGCGAGATCTTACAGTGGTTCAGCTGAATCGGTACAGCTGTGCTGCTGTAAGGCCTCTAGTGCAGATGTAGCCTTAGGTAGAACAAGGGCTTGTCTACACGTGAAATGCTGCAGAAGCGCAGCTGCAATTCAGTGAAGACACTCCCTATTCTGATGAGAGGGGTTCTCCTATTGAAGTAGGTAATCAAGCTCTCCAAACGGGGTACTTAATTCTTCCATCAACTTAATGCTTGCTACACTGAGGGTTAGGTCGGTTTAACTACGTCATTCATGGATGTGGGTTTTTCACTAGACCTAAGTTAAGCTTGAGCTGTCTGTGCCCTTTTGGTATATTAACTTCTTCAAGAGGCAAATGTTATAATTCCCCTTAGTAGTACCCCAATTCTATATGACATATGACTTGTAGGCAGACACCAGATCTTCAGCCTTTGGGTAAAAGAGGTATCACCCATATAGAATCCAGTGAGGGTGCTTTATCTTGCTGTCTTCTAGGCAACAGACATAGTATAAAAAATAAATCTTACAGTCTAAGTAGTTTATATATAATATATCAATTAAATGTTATAGGAACCCTAAATGATCACTCCTATTTTTGTACACTATCAAAATCCTCCCACCCTTGTGATGTCTTAAGCAATCATTCAGATCAGCTGCATCAGAAAAATGAGACGTGCTAACTTCAGCTGCACAGGCAGAAAAGCTAATATCTTCAAGAGAGAGATTTTCACAGCACTCCAGCCACACAAGTCCCTTCCATAATCAGCAATGATAACACCCTCAACCAGTGAAACACAAGATAGGCACATTAGATCACTGGAATGCTCTCCATTGAGTAGGACACGGCAATATGTAGCAGCTACTGGGAGCTGATTAATCATTTCACAGGCATTGCTAAAGGTAGTTACAGAATTTTGTATGCAATGAATACTTTAAGTGAGATTTTCTGGATCAGCCAGTTGTACCTGGTACAGGACAAGGAGGAGGGGGAGACAAAGGTACTTCAACTCACCTTTGTGCTCCCTCCCTCCCCCATCCTCCCAGTTCTGGGACAGGCTTAATCTCTGGTGTAAAACAGAGTAGCCTTTCTTTGCTCTGTTCAACATTCAGTTGTCTGTGTCCCCTTGGTCGGGGACCATCTGAATGCAAAATGCCTGCAACATGGCTATAAACCAACCTGCCCCATCCCATGAATTTTGGCCTCTTCTTCCTTTTTTTTTCTTTTTCTTTTCTTTTTCTTTTCCTTTTTCCTTCTTTCTTGTTTTGTTTTGTTTTGTTTTTGTTTAACAAGGTCTTTGCAAATAAACCGTTATTTATAAAGCTATTCATTATTCATAATTTATTTTACTCTATCATAAACAATCAGATGGTAGTCAGTAGATCA
The DNA here is from genome assembly GCF_016161935.1 of Mauremys reevesii. Taxonomy (NCBI): domain Eukaryota; kingdom Metazoa; phylum Chordata; order Testudines; family Geoemydidae; genus Mauremys; species Mauremys reevesii. Next base: position 49,113,947 of record NC_052625.1, read on the forward strand.
TATGTGAATTGTCTAATTTTGGTATTCAGTGTTGAACATCTCAAGTGGGGTAAATACATGTGTTGATATTGGATATCTGTATTCAAGTAAATTAGGCAGACAATTTTTCGAGCTTTATGAGATCACTGATATGGAAAGGTTCAAATCAACCCAAAGCACTAGGATTCACAAGTAATTAATACTGTTCTTTCTAGTATTCAATAGCTGTAGGCATCATAATACATTATAACCTATCCCAGACCCTATGCATATCATTTTTCTGGCCCAAAAGGACGATCCATTATTCATGTCCCATTAATGCTATATCTTACCAGATGGTATCACTTCTGAGTTGATGCACTCCCAATTCCTGTAGCCAAGGGATCTATGAACAATTAATCTAGGGCCAAACATTATTAAAGGTGAGTGTCTAAAGTATATGTTTAGGCACCTAAGTAAATTTGGTCTGATTTTTCAAAAGTGCTGAATCCTCACTGACTTGAGATGGGAACTACAGGTCCTCAGTATGTTTGAAAAACAAGCCACCTATTTAGGTGCCCAAATGTGGATTGAAATGAGCATCTTTCGGCACGCATGTTTGAAAAGTTTGGCCTATATTCATATTTTTAACTTGATCGTATTCCCAACTGTAGCCTATCGGTGTGACCAATAGGAATGGGAGTATGTGATGTTTTGGTGATCACGAGGAACAGTAAAGGGCTTTGTCACTGCCTGCCCTGTAACCTCGGGGTGTGTTAATGCTGTACAGCTTTGGTTCAGATCCTTGACACCAGTAACCTGCCCACAAGCACAAAGTCTCACCTTGCAGGAGGTGGCCTGCATTGTGCAGGAGGTCAGACTAGATGATCATCATGGTCCCTTCTGACCTTAAAGTCTATGAGGATGACACCAATAGCCCATCTAGTCTCAAGTCTCCCCAGAATCATCCTTCCTGATTTCTTAACTATCAGGCATTTGAACTTTTCTCCTCTGATTTGTCACCCCTGAAGATATGAAACCAGCCACCCAGATATCAGCTTACTTTGGCCCCCATGTTCCACTCAGTTTGTACAACTCAGACCTGCTTGGGGTAAAAATAAACAAAAGGTTTATTTAATAGAAAAACCACAGATTCAAAGATGAAGTGGTGAGGGAGAGCAAATGTATACAAGTTATACAGCAAATAGACATAAAGACATAACCTCAAGCTTTACACTTCCATATTGGATAAAATCCCTTTTCTAATACAAGTTACTGGCTGGCTTTGAACAGTTTCCCAGCATATCCCCTAACTATAACGGGGATCTAGCGTTTCACAGACAGCTTCCTGCCTAGAGGCTGTTCCTCAGTTTCTGGATGCTAAACCTTAGGCACAAGCCTGCTTTTAAAAGGCTTCCCACCCCCTTTCTCTCAGGGCTTATCTACACTGTAGAAACTGCATCTGTAGAGTTCTCCATCAGCATAGGTAATCTACCTCCCTAAGAGGCAGTATCTTGGTCAAGGGGAGAATTCTCCTGTTGTCATAGAACTGTCTACACTGGGGGTTAAGTCAGTTTAACTGTGTCACTCAGGGGTGTGGATTTTTCACACCCTTGAGTAATTTGGTTATATTGACCCAATTTCCTAGTGTGGAACAGGCTTCAGTCCATGGTGACTCATGAATATTCAGCGTGTGGAAACCCCTTCTTGAATTGAGAGCTGGGACGTCTCAAAGATTTTTCATTAATTCTAATGGCCCGTCCTTGTTATTTCCTGGACTAGACAGTAGGTAGTAACTTGAAGCTGATTACGTGTAAACACCTGGCTGGAAACTGCCTTTCCCTGACCTCTTGTGAAGCGGAGCCGAAGTTTAGGAGCTCAGTTCTCTCTATACACAAATAACCATAACCGGTATACATAACTCATAAAGATTCTTAAGTTCAGAAAGTTACAAGCTTTCATAAAAGATTTTACTCAGCACGTTTTTATAGCACAATAACATTTTATAAAATAAGTTGGTTCAACTGCTTATTCTTTGGGTTTCAACCTCCCTGTTCTCCCTTTGGGGTGTCTGGACACTGATTGTCACAGAAGCATTCGTCAGAAAGAGAAAATGTGACTAAAATGGCATGTTTCTAGGTAATAATTTAGGATGCATAATCTAGAAAATATTGTAATGTGTGTTACTGTTTGTTTCTCTTAATGTAATTCAAATTTGAAAGAAGCTGATGTTGCAAGACTTGTATTTATAATCAGCAGAATGATATATTGTCAATAGTAGATCCCGAGGTGTTAATTTCCTGTTTTGTGCTTTATACTATCTTCTGTAAAGTACAACTTTGCATTTAATTCCAATTTTCATTGTTGGGATATACGTGGGAGCTTAGTTGGCTTCAGAGACCAAATGTTGTTACCAACTGATGATTGCTCAATGGTCTATTTGACATAAGTTTCTGAGCATTGTTCAGTTCCCCATCACAAAGTAGGTATCTACCTCACATTATTACAAGCCTTGTTGGGAAGTTCAGTTACCTATGATTGGGAGGTCTTGGGTTATGTTTTATGCTATGTTTGTGAATGAGGTACCAAGTATGGTTCAGTTATGATAATCTCTGTTATGCTGATGTTTCCTCTATATGCAAGTATATTGGCTGTCCATAGGCTCTTCTTAGCTCAAGTGACTAAGAACATAATGCAAATATATGGAATATGGAAATATGAAATGCAAGGGCTGACCCCAAACTTAAAATCAATATTAGTCACTGATTTTATGTTAATACTTTTGAACATATGAACTGAAGAGGCAAAATAAAGGTTGGGGATTTTTTTTCACAGAGAGTGGAATGTTTAATAATAAGTATATATTTCAATGTGGCAGGAATTCAACACTGGAACATTAGGAGTCCTTACCAGCTTAATATGTAAAAGGTGTGTGTATGGGGGGAATAATCTTTTCTCAAACATAAATTGAAAGTTAACATTTACACCCAACTCTTCTTATCACAGAAAATGTAGCTTCGCAAGGAACAAAAATGATTCTTAATTAACGACTGAAGCCCTTTATGTGATACTAATCCCTTACTATTTGCTAGGTTTCGGTGGTTGCATGAAGGATGTTGAATTTACACGAGGTGCTGTCGTTAACTTGGCATCTGTGTCCAGCAGTGCTGTCAGAGTCAATCTGGATGGATGCCTATCAACTGACAGGGCTGTTAACTGCAGGGGAAATGACTCCATCCTCGTCTACCGAGGCAAAGAGCAGAGTGTTTATGAGAGTGGTCTACAGCCATTTACAGGTAACACACTGGGCCCTTAAATGAAATGCTACACTTTTATTTCATTCTGCATTAATGTGTTCTTGAGTTCACTCTTTTTTTTTTTTTTTTTTAGAATACCTGTATAGAGTGGTTGCCTCAAATGAAGGAGGGTCAGTGTCTAGTGTCTGGAGTCGTGGTCGGACAAGAGAATCAGGTACACACAGTTTCTAAATGTATCCATTTTATGTTTTATGAGTTATCTAATGTTAGGTTGTTTGCTGGAGAAAATCCCACTATGAGAATTTTAATTACCATATATACTCATTCATAAGCCGAATATTTTTGGTAAAAAAGTGACGCATCAAAGAGCGGGGGTCAGCTTATAAACGGGTCTACACCAAAATGTGATGATTTTAAACTCTATGGAATCATTGAATTGAATATCTACAGGGATTGGCAACTTTTGGCACATGGCGCAGCCAGCACATCCCTCGGCCCGCGCTGCTTCACGCTGCTCCCATTGGCCTGGAGCCACGAACCGCGGCCAGTGGGAGCTGTGATTGGCCGAACTTGTGGACGCGGCAGGTAAACAAACCATCCCAGCCCGCCAAGGTGCTTACCCTGGTGAGTTGCGTGCCAAAGGTTGCCGATCCCTGATCTAATACATTGTCGTTTTGTTTACCTGGAGCGTCTGCAGGCATGGAGCCCCTCAGCTCCCTGTGGCCATGGTTCACCGTTCCCAGCCAGTGGGAACTTCCCGCAGCTCCCATTGGCTGGGAATGGCGAACTGCAGCCTCGGGGAGCTGAGGGGCTCCATGCCTGCAGGCGCTCCAAGTAAAAAAAATGTCCCGACCATCTAGTAGCTTACCCTGATGGGCCAGGAGCCAAAGTTTTCCAACCCCTGAAATATAGGGTCGGCTTATGAAAGGGTCATACAGTTTTTGCTATTTTTACCTATCCATTTTGGGGGGTCGGCTTATAAACAAATGGGCTAATGAATGAGTATATACAGTAAATCGTAAACATTGCAGAATATTTTAAGGCGAACCAAATTTTTTTGACATTTGGATTAATAACATACCAATATTTTATTGTAGCTATGAAATGCACAAGTAGGCATTTTTCACAATATATTTCAAGGTGTTTTCTAATTATAATACACCATATTTATTATGTAAAATCAAAGATACACCTCTACCTTGATATAACGCTGTCCTCAGGAGCCAAAATATCTTATTGCATTATAGGTGAAACCACGTTATATTGAACTTGCTTTGATCCGCCAGAGTGCGCAGCCCTGCCCGCCCGGAGCGCTGATTTACCGTGTTGTATCCAAATTCATGTTATATCGGGTCAAGTTATATCAGGGTAGAGGCGTATTTAAAAGGTTGTATTGCTTTATCTTAGCATGAACATATATGAATATAAGCTACACAACCAGTTTATGTTATATGCAAATCTAAACATCCAGTCAAATTACACGTCTGCTAGAAAAAAGGCATCTGGTGATGATTGTTAAAGTGCAAGGCCACACAGGACTCTCAAAAAAACATTGCAAAGCAAAAATATAGTGCACTGTTGGCATTACTGTTCATGATGGGTCACACAGATGTGTGTGTTCACACAAAAAGATTAACCTCTCCTTAAATTTCATGGAGGAAATTTGGAGGCACTTCCCTTTTTGTACAGTAGGCTTTTTTATACTCTATTGAGCTAGTAATTTTCTAAGATTCCTCGCACTGTGAAATCTGTGTCCATAGACTGCTATCACTATACATTAGATCCAAATTGTACTCCAACAATTCAGAGAGTTCTACTTATAGAAGATGGTCAAACAGCATTATTGTATGATCTCCCCAATTATACCAAACTCTTCTTTAAAAAAATACTTATAATATAATTGCATTGCAAAAGATGCTTTAAACATGTTCACCAAAATAAATATTTGACTTTCAAATACATTGCTTATGCAGCTTAATGTCACCATTTTGTCTTCCGCCCAGAAGAAAGCATGTACAGCCATTTTTATATGAATTATCTGACCACAGTAAGTTTTACCATAAATTTATATTTACAATCTGACCACAACACTGAGCAGCTACATGCTCCCAAGGGCTGGAGAATAATTGCACTATTTAATTATTTTTGAGTCAGGTTTGTTGTGTCCCTTATGAAAAGACCATCTGCTATCTTGTACCTTACTTTGCCCTGTGCTATATTTCAGAACTAATAACATCAATATATTTCTGTAGTAGTTTCAGTAACCTGAAGCTATCCTACAATATCACATTATTACTTTCCATAGGCACCACAAACATTCAAATATTTTTACACTTAGCATTCCAGGGTCGTTTCCACCTCCAACAAAGGTTGCAATTATTTAATGAGTCAAAACAATAAGGTCACTACAAAGAGGATATTTGATGTAGGGAAAGCGGAGTGATCTTCATCAACAGGCCTTAGGAGTCCACAAGCATTTACAGCAAACTTGCCATCCACCATCCTGCCGTAGTGTTCCTTGGGCCTTTCCTCTGCATCCCTTGCGCGGTCATCTGTGATGAAGTCGTTACTGGCCAGACCTTTATTTGGTATAACAATATCTAATAAATACTTAAAGGTTATGGGAAATGGGATGAATTTTTTATTAGGGATTGTATGTGTACATGAGGTTGCCTTTCAGCTTCTTTTAAACATCTTTATTCTCTTTTTTAAAAATCATCTGAAGTGATTAAAAGCAAAGGCTAATGCGAAAGGCCTTGCACAAGCTCAGTTTTTACTTCTGACAGTCGTATGCAATTATTAATTTATTTTCATATGTGATGGGGTGATCTGCGCCTTAAGGGCTGTGGAGCCTAATGCTCAGCCCACCCTGTCATGTGGCATTGCCCTTTCAAAAGTTTGAAAGGTCCAATTATATATGCAAGTTACTCGGGAGATATTGGGAGAGAGGAAGCAATCCTGCGAGTAAGAAGTGTTTGAGAGGGAATCCCATTACTGTTTCTTTAAAGACCTGAGGCCAGGAAGCTGCAAAAAGGGGACCAGAATAAATGCTGCCTGGTCTCTTATAGCAGAGCAGACACAGGGGGACGATGGCAGGGAAAGACTGGCCTGCTCAGCACCCTTAAGGAAGAGGGGTCAGCTGAGGGAGAAGCTGGCACAGGGCCTACCGCTGGCTAGCCCACAACTCCGCTCCAGAGAGGAGAGCTGGGGAGACTCTTGGTTAGGGAACAAGTGAGGGACCAACTAATACAGCCCAGTTTGAAAGAGGAGAGTTGGGTGCTCCAGCTTAAGGAAGGACTGAGAAAGAAGTAACCCAGAGAAGGAACTGGGGAAGGTCCCAGAAATACTATGTTACAGGCGCAGGAAAGAAGAGTCTTCTGAAGGGAGGAGCCAGAGACTGCTAGTTGAACTGAACCTGAGATGGTGAATGTCCCCAACTGTATCTAGTAAGCTCCTGCTTATGCCTATAGCTGTCGTTAATAAATTAGACCCTCAGAAAGGGGGGTGCTCTTTGATAATGATGTCTGTCTGGTCCTGTTTCTAACCCGGGTAAAGAGAAGTGAGGCAGGGCTCACCTGCGACACTATGCCTGAGTGAAAGAGAGTGCACGGAGATAGTCTGGAGGTCATCACACCATATTTTCATATGCTTTTAAAATTATTCTGAAATACTTTAATTTAGAAAATGAAACTGGAATTTTGAGAATGTGCTCGCATTTGTGATGTTTAGTGGCAGATGTACCCAAGAGATAAGTGCCAAACCCCTATGTATAACAGTCTAATTCTCTTGCTTCGTTCAGTTACATCATTATATTGCTTGAACTTGTGAGCCGCCTACAATCCACCTCCTTCTTATGAGTGATGTTTAATCACATTTGATACATTAAATGTTTTTGGAAAACCTCAACTAGACAAGAAAGAATGTTATGTAGATGGAGTTTTGATGGTTTTGAAATATAGCTTAAACTGAATGGCTCAAGATGTGCAGTCATATTAAATCAATGCTGAAAAGTTACAACTCTAATAAATTGTATTTATGCTAATGGTTCAGTCTGATTTACTGCAGCCATTAAAAGTGAAGAATAGGGGCAATAGTCTTCTCAGAACTGCCATTTTCGCTATTTTCTATTTTATCCTTCTCCAGTCCCAGAAAATGTGCCAACTCCCTCAAGAATTCACAGCATAAATGGTTACAGCATTGAGGTGACTTGGGACAAACCTGCTGGGGTCATAGGTGTAATTGAGAAGTACATTTTGAAAGCATACAATGAGGATGGTCCCAGTGTACCCATCATCAGTGCTGAGTTTACTGACACTACTACGCTCACAGGTAAATGTTGCTAACTACTAGTTTGAAGGGAGATGTAATAAAACAAGATGTATATAACTTATTTTGTCAAGTTGAAAAATATTAGTTGGATACTGTGTAGTATATCCATCTTTGTGTGTCAATGGCCTAAATAGTGTGTGTACAAATTTTAATTTACTTCAAGAGCAGTAGAAATAAAATGTAGCCCAAAAGCTGGAAGGTATTTTTACCCGAATCCATTTTTGTCATTCTATTGCCATTGAGTATTCTGTGTTTGTTTGACTGTCTTTAGTAGTTTCTCCTTCTCCCTCTTCTTGCCATTCCAGGTCCCTTAGGGGTTGATCCTGCATGGTACTGCAATCCTGCAAACACTTTAAGCATCTGAGTAACCCTGATGACTTCAGTGAGACTACTCACATGCTTAAAGTTAATCATGTACTTAGTGCTTTGGTAGATTGGGCTGGAGCATCTGCACTTTGCAGGGTGAGCCATTACTGAATGAAGGATTTTTTTTTTTTTGCCAGTGGCAGGAATAGTCTTCAGGATTGGGAGTGGGGCAGAAGCAGCTTTATTGGATGGGAATGTTTTTTTTACAGGCTGGGGCTCTTCTCAGCAGCCTGTAAGAGGGGGGCTGGTTTGGGTGTGGGGAAAAACTCTGGAATCTTGTCTGCTACAAAATGATCACTGGAGACATGGAGACCCTCTCTCCTTGGCAGTATATGTTGGAGGTGGCTAGCTGTCTTTCCCTTTGCCAGTAGAATCCCCGCTCTAAGTGGATGCCTTTCCACTGCACAGTCAGCTCTCTCCCTGGTGTTGTATGTCGAAGACGTGGTCCCTTGTGTGAGCCAAACTCCTCCAATGACAGCGAAGAGAGTATGCAACAGCTGACCCTCTGAACTATGTGGTCTATGAAGACTCAGGAGGGCAGTAGTAAAAATCTATTTTTCCAGAGTGTAATGTATGGGATTTGTTTAAAAATTCCCTAAAATTAATTGTATAATTCATTATAATTAAAAAAAATGCCAGTAACATATTGCCCAAAGCTGAACGCTTGGTTTGGCTCAGCTTTGGATGTTACAGCGCAATCTCAGGAAGTGCCTTCTCCTTGGGCAGGATACTACTGCTGCTCCCTCAAACCCAGTTAATATGTGCTTCACGTCTGTGCATAAATATGTACGTTTTGTGTCCTGTGTATGTACCATATAATTGTGTATGTATATTTAAGAGATAACGTGCACATATTTTATTTTCTTTGAGTTGAAGTTTCTTGATTACTTGTGGGTGGTGTGGTGACTATAATAGTTAGTGTTTTATTTATTTGTTTAATTAATTAACCCAATGGCTGAAAATTATCCAAGATGTAAGGCAGTACCAAATATATTAGCAGAAATAAAGGTCCACTCACAAATGATTGAAAAATCTAAAAAGGGCTAAATTAATCAGATAATTTATTCACAATGAATAATTTTGACCAGCATAAAAAATGCTGCTTCACTTTCAGCACTTTCACTTTTGCAAGCATTAGAATATGAATATAAAACATTACTCTCAAGATTATGTCTGGCCCCTGTGCAGGTTCAGAAGGGGAAAAGTGCAAGGATACTCCGTAAAAGGTCTGAGCTCATAGAAATTTTGCATTCACCTGAGCAACGACTGTGCAAGGAAGGCTAGTCCAGTGGTTATGGTGCTAGGGTAGTCTCTCTGCCTCAGTTTCCCACCTGTAAAATGGAAAAAACTACTTCCCTACCTCATGGTGGGTTGTGAGGAGCAATACATTAAAGACTATGAGGTGTTCAGATACCAATAATAGGGACTATGTAAGTACTGCAGAGAGGTACTAGACAACTCGCAAGAGATGGGTCTTTGACCACTGTCCCCTCCTAATAGGTGGTGAAGTGATTGTGCTTCTCCTACACACCCATGAGCTCAAGAAAGTATTGTGCTCTAATGAATCACGGTGCTTCTCAGAGCTCCCATGGATACAGGGCAGTATGCATAGATCACAACAGAGCCAAGTAACATTCTTTACATCTTTTTAAAAATACCTAATCTTGAAGCTTTTGCCTTCTGGCTGCCTTAGCAGTTTGATTGCAATGCAGTTTGCACAGCTGGGCAGGTCTGCAGGTGGCTGAAAATGTGTTAGGCAGGTGGCCACCTACTAATGTGTGAGTTAATAAGGAGGAGATAGGAAGTCTCACAGGGACTGAGATTTTGCTGGCTGTTAACACAAGTGACCTCAGATAGCAGCAAGCCATAAAAGCAGTTTCCACTGTATCGTGAATGCACATGCTTCTTGCCTAATAGATTCATTTTATTTGCAAATATTTGTATTGTTTAAATGACTAAGGACAATTAACGTAAGGAGGCACTATCAAAATAAAACTTCTGCCTTAAAATAAATGTTGTTATGATGGCTGGATTGTAAAAACACACAATTTTTCAAATCTCATATTTTTCATTATTTATGTTCTCGGTTTACTTTTTGCACTTCACTTATCATGGACACTGAAACTAGGCTTTACCAGTTTCACTTTTGTTTCAGATCAGTGCTGCTTTTTGGTTCTGCAGGGTGGTCATAGTGTTTCTTTGATATTCATAACACAATAGGGAAATTTTTAAATTAAAAAAAAATCCTATTTTTATTAAAATTATATTGAAAATATTTATTATTTTATCAGTAGTATAGCACCAGATTACAGACATGATACTTAGAAGACACAGAAATAAAACAAGCTCTGTACTTATAGGAACTTGCAGTTTAATTAAAATGTTTCTATGTAACTAGTTTTGTAAAAAGTATTTGGGTTTTTTTTTTTAAACAAAATCCAAATTTGGAGTCTACAAATAGCTATAGGGAAATGGTAAACTAACTTCTTGTTGATTTGAATGTGTGTGCGCTATATTAGGATATCAATAGAGAGGAGACAGAGAGTGGTTCATTAACTCACAACAGAAAGCGGTTATAATTGCAGTTATACTGCAGTCTGCTGGAAAACTGGTCTGTCAGAAAAATTACAGGACTTACAATAACATTCTTGTTTACTGAAAAACAATGACTAGAGACTGATCAGGATAAGCCTGTTTGGATGAGTTGTTTATCTGGAGTTCGGAATCTCTGTTTGAAGAGAGATTATAATGCTGCAATATAAGAAGATAAGAAAAAAGTGACTAACACTTAGGGCCCAATTCAGCATTGCCCTGTGGCCCTCTTTTTGTTACCTTGACAGAGGCAAGGTGGCTATAGAACACATAAGGGGAACCCCACAGGAATATTTTGGATACAGCAGGAGCCCTGATGGACTCAGCGTTGTGTTAACCAGCCTTGCATCACCTCCATGACAGCCCCCAGCACAAGGGGCTTTGAACGAAGGCCAGGTGTGTGGACTTATGCTTAACTGACTAGCTTAAGCAAAACATAATACCAGAAACAAGCTATTTTATTAAACTACTTGTGTTCAAAACTCTTGAAGCCCTTACGTCTCAGCTTAACAGGAATTCCCACCCTTCCACCAAACACACACACCTAGGGTGACCAGACAGCAAGTATGAAAAATCAGGACAGAGGGTGGGGGGGGGGGGGTAATAGGGGCCTGTATAAGAAAAAGCCCCAAATATTGGGACTGTCCCTATAAAATTGGGACATCTGGTCACCTTACACACACCCTCAGAGATCCTTTCTGTGGAACTCAGCCAAATAAAATGGCTGCTCAATATGCAGTCTTCCTACCTCATGCCATTTCGTGGCTTGGGGACCACCATACTATTCAAAGACATAGGTGCCGACTCCCTGGCTGCTCTGGGGCTGGAGCACCCACGGGGAAAAATTAGTGGGTGCTCTGCACCCACTGGCAGCTGAGCTCCCCTCCCTGCTTCACCTCAACTCTACCTCCTCCCCTGAGCGTGATGCATCCCTGCTTCTCCCCCTAGCTCCCAGTGCTTGCTGCTGCAAAACAGCTGTTTTGCGGCATAACAAGCTCTGGGAGGGAGAGGGGGAGGAGTGGGAATGTGGCATGCTGAGGGGAGGAGACGGGGCCGGGGCGGGGATTTGGGGAAGGAGTCCAATAGGGGCAGAGAGGGAGCAGAGTTGGGCGGGGACTTTGGGGAAGGGGTTGGAATGGGGCGGGGCAGGAGGGGGGGGCTGGGGTGGAGTCGGGACGGGGTCGGTGGGAGAGGCGGGTTGAGCACCCACTGGCGCCAGTGGAAGTTGGCACCTATGTTCAGAGGGTCAATCTGGGATCCTGACAAGAGTTGCATACATCAGTTTCCCTATTGTTTTATTCATGTTCACAAACTGTACTCATCACTGCAGCATGTGAGGGCCCTGGCATCACCACAGTTGTTCATGATGATGCACGCTGGACACAGGTGCCTTCAAATCCTGCTGATTTGACCCTTATTAAAACTGAATGTAAAGGTGAGCCATCATGCTGCTACTAGCTCTTTTGGCTGGAAAGGGGAGTACCAGTTTAACCGCAGGCTACCCCAGGGAAGTGTGGAACATCACCAATAGGTAGAGCTGGCCCCATACCAAAATGCTAGATCCAAATAACCCCTAATATTTGGGGGTGGGGTGGGGAATTGAACTCAGATTGTAACTCTGTGGCTGGCTCTGCGGAACTGAATCAAAACCCAAGATATGAACATCCTTGAATTTTGAGGAAGTCTGGTTCTCAGTTTTGCAACTCAGGAACCCATCTCTGTTTTGAGGTGGTAAACCATACTCTACCCCCTCACTCTACCACCCCCCAGAGTGTTAATTTTCTTAATAATGTAACTAACTGAATAGTTTGGTTAATCATACACATTAAATGCATTTAAAAAAATGTGGTGAAATAGCTTGTATACAATGGAGAAATGCTCATCATTACAATAATGCATGTTCCTCTGCTCAACAGCTTCAGAAGGTAGGATCAGACCTGTCTGGCTCTTCTTCTGTGAAAGTGCCCAGTTTGTTCTGCCTCCTGGCAGCTTCAGCAAGTGGGCCTCTGAGTCACAGAGCAGAGAAGACCCTTTACATTTTCAGACATGACTCAAAATGTCTTTATCTCAAGACTTTCCTTTTTTAAGGCATTTTTTTCTTGGAAGTTTTCAGGTCTTTCATGGATAGGGTGACCAGACAGCAAATGTGAAAAATCGGAATGGGGATGAGGGGTAATAGGAGCCTATATAAGAAAAAGACCCAAAAATCGGGACTGTCCCTATAAAATTGGGACATCTGGTCACCCTATTCATGGGTGTCTGGCTCCACAGCATGTAGCAGCTCTCCTTCTGCCCAAGGCCCCAGGATGGCAGGGGAGCCCTCCAAAATGAAAAGGAAATCCAGAAGATGTCACTTTTTCTCAGTTTTCTTGCTCTGTTTTCAGTCTTGCTTACAGGAGAAACTTTGCTCCTTCTGCTCCAAGGATGATTTCTCTTCCGCAAATAGTCCCGTTAATAGCTCCTTCACTGGTTCCTGCTACAGAGGCGGTACAGCAGCTCCCTTAGCTCTGTCCACGACTGCAGCTCTTTCAGCCTCCAGCTGGGGGATTTTCCCTGCACCAACACCACAGAGGAAGACACAGTAGCTCCAGAGGGGCGCAGTAACAGTGCAGTTCCAGTGAGAGGCTCCAGGAAGGTAGAGTTGCGTGTTCTAAGTTTGCCTCTTTCTGACAGGCTCTTTCAGCCATTTCCAGCAATCTCTACAGCTTTAGCTCTGGTCCAGCCCTGTCTCTACAGTCAGCCCCGGGCCAAATGAAGTGCCCCTCCAGCTTCTCAGCCTTTGGATCTACATACAGAACCTTCAACGGTGCAGCCTTTTTCCTTTCTAGCACTGATGCAGGCTTGGCTTAGCTGCTTGCAGTGTTTGCCTCAATCAATGACTACAGGATACGCCAAATGGTGAACAATACTTTGTTAGTAAAGATAATATTGTTATTCTTTTATAACTCTAACACAGGGTAGACCCTACCTCTGAAGCCTTTGTAGTAGTAGTGCTGGACCTTTGGATGACTCTTTCTTGGGTCTCCCGTCCTACCTTGTCCTCATTCCCTTCATCTCCCTTCTTTGTGCATGTAGGGATCCTGTCTTCAGTACAGATTGCCACATCTCCATATGCTTTTTAAATGTAGACCCCACTCTTATCTTCCTGGGATCTGGAATAGCCTTTGGCATTATCAACCTTCAACATGCTTTCCCTAAAGCCTGGTCCAGGTGTCTGTCCCCCTGAGGAGTCTGGTGCATCTGTTCTCCAACAAGAGAAAATGTCAAGCTAGACACATAATGTAAACCATGTCTCAAGATGAGCATAATCCTACAGACTCAAATTCTCTGCAATACAATCCCAAATTCTCACTCTTGACTCTTAGAAGCAAAAGCCCTCAAACTCTAATCTACTATCATCCAAACCGCAAACAGTTTTTCTTTCGTCTCAGAAAGGAGAATTCAGATCCATAAACCATTTGAAATAAGGACACACAATAAGACAACTGAAGCAAGAGACGGTTACCAAGGATGCCAGCTTATTTGGTTTGGTAACCTACCTATCACTTGATGTTGTTCAGGGTCAACAGTGTCAAGATGAGACAAATCAAAATATAAATTTGCTGGAGCCTGGCTAGCTTTCCTTACCCTAGTTGAAATAATATCTGATACATCAACACATTTTGGTGATAGATAGTTACATTACTGCTATGGCCAGTGAGAACAAACATGGGAACACAAGGTGTTTACAATAGAACAAAAGGTCATGATATTGCTAATAAAAGAGGCAGAATAAAATCTGGCATCAGTTCAGGCTGTAAACTCTTCATAGCGGCAGATTGGTTGGCACCCATCAGGCAATCACTGGACCTGCAGAATGGAGTCTCCTCCAGTGTGCATTCCACAACCTGCCACAGAAATTCAGGATATGAATATAGGAGACACAGTTGAAATCCTGGCCTGCTGGATTTCTGGATTTATCTCCCTTTCCTCTCCTGGTATCCAGAACACTGAGGCAAGTAGGAGAAAGAAAAAGTAGTTCTAATGACTCTCTTTTGGCCTTGGACCATCCTGTTTTTGGACTATCTGGAATGATCCCATTGCCTTTTCATATCCCCATTTGGATGAATCTATTATCTCAATGGTCCCTGCTACATCCAGCTGCAAGATGTTTCTGCAGCCCAGCATCTCCCACAATTCTGCTACGCATTGCTGCTCTCCCCTCTCTGCAGCTACTAGAAGAGGTTCAAAGCTGCAGAACAGCTTGTACTGGCCATGCTTCCTCCTCCTGCTTGCCACCAGATCTTCTGCCTCTCTGGCAGGAAACAGTGGTAGTTCACACAGCTTCCATCCCTTTTCTTTCAACTTCATTGTTCTGGCAGTTTTTCAGGTAGTTTCAATGTTTTGTTTTGCTTCAAGCCTCCTCTTCTCCTCCTGGTCTAGGGTCTGAGCAGGACAGTTGTCCTAGTCACCAGAAGGCAGATTATGCTTAGTCTGCTCCCAGCCAGCCAACCCTAACTCTGCTAGGATACAGGGCTCTGATTTGGACAGGCATGTTGGGTCCCCCTAGGACAGTGAACACTCGGAGAGAGAATTCTATAGAGGTCTCTATGCTCTGTGTAAAGCAAGCTGCAAGAAATCCCATTCTAGCCAGGCCTGGGAAAGCCACTCCTGTGAAGAGCAGAAAACAGTCAAAAATCCAGAAAGAGGAAGTAAGAAAAGAAAAAAATACAAAAAAAAAAAATCCAGAAAGACTTTTTGTCCTCTGACTCCAACTCCTCCATCTCTAAAAAGGAAGGAGAGCTCTCAGTCTCTGAATATGAAGAGAATTCTGGGAAAATTCAGCAAAAATGTTTTACCCACACAAAGTTTGAAGCCTGGTGCAAAAAAGCAAAAAATCATGTGTCCATGATTCAGATCCAGCCTGAGCAGGTTCCTGAGGGACAAGCCTCAAAGTAAATATCTCCCCTCAAAATCCTCCCCTCAGAATGCAATTCCCCTGCACTCCTCCTTTGAGGATGTGATTAGAGAGGAGTGGGAGAAAATCAGACAAGAGTAAGCACATTAATAGCCATGACCTTGGACTTTAAAAGCTACCGGAGCCAAAATATTTTATTACTGTACTGAGATCCCAAAGGGAGATGCCCCAGTAGCATCCTTAGCAAGAGCTATGGTTATTCCAGTTGAAAGGGAGTTCTTTCCCAAGAACCCCACAGATAGGAAAGTGAAGATCACTCTTAGAAGGGCTTTGAAGGCATCCTTGGCCACTCTCCAAGACTGTCTCAAACCTACATGCTTTGTGAGAGCTTCTCTGTCTTGGTTGGAAGAACTCAGGGCCTTGAAGCACAGGGATCACACTAACTTTAGCGCCATTCTTAGGAAAATTTCCCAGGCAATAGCATTTGTGGCTGACACCTCAAGGGATGCAATGAGGTTTTTGGCCAGGGCCATGGCATCCAGCTCAGTGGGCAGGAGTCAAATATGGCTGTGTCCCTGGAAGGTAGAAATTCAGGCATAGCAAGTCGTGTGGCCTCCAGGTTCACAGGATTTCTCCTCTTTGGAGAAATAATAAATAAGATTGTAGCAGAAAATGCTGCTAAATCTAAGCAGCCCCTCCTTTCTCCAACAAGTGCTTTCAGGAAGGAGTACAAACATGTCTTCAGGCACTCTCTTTGTCCTTCTTCCTTGCAGAAGTACCAGAGGAAGAATAGCAGATATTCCAAGATAAAGCACCTAAAGCCAGAGCTCAAGGATAAAGCCCAGGAGTGGTCCTGCAGCCCTCCACAGCCTGTCCTCAAAATGAGTAGATATGCCTTCACCCAGAACTGAATCTCAGATGCAGTATTTCCCACTTCTTGGAAGAATGGTTTTTATTGACCACAGACAAATAGGTGAGAAAAATAGTAAATCAGAAATACTCCCATGAGCTGTGGGCTCCACCACATCCTTACTTCATCCAGTCCCCAATCTCCACTGATCTCACCAAGAGCAAATTGATCTGGAAAAAAAATCTCCAGTCCTCTGTACAGAGGATGATAGAAGGAATTCCCTCAGATGAAAAGTTCTCAGAGGTCTATTCTGTTGTCTTCATTATTTGGATGGGCACAGGGAGAGTCAGAGTCATTCTAGATCTCAAAAGGCTCAACAAGTGAATGAAGAAAAACTTCTGAATGGAGACTCTGGTTTCTATGGTGTCGTTCCTGTGGCAAGGGGGGGGAGGGTCTCCTAACCTCAGTGGAGCTGGTGGATGCATATCTCCACATCCACATCCATTTGTGCCACTGCAGCCCTCTGAAATTTGCTTGTGACACAGAGCACTACCTGGACTGAACCATCCCATTAGGTATCATTTTAGCCCCAAGGGTCTTTACGAAGATGCTGGCACTGTTCATAGGCGACTCTTGTGGCAGGGAACTCACTTATACCCTTTTCTGGTTGACATTCTAATCAGATCTCTGACCCAGCCTGTGGTGCACACCATCACAATGCAAACTATGGATCTCCTGAAAGCCCACAGCTTTATGATAAGTTCATTGATAACCCATCTGAGAGTGGACATAGACACCTTGGTGGCAAAGATCTACCTATCACACAACAGGTTCCAAAAGGTTCAGGATGTTATCCCCATCCTGCACAAGTGCACCACACCAATCATAGCTCAGTGCCTTCTGGGTCTCCTGGTGTTATTCATAGATATCCCGCAATGGGCAGGATCCCATGTCAGGCATCTTCAAGCCTTCCTTCTTAAAGTATGGGACTACCCCGCGGAATGCATGAAAGATCAGGTGGTGATCTTGAACCAGAAACTTGGCTCTCTAGCATGGTGGACAATCCATGGGAAGGGATTTCCCATATGTCTTCCAAAGTTTCTGGTTCTCACAACCAATGCCAGCTTCCTAGGTTGGGGAGCACACTTGGTACCCAGAATGGTGCAGGGTACCTGAAGTTCCAAGTAGAGAAAACACACCATCAATCTCCTGGAGCTCAGAGTCATCAAGTTGGCTCTCAGGAGATTTCAAAGCTACCTACAGGGCAATCAAATCCTGATCCAGTCAGACAATACAACCAGGGTTGCATACATAACCAAGTGTACTAATACAGAATGGGGGATAACTGGCTTGGCAGTAGGACTGCTGAGAAAGATCTGGGAGTTGTGGTGGATCACAATCTCAATATGAGTCAGCAATTCAGTACTGTTGCAAAAAAAAGCAAATGCAATTTTAGGTTGCATTAACATAAGCATAGCATGCAAGTCATGGAAGGTGAAAATACCACTCCATTTGGTGCTGGTTAGGTCTCAGGTAGAGTACTGTGTCCAGTATTGGTCACCAGTGTATAGAAATGACGTAGACAAAGTGGAAAGGATCCCATGGTGAGTGACAAAGATGACCAAAGGGATGGAACTGAGTGGGGGACAGGCTAGCAGTCTTCAGATACTTGAAAGGCTGCCATAAAAAAGATGGAGAAAAGTTGCTCTCTCTTGCCACAGAGGGCAGGACAAGAGTGAATGGATTCAAACTACAGCATAGCAGATTTAGATTACAACTCAGGAAAAACTTTGTAACCGTAAGAACAGTAGGACAATGGAACAGACTGCCTCAGGAGGTCGTGGAAACGACTTCACTGGAGGCTTTCAAAAGGAGTCTGGACAGCCATCTGTCTTGTATGGTTTAGACACAACAAATCCTGCATCCTGGCAGGGGGTTAGACTAGATGAACCTTGTGATCCCTTCTAACACTATGTTTCTGTGATAAACATCCAAGAAGGAAAAAATTAGTATAGCTCTGCTTGCAGAATTGATGGATATAATGGAATGGGCAGAAAAGACCCCTATCTTCCCTAATGTGATACACATAAAAAGAGAGCTGAATCAGAAAGTAGACTGGCTCAGCAGACACATAGTCAACAAATCAGAAAGGTACCTGAACCAGCAAGTTTTCAGTCTGAACTCAAAGATGTTGTTTCCCCTTGGTTGATCTGTTTGTAAGTTGCAAAAACATCAAAGAGCTGAAATACTTCATACAGGAAATAGATCCCAAGCCCCTGGGAACAGATGCCCTTTTGCATAAGTGGCCACAAGGTCTGCTATATGCAGTCCCACTCTTCCCTCTTATTGGGGAAGTAATCCAAAAATTAAGCAGGAACAAGCAAAGGAGATTATAACAACTCCACTCTCTGATCTGATAAAGCTGAAACTGGAATCACCATTACAGCTGCTACCCAGACCAGACATTCCTTTCCAAGACTCTCTTCAAGGAAAGTGTTACCAGCACTAGACCTATCTTCCAAAGTGATCACGACTTTGCTCATATCCAGGTAAATCTCCACAATAAAATCCTATTCCTTCATCTGGACCAAGTTCAGCTTTTGGTGTCAGGATCACAATTCTAATTGGAATTCCAGCTATCCTGGACTTTCTCCAAAAAGGTCTTCAGCTTCGCCCATTCCAATCTTCCCTAAATGAGACCTACCACTGGTGTTGAAGGCTGAAGGCCCTAACTACTCACCCTTAAGAGATTCTGACTTCTATATCATTGTTTTATCCCTCCATCAAAACTAATTTTCTGGTCATCATCACATCTACTAGCCACGGTTCAGAGCTGGAGGTTCTGCATGTTCTGTGATGACAAGGTGGTACTACGACCTCTGGAGTTGTTTCTTCCCAAGGCAAACCGTCCTTTCTGCACCTCACAGGAGAATATCTTTCCGTCCTTCTGCCCAAAGCCACAGCACCTGTCTGAGAAGCTGTGGCACACTTGTGATGTCAGAAGAGCACCAAAAATCTACCTCAAATGTGTACAGTCTGCAAGGAGGTCAGGCACCCTGTTTTTCTCCTTTTCTCTGAAATGTCAAGGGCTCAGAGTCTCAAGGCTATCTCTTGGTAGACTGGTCAGATTATGCCGTGTTGAGGCTCACAAAGTGTCAGGCACTCCTGTTCCAGAAGGAATTAGGGCATCCTCCACGACATCCAGTTGAGCACCTCATGGGCCAAACAAGCATGTGCCTCCACTGCCGAGATGTGCAGAGTAGCCACATAGTCGTTGGTTAACAACTTTATCAAACATTACAAAGTGGACTTTCTGTCCTCCACAGAAGGCAGGAAGATACTCCAGGCAGTGGTCCAGTAGTGGCCTTGCCTTTTGGACAGTTTTCAAGGGAATGTCTATCAATCTTTCTGTTTACCTTTTCTTGTTCCTCCCTACTTGTGTTCACTGCTCGCTACTTCTGGCGCGTAGCAGAATTGTAAGAGGCAGTGGGCTACAGAATGGAAAATTTTTTACCCAATAATTTCCTTTCAGTTAGCAGTGTCTCCCACGATTCTACCCACTCTGGATGGCTTTCTGCCTGGGGGGGGGGGGGGTCAGCATTTTATTTGGCCTATCTGCCATTCAGAGAATTGGCTTGGTGTACATAATCAATGAGTTGGACATCGATGTTACGTTAATAAATAATTTCCTTTATGAGTTTTTCACACAGCTAGGGAATGACTCATCTGATGGCAAGTGGGAGAAGAGAGTGTGACCAATGTGAGTCATGCTGGATCTTTCAAATGCCTCTGCAGAGAAAGGACAGCAGCCCATGTGTAGCAGAATTGTAGGAGATGCTTCTAGCAGAAAGGAAATGATCAGATAAGAAAATTTCCATTCCTGTGTCCCAGCAGGAAAGGCTATTTTCAGAAATTGAGTGAAACGCTCCCCTCTCTAAGACAGTTCACTAAGTTAGAGTATACTACGGTTTGGAATAGATTCAATTCAGCCACATCTCACAGATCCTTGATTATTCACAGGGTGAGTTATCACTCACCCTTGAGGCAAATACTTCTCAAATGTGCCTCCACAATTCCATCCACTATAGGATTATTCCAGCAAGGTTTCTTCACGTCGCCTTTATTAATTAATTGATGCTCAAAAAAATCCATCAAAACAACTAACCTCCCAAATGAAGAAACAAAAACACATTAGGGTAGCATTGTGGAAACTCAGCTTGGTGCTAAATGTCTTTACCAAGCCTCTCTTTGAGCTCCTGTTGACCACTTAGTGTTTAAATTAGAATCCTCATTTGTACTATGCAGGACTGCACCTTCCATTTTGACAAAGTGGTCCATCACCCAGACAAGAAATGATCTCTCCCTTTCACTAGACACATCTTGTCCTTCCAATATTCTGCCCTAAGCCACTGCACCAGAGGGAAAAGCAATGTCATATTTTGGAACTAGTCTTATCAAGATAAATCCATTCAGGAGATCTACAGCACATTTATTAGTTTTACCTGTTACTGGCTGTCAAGAAAAACAGAAGCTTTAATTACTAAATGGCAAAAATACTATATCAAATAAGCTTAATGCAATTAGGCACTTTTTTTTTTTTTAGTAACATAGCTGTTACACTGAGGTTTCACTGCTGCAAAAATCCAAGTGCTACAAAAACCCTAATGTTGGAATTGTGACCCGGGATATGATGGAAAAAGAGAAATTTGTTGTCTAATAATTTTTCTTTTCCAGCTATCCATGATTGCCATTCCATCCCTCCCTTGACATGCATTTGTAATTACTTTAGACCTTTATGTCTTCTTTGCTCTGTACATGGATATCTCAGAAAAAGTTAGTTGAATGGTTCAATATAGTTAATCAAAGTCCTCAAAATGCATTTCAGCTTTGGAAGTAATCTAATGTGGGCTGTTCCCAGAAGGGGACACTAAGCCTCCTTGCTGTGACCAATAGGTCTCATCTGTCTCCTGCAGCTTCAGAGCAAAGCAAAACCCGTAGTTGGAATGGTAAGCCTGGGTATTTGGATAAGAACCATCAGGTAAGACACTTCTCTGTCTAATGCAATACATTTAAAAAAGCGGGAACCTGTAAATCTTTGAGAGTTCTGCACCTTGTAGATTACTCTTCAGTATACCACAGGGAACTTTGGTTTCCCAGAGAACAGGTTCTAGGTCTTTTGTTCATTTGAATTTTGCTACTACTGCAAATGATGTTTCAAGCATCAGTAAATCAGAAATGTAGTCAGACAAGCGGAAAAAGTGCTTTCCCTTAGTATGTGTTGTCATATTCTCAGGTACCCAAGTCTGTTACAACTCTAAACCAATCACACAAATGTTAGGCCAATGTCTGACCATCAGTATTGTCACACAATACCACAAGTTAATTTTACAGATGCTATTTTACATGTGTCTCAAAGACACGTTTAAAGACATTAATTTAATTAGTCTCAAAAATACCTGCTCACAGTACTTAAATACAATATTGTTCCCACTTTGTAGATGGGTGAATTTGAGGCCCAGATTAGTGAATTGATTTGCTTATGGTCACACAGTGAATCAATGGCATAGATTTAAAATAGAATTTAGATGTTCTGTTTCCTTGCTCTAAACAGTAGACAAGATTACCTCTGCTACCTGTTAGGTATCAGAATGCTAGCATTTTCAATGCATTTTACACAGGTAAATAACTACACAAAATTCAAATCAGCAGAGGCCCAGCATCTTTAACCTATTTCTTTAATAATTATAAAAATGTATTTTCAGATTCTAAAGTATGCAAATCATTAATCATAGAACTTAGTTTTAAATTAGTGCTTTCCAGAGCAGATTTTTTATGAAGTTGTTACTCTTTCAGTTGATTGATCATATTTAAATACAAATATGTGTGTGTGTGTGTGTGTATAGGTGTGTGTATATATATATGTGTATATATATATATGTATATATACAAATTCTGAAATCAACTCTTTCTTTATCCATGCTATTTGGAAATCTTTTGTCTGAACCATGGCATAAATAATATAAACATTGCCCATAGCAGAAAGAATAAAAATATGAATGGTGCTATGTACTACATCTGACTTGAAATAAGGTAGAAGGAAATCACACAGCTTATATCATTGTCATGAAGAAACCCTGGTTATGGATGTGTGTATGGCCCTCACAATTAGAGCAAATGAATATTTGAGTTTTCAATTTGCTGGTGGTTTAGAAAAAATCTAAAAAAAATTGAGCTCAGATTGAACCCAAACCAAAAATTGCAAATAAATATATATAATATATAAATATATAATCAAAAAATTGACAAACATTCATTTTGAACAACATGTTTCATTTTTCTTTCAGGCATTTTTTAACTCAAAAGCAAAGGAAATGATTCATAGAACAGCAGGGTGGGCAGAGGTGGTGATGGTGCATTTTTTAAAATAAATAATTTATTCACAAACAAATGTCTACCCCTAATTATTCATGAATTTGACATTAATTTGCTGAATAGTTTTGGCTAAATTTATTTTGGGATTTAAGTACCATTCAGAAAATGACTGAACGGGGACTTGGCAGTGGTGGTTTCTTTTAACCTGTAGCCCAGTGGTTAGGGCACTCATCTGAGACCCTGTGTTCATCCCCCTCTCTCCCCGATGTGGAGAAGGGATTTGAACTTGGGTCTCCCATGTTGGAGGAAAGTGCCCTACCAACTGGGCTTTGAGGAATTTTGGTGCAAATCTTTCCCTTGAAGCCATTTTACTTTGTATCCAGAGTTAGTCATTAGAGCATTGACTAAATACAATCTTTAAAAAAAATAAAAAATTGTCTGGTTTGTTTTATAACTTTTTTTCTTTTATAAATGTTTCGTAACCACGGGAGTGGGGAGAGGGAGATGAACAGTGTTTTTATTCTTTTATTCATCTGCAAATTTGACACCATCAGCTCAGGATTAAATAAAGACTGTGAATGGCTTGCCAACTACAAAACCAGTTTCTCCTCCCTTGGTTTTCACACCTCAGCTGCTAGAAGAGGGCCTCATCCTCCCTGATTGAACTAACCTCGTTATCTCTAGCCTGCCTCTTGCTTGCTTATATATACCCGCCCCTGGAGATTTCCACTACATGCATCCGACGAAGTGGGTATTCACCCACGAAAGCTCATGCTCCAAAACGTCTGTTAGTCTCTAAGGTGCCACAAGACTCTTTGCTGCTTTTACAGATCCAGACTAACTTGGCTACCCCTCTGATACTATTCTTTTATAAGTGATTTAAATGCTTTAAAATGGGTCACCATTAGTACTGCAAGAGAAAAACAATGTAAAATTGTCACAGAAAAAACTAGAGGAATTACCCATTCAACTCCCATTAATTGTATGGCTAAATCCTTCAGTTAGCTTAGAAAACCTCATGTAGCCCAAAAAATAAAGCTAAGCACATCAAATTAGTATGACATAAATATAAGATTCTAAATACATGTGACAAAATTGTGCTAAAGCAACCTTACAAAATTCTACTCACACATTAGCCTGGGATGAGTACATTTTGGGCTGGTAGGGAAAGTATCATTATTGTTTACATTATCAGAACAGAAAGGGCAAATAGATTTTGTGCCTGGGTTGGTAATTATTTTCTAACTGTTTTGTAAAGCTTCTTTACAGAATTTAGATTTAAAACTCAAGCCTTCATCAGATCATTTAACCAGTCCATTATTGTGAATAAAATATACATAAATATTCATAAAAGCCTGGATTCCCATCTCTGAAGACCTGTGCCTGCTTAGAGAAACACCTTTCTGGAATGCACAGCAACAGTCTGGAGCAGCTGCTTTGACAAAAACTCTTCATTTAAAATGTAGCAGCACTAAGGTGCTGTAATTTCACTGAATTTATTTTCTAATTTTGCTGAACGGATCACTGGCCCATATGCCTCAGTGGCAATGTAGCTCCATCCTCCATTTGGAATTATGCACCCATTTCACAGCATCTGGCCAAGTAAGAGAATAGGGTCTCAGCCAATCTGACCTGGGGGGAAATTCCTTTCCAACCCCAAATATGGTGATCAATTAGACCCTGAACATGTGGGCAAGACATACCTGGGAAAGAATTCTCTGTAGTAACTCAGAGCCCTCTCCACCTAGTGTCCCGTCTCCAGCAGTTGGGGATTTTTGCTACTAGTAGTCACTGCTGGACCACATGCCATTGTAGGAAGTCCCATCATACCATCACCTCCATAAAATTACCAAGCTCAGTCTTGAAGCTGGTTACATTTTTTGACCCAACTGCTACCCTTGGAAGGCTATTCCAGAACTTCACTCCTCTGATGGTTAGAAACCTTCATCTAATTTTGAGCCTAAACTTCTTGATGGCTAGTTTATAACCATTTGTTCTTGTGTCTACATTGGCTCTTAACTTAAACTCCTCTCTCTCTCTCTCTCTGGTATTTTCCCTCTGATGTATTTATAGAGAGCAATCATATCTCCCAGCTTTCTTTTGGTTAGGCTAAACAAGTCAAGCTCTTTGAGTCTCCTCTCATAAGGTAGGTTTTCTATTCCTCGGATCATCCTAGTTGCCCTTCTCTGCATCTGTTCCAGTTTGAATTCATCTTTCTTAAATATGGGAGACCGGAATTGCACACAATATTACAGATGAGGTCTCACCAGTGCCTTTTTATAATGGTACTAACACTATTGCAAATATCTCGCCTGATGCATCCTAGTACTTCATTAGCCTTTTTCATGGCCATGTTGCATTGACGGCTTATAGTCATCCTGTGATCAACCAATACACCCAGGTCTTTCTCCTCTTACGTTGCTTCCAATTGATAAAGTCCCCAGTTTATAGCAAAAATTCCTGTTAATCCCTAAATGCATGACCTTGCACTTTGCACTATTAAATTTCATTCCATTTCTATTACTCTAGTTTAAAAGGTCATCAAGATCTTCTTGTATTATATTCCGGTCCTCCTCTGTAGTGGCTATACATCCCAACTTCACGTCACTGCAAATTTTATTAGTGCACTCTCACTTTTTGGGCCAAAGTCAGTAATAAAAATCTTAAATAAGTTTGGTCCCAAAACCGATCCTTGAGGAACTCCACTAGTAACCTCCCTCCAGGCTGAAAGTTCACCTTTCAGTATGACCTATTGTAGTCACCCCTTTAACCACCTTTCAATTCTCATATATCCCCATCTTCTCCAATTTAACTAATAATTTCCCATGTGGAACTGTATCAAATGCCCTACTAAAATCCACGTAGATTATATCTAATGCATTTCTTTTGTCTAAAAAATCAGTTGTCTTCCCAAAGAAGAAGATCAGGTTGGTCTGGCACAATCTACCTTCTTGTATTTTATCCTGATTACCATTCGCCTCTGTCCTTAACTACTTTCTTTTTCAAAATTTGTTTGACCTTGCATACAATTAAGGTCAAACTAACAGGCCTGTAGTTTCCTGGATCCTTTTATTTCCCTTTCTTAACAATAAGAACTATCATAGGCACCAACTCAATGGGCATTCTGGGGCTAGAGCCCCCATGGGAAAAAAAAAGGGTGCTCAGCACCCACCGGCAGGCCCACCAATCAGTTTCTCCCCCTTCCCCCCAGCACTTTCCACCTACCAGTTGGCCCTGCCAATAAGCTCCTCCTCCTCCCTCCCAGTGCCCACACCCACCATGATCAGCTGTTCATTGGTGGGCAGGAGACACTGGGAGGCAGGGGCGGGGCATGCTCAGGGGAAGGGGCAGAACAGGGTGGGAAGAGGTGGTGTGGGGACAGGAAGAGGCAGGTGGGGGTGGGGCCTTTGGAAAAGGGGTAGAGAGGGGGCAGGGCCTGGGCCAGGGTGGGGGTCAAGCCCCCCTCCCCCTCCCCCTTCCCAGATAATGACAAAGTCGGTGCCTGTGGGAACTATATTAGCAATTCTCCAATCATAGGGTATGACCCCTGAATTTACAGATTCATTAATATAATTTCTATTGGGCTTGTGATTTCGTGTGCCAGTCCCTTTAATATTCTTGGATGGCGCTTATCTGATTTGGTTAAGCCCTATTAAGCTGTTTGAGTTTGACTTACAACTCACACATGGTAATTTCTACCTGCATATACTCATTCCCATTAGCCACCCTGCCTCTACCTCTAAGCTATTCATCAGCCTTATTAAAAACTGAGGCAAAGTATATGTTTAGGTGTCGGGTCGTGCCTAGATTATCTTTAATCTCCACTCCATCCTCAGTGCTTAGCAGTCCCACTTCTTCTTTCCTTGTTTTATTTATTTATGTATTTATGTATGTATTTATTTATTTATGTAGCTATAGAAACCTCTTAATTCCCTTTGCAATATCCAACGCTGCTTGGCTTTTGGCAGTTCTCATTTTATCCCTACACTTTCTGACTTCCAAGAGGTAGCTTTCCTTGCTGATCCCCCCATCTTCCATTTCTTGCAGGCTTTCTGCTTTTTCTTAATCACCTCTTTGAGATGCTTGCTCATCCAGTTTAGTCTGCAAACCTTCCTTACGATTTTTTCCCTTTGTTTGGGATGAAGGCTTCAGATAGCTTCTGCAACTTCGACTTAAAGTAATTCCAGGCCTCCTCCACATTCACATCCTTGAGTTCTTCAGTCCAATCCACTTCCCTAACTAATCCCCTTAATTTATTAAAGTTAGCTCTTTTGAAATCAAGAGCTCTTCTTGCAGATCTATTTTTAAACTGAATTAACTCAGGATCACTTGAACCAAGGCTGTCCTCTACAACCAGTTCTTCTATGAGGTCCTCACTACTCACTAATACCAAATCTAAAATGACATAGCCTCTTATTGGTTCAGCAGCTATCTGGTGAAGAAACCTATCAGCTACTACATCCAGGAAAATCTGGGCCCTACTATACTTAGTAATACTTGTCCTCCAATCTATATTTGGGAAATTAAAGTCTCCCATAATCACACAATTTCCAGTAGTATTTAGTTAATTAAAAACATTAAAGAGGTCTCTGTCCATAACCAAATCAAATCCTGGTGGTCTGTAATACACCTCAAGCACTATATTGGGGATCCTCTGGTAGCTTTCTTCCCCAAAGTGATTTTGGCCCAAATAGACTCTATCTTGTCCATTCTATCACTTATAATTTCTTTACATAATTTTCTTGCATCCGATGAAGTGGATATTCACCCACGAAAGCTCATGCTGCAAAACGTCTGTTAGTCTATAAGGTGCCACAGGATTCTTTGCTGCTTTTACAGATCCAGACTAACACGGCTACCCCTCTGATAATTTCTTTACAGTCTACAGTCTACTCAACTTTCTTTCTTTCAACAGCCCATACCTTTCAATACTGTAGTCCAATCATGGCTACTATTCCACCATGTTTCTGTTATTCCTATAATATCCCTATAATATCTAGTTCCTCCAGTTTGTTACTGAGGCTCCTTGTATTGGTGTACAAATATCTTAACTGTTGCTGTTTGGGTTTGCCCCACATTCCACGCCCGATTGGGTACAGTCATTCTACTGCCGTGTCACCTACCTGTCATCTTACCAGACCTCCATTTTACCATAAATGTATTGTGGACCCATTTCCCTACATGTTTCCCCCATTTCAGATAATGTGAGAATAATCCTCATGTTTTTTCTTCCTAAATTGTTACTAAACCCCATCTTTAAATACTACAAATAATGTAAAAAATATTTTAATAAAAGTATAGAAAATTAAATAGTAGTTTTGCATACCAAGTGGGCTTAATGTTCTAGGTGTGGGTTTACAGATCTGTTACACAGTTAACTTTACATCCATATTTAACAAATGACATTACTCAGTTTCATGGGGTCACTGCGTCAAAATGTCTGTGTTAGGACTTTAATTTATTTCCTGAGGTTCCTTTTAGTGGGCAGAAAGAGTGGTGCATTGGATTGATTTACTGTCTCTAATCCACCATGTGGATTTTAAGGCTTGGAACTGATTCTGTGATTTAAATTTAAAACCTAGAAGAATTCAACTGTACTTCAGTAGCAAGCTGAACAAGACTGGGGATCTCGTAACTCAAATGTTGGGAGGATGATTCTATTGCAGAGGTAACGTTCTATAATTTCAAGCAGCTTTGACTGTAACATTTACTAAGCATTCCATTCCACCCACTGGTTTATCCACACAGCTCCTATTTACTTCAGTGGTAGCTGTGGATGCATATCTGAGGGCAGAATTTGTGTGGTGTGATAGACCCAGGCCAGTTGAGAACAGCAGAGTAGTAGAAGGGAGATATACTGGCCACTGGATAAGCAGTTTTCTGTTTCCTGAGTTACCAGAGCAGGGGCTGCTCCAGACTAATGAGAACAGCTGACTCCAATTAACTTGCTAAGAGTCAGGTGAGGCTGTTAAGCACCTGACTCTAATTAAGGTCCCACTTCAGTCAGGCCAAAGGGAGCCAGGGAGCCAGAGGAGAGGAAATGTGTGCGAGGAACTGGGAGAAAGAGGCGTGCAAGAAGCTGAGAGTGAGTAGGCATACTGCTGGAGGACTGAGAAGTACAAGCGTTATCAGACATCGGGAGGAAGGTCTGGTGGTGAGGCCAAAGATGGTGGGAGGAGGCCATGGGGAAGTAGCCCAGGGAGTTGTAGCTGTCGCGCAACTGTACCAGGAGGCACTCTAGACAGCTGCAGTCCACAGGGCCCTGGGCTGGAACCTGGAGTAGAGGGCGGGCCCGGGTTCCCCCCAAACCTCCCAACTCCTGATCAAACACAGGAAGAATTGACCTGGACTGTGGCTTCTACCGGAGGGAAATGTCTCTGGGCTGTTTCCTGACCCACAGGGTGAAACTGTGAGGTGAGCAAATCCGCCAATAAGCGCAGGACCCACCAAGGTAGAGGAGGAACTTTGTCACAGTGGTTAGCATCACTTTGTGATGCAGCCGCATGAGCTATCTACCTGGATGTCAAGTATTGCCTTTAAGAGATGCTGACATGATAGTGTACAAATTAAGAGTTAAGAAACTATTTAAAAGACCCTCTACCATTTTCAGATGGGTCTCAGGGCAGTTTTGTAACAAGATTACATAATTTTCTTTGCTCTGCTATAAATTAAAGCACGTATATCAAAGATGATCTTTGTTATGAGACTGCTGACTCTGGGATAGGCAGGCACCGGGTGTAAATTTCAATAGCTGACTAAAAGTGCAGAGGAAATGTGTGGGTAATGAGAGAAGAGCAGCCAGTTCTTTAATTGAATTAAAAGCCGAGTGACACCAAAGCAGACACCTGTCCAATTACAGACAGGCCAAGGTGTTTACCATTGCTGTACAAGCGATTTGAAGATGACAGCAATCTTTCCGCCCACAGATTAACATAATGAAGGAGAACAGATTACAGCGGATGCTGGCCAAATAGCTAGGTTGGCAGCTGAGGAAAAAAGTAGTTTATTGAAGTATGTAAATAAAAACTGCACTTTCCGTTGCCTACCTATTTAATTCATCTGCTTCCTTGTTGCTGGCAAAATAGTGGACATGTTATGTGTAAAGGAAAAGAGTGAATTTCTCTGTATAAGCCTTTACTAAAAAAAATGAACAAGATTTACAAAGAATGATTTTTAGAAGCCCACTGTTCTTCACATCCCTGTCAGATGATTCAATATGTAAAATCTAATGCAGCGCAGATACAGCATGTAATATTTTTCCATTTTGTAAAATAAATAAATAATTCCTCCAGTGCTTTGGGCATCTTTCTGGATGTACTGTTGCTGCGGGTGGTGCCTGAAGCCATTGGAGACCCCACAGAATGTCTCCCAACAAAAATTCAAGGAGTATTAACTCACTATCTCATAAGGAGAATAAGCTATGGCTGCTAAATGTAAAATACAACTAAATTGCATCCAAAAGCACAGCAGAATACAATGTGAAAAGGCACTTGATGTATAACAAAATATCCCCTACCACACTTCTCACAGCAGAGAACATGCAAATGTCACGTTTAGATACATTGGTTCATGCACCTATTTATTGGCTCAAGGTAATTCAAACTGTGTGGTTTTACTTTCCTCTTCGTCCTTCCCCTCTCCCTCCTGCCCCCCACACTAGGTATGTGTCAATGTTAAGTATTAATGCAAAATGCATTAGTGCTTAGCAGCGCGATTCCCTGGAGATGCTGGTGCCAAATAGTTTAATACAGATGCCTGCATTCCTGCATTACACGGGATGCTAAAACTTTAAAAACCTCAATAATGCCTACTTTATGCTTATTCAATGTGCTTTCAAATTGCTGTCTTCCATCATCGAAAGATTACAGGCAAAGTTTGTTGGTACTCCTGCTGATCCTGCTCTGCCTTCAGTGTATCTGCTGTAGCATTTACATTAGATTCAGAGGTGTCAGTGCAGCTTTCCATTATCAACTGATGATTAGCAGAATCAAGAACTATGATCATAGAGGGAGGGTATTGATCTTTCACCATTTTTACTCTTAAATGGAACTACGCCAACTGGAGTTACCCCTGATTTATACTGGGGTAAGGGAGTAGAATCAGGCCCTCAAAGAGATAAATTGAAAGATTTTGGCATCTGCGAGCTTTCATGATTTTTCAGTCAAGTAAAAGAATAAACCAAGCATCTCCATTTCAGTGAAAGATTGGTCTGGAAAACTGTAGCATCTGCAAGCTTCTTTGCAAATACTAGGAGAATACATCAACTCACTTTGGATTGTCACTTGTGTACATCAAAGAAAAACTGCACCAACTTTGACATTTACTGTGATGTCCTGCACAAGAAGAAGGGACATTTTCTGCATTGACTGTTAATGGTAGGGACTGCTACTTACGTCCACACATCACCCCAAAGGAGGCAGGAGGTGAAGGAGGCAGCATCATGACACTGCACTGAGGGGATCTTAGGGCAAGCTCTTTACCTCTGCATTTTCCAATTAAATATAATTTTGTAGCTTTCAATAGAAAGTTATTTCCCAAGCTGCTTATGAAAAAGTACAGCTTTTGATCACCCCAGTGCAGGACAGTGCCTAAATAGCACAATTTGGCACCTAAGGTGAAATTCTACACTTGGAAGCCAGTGTAAACACAGTGGACATCAGAATATGATGCACATTGAAAGTCAGCAAGAGTCTGCTTTCATTTTTTATTATTTTTTTCTGAAGTTTCACTTCACATTATTTTATTATTTCACCTGCTTTGAAATGGGAACTGCTAATGCTTTGACAGATTTCTCGAACGTTTGTACACTTTCACTGTGGTACTTCTATATTTTCCAATTTAATATAACTGTGAGATTTCCTACGCTAATACTCCTCACTGAATCGTAACACCTATCCCTACATTTTTTGAGTACTAGGATGACCTTTTTTTTTTTTCCAGGAGTGCATCCAGGAGTGAAATCAAATTGGTATCACTCATGGCTGATTTATAACAGAATTCTATCCACCTCTCTTCACTAACACCAATAAGTCCTGAAAAAGCACAAGTATACAAATCTTTCCTTGTTGAATCCTTGGGTGCTGTGTCAACTGAGTTCCGTTACTGTGGTGGTGTATTAACATGGGGATTATACGATGCCACTGAAGTAATGGAACTCAGATGATTTGTTTCATATGGTACCAGGAGCTTGATATCTTGGATTAAAATGGGAAGCTTTGTAGAACAGTGTTAATGCCTGAGAGAAAGATCTCTTTAGTTTTATCCAAGAGGTTAGAAATTCTTTGGGAAAAACAAAACTTATAATTTAAACAATTTGGTGGGGAAGAGATGAAGAAAAGCTGAGTCAATAGTTATATGTATTTAAGCTGCTGAAATCTTGAAATAACTTCTAGTTTACAAAGAATAACTGGAAGATTCCAGCGGCACAATATTAGCCTATTGTTCTGAACAATACATGATTTATTTTTAAAAAGCAGAAACTATTCCAAACCATGGGGAACTAGAAATGCAAGTTTTAATGCTTTGTCCTTTCCTCCTGTACTACTGTAAGTATATTATTTTATGTAAATATTGCTGGACAATGTAATTATAGCA
Source organism: Mauremys reevesii (assembly GCF_016161935.1). Lineage (NCBI taxonomy): Eukaryota > Metazoa > Chordata > Testudines > Geoemydidae > Mauremys > Mauremys reevesii. Next base: position 49,146,162 of record NC_052625.1, read on the forward strand.
TTGTGACTGTATATGTACATACATGGGACCGCATAGTGTACATATGCAACATTAATTTCTTCTGTTGTAGGCATGTTGACAGGCTTGCAACCCTTCGCAAACTATGGTGTAACCCTAACTGCTTGCACTTTGGCTGGCTGTACTGAGAGCTCACATGCATTGAACATCTCCACTCCACAAGAAGGTAAAGTAATTTCAAAGGTCTTGACTTCCACATTTCAGTCATGAATAATAAAATAGGAGAAGAGCTAAATGCTGCAAAGCCATTTGCTGGAAAACCCCAACCTAATTTGATGACAAAGTGCATTGCCAGAGCATAATTGCTCCATTTTTGGGGGGGTGCGAAAATGAATCAAACTCCATACCCTTTAATGACATGCATCTTTAATAGCTGTAATGCAGATTAATGGGCTTTTTAATTGCTGTTACATTGTTCATGCAAGAGCCTTGTCATTAATATGAAGCATCTGAAAGATTAATGAAAGCTTCCTCATTTTACTATGGCTCAGAAGTAAATCTAGAGACAGTCTGACTAAAAAGAATTGATTGTATGGCACAGTATGAAATTGAGAATCAAACGGTTGATTTCCATGGTCTCTTTTAACTGCTAAACACTAGCATAGGCAACAATTATTTTAGTATGATGGAACCTCCGAATGCCAATTTAGCCATTTATTAATCACTGCTCAATTTTCTGCTTCTTTTCTTAACTCTTACACATTTTTTGTTGTACTTGGAACTTAAAAGTTGCAAGCATAAATTAAGGTTTCTTAAGCTTGCATTAAGATCTAGAGCTGCAAGAAAGAAAATATATTACAGTTCTGGCTTTAGAGACCAGCTCAATAACTACTGTGCATCAATTACTGGAGGAACTGTTCCCAAAAGATCTGAAGCATATGTAACTCCTATCTCACTTAAACATACGATCCAGGTCCAATTCATCTCTCGGTTACATCAGCCTAAAGCTGAAGTAATCCACTTGAAATCAGCAGTTACTCCAGATTTACACCAGTATAATTTGACCCTTATGTGTAAAACAATATTTCGTCTTCCATGAGGTGAAACAATTTCAAAACTCATCTTAAAAAAATATTCCCATCTGGTGTGTGGTGTGTTCTTTAAGAAGCAAATATAGGCTCCTCTTTTTTCTATTCATCTTTTTTTTTAATAAGTTAAATAAAGAAATAGTGATACAGTGCTAACATGGAACTAAGACTTCAGCACAAGTTCATGTAAATTAGAGACAAACTAGAAAAATCAAAACCGCACTACTTCTAATGTGTTAAAATTAGACATGGTTCTCATCCACAAAGTTTGGATCAGCTGTAAACTTATGCCAAAGCCCCAACTCTTTGTAGGGATGGGTGAATTAGTGTGGGGAAAAAAATAACCCTTTACCCCTCTGGACTCACGTGCTTTTCTAGAACCAGGTTTTAGCTAAAAGGTCAGTTTTCAAAATGGAGAGAGGTAAATAGTAGTGTCCCCCAGAGATCTGTACTGGGACCAGTGCGGTTCTGCGTATTCATAAATCATGTCGAAAAAGAGGTAAACAAAAATGTGGCAAAATTTTCAGACTATACAAAATTATTCAAGATAGTTAGGTCAGGGCCGGCTTTAAGTTTTTTGCCACCCCAAGCAAAAAAGAGCACCCCGCCCCCCCTTAGAGCACCGCACCAGCCCCCGCCCCTCCGAGCACCACACCACCCAAAGCCCTGCCCCCAAGGGCCACGCCGTCCGCAGCCCCATCCCCCTCAGAGCGCTGCGCCGCGCCAAGGCCCTGCCCCCCCGAGCGCCATGCCACACCCCCGCCCTCCCTCTGAGCACCGCGCTTCCCCAAGCCCCGCCCCTCCAAGCGCCACACCAGCCCCGCCCCGCGCTGCCCAAAGCCCCACCCCCCCACGTGCTGCGCCACCCGAAGCCCCACTCCCTGAGTGCTGCGCCACCAAAACAAACAAAAAAAACCCTCCAGCGCTGCCCCGACGAACCAAAAAAAAAACCCCGAAAACCTGAGCACCGCCCTGCCCCAAGGTGCAGCCCCAAGCACGTGCTTGGTCGGCTGGTGCCTGTAGCCAGCCCTGAGTTAGGTCCAAAGCAGACTATGAGAAGTTACTGAGGCCTGGTCTACACTGGGGATGGTGGTGGGGATCAATCTAAGTTATGCAACTTCAGCTATGTGAATAACGTAGCTGAAGTCAATGTATTTAGCTCGACTTACCGCGGTGACTTCCCCGTTGACTCTGCCTGCGCCTCTCGCAAGCTGGAGTAAAGGAGTCAATGGGAGAGGGCTTGGGGGTCGATTTATCACATCTAGACTAGATGCAATAAATTGATCCCCGCTGGATCGATCGCTGCCTGCCGATCCAGCCAGTAGTGAAGATATACCCTAAGGGATCTGACAAAACTGGGTGACTGGGCAAACAAAATGTCAGATGAAATTCAATGTTGATAAATACAGAGTAATGCACATTGGAAAACATAATCCCAACTATACATACAAAATGATGGGGTCTAAATTAGTTGTTCCCATTCAAGAAAGAGATCTTGGAGTCATTGTGGATAGTTCTCTGAAAACATCCACTGAACATGCAGTGGCAGTCAAAAAAGCTAACAGAATGCCAAGACCCATTAGGAAGGGATAGATAATAAGCCAGAAAATATCATAATGCCCCTATATAAATCCATGGTACTCCCACACCTTGAATACTGTTCACCCTATCTCAAAGAAGATATATTAGAATTGGAAAAGGTACAGAGAAGAGCAACAAAAATGATTAGGAGGATGGAACAGTTTCCATATGAAGAGAGATTACAAAGGCCTGGTCTACACTAGGACTTTAATTCAAATTTAGCAGCGTTAATTCGAATTAACCGCGCACCCGTCCACACCAGGAAGCCATTTAATTCGACCTAGAGGGCTCTTTAGTTCGAATTCGGTACTCCACCCCGACGAGGGGAGTAGCGCTAAATTCGACATGGCCATGTCGAATTAGGCTAGGTGTGGATGCAAATCGAACTTAGTAGCTCCGGGAGCTATCCCACAGTGCACCACTGTGTTGACGCTCTGGACAGCAGTCCGAGCTCAGATGTTCTGATCAGCCATACAGGAAAAGCCCCGGGAAAATTTGAATTCCTTTTCCTGTCTGGCCAGTTTGAATCTCAATTCCTGGTTGGACATCGTGGCGAGCTCAGCAGCACTGGCAGCGATGCAGAGCTCTCCAGCAGAGGAGTCCATGCAATCTCAGAGTAGAAAGAGGGCCCCAGCATGGACTGACCGGGAAGTCTTGGATCTGATGGCTGTGTGGGGCGATGAGTCTGTGCTTTCGGAGCTGCGCTCCAAAAAACGGAATGCAGAGACCTACGAGAAGGTCTCCAAAGCCATGGCACTCAGAGGATACAGCCGGGATGCAACGCAGTGCCGCGTGAAAATCAAGGACCTGAGACAAGGCTACCAAAAAATCAAAGCGGCAAACGGACGCTCCGGAGCCCAGCCCCAGACATGCCGCTTCTACGAGGCACTGCATGCCATTCTCGGTGGGTCTGCCACTGCCCCACCAGTGACCGTGGACTCTGAGGATGGGATAGTGTCGACGGGCAGTTCCTCGGCGATGTTTGCCGATGGGGAAGATGAGGAAGGGTTTGTGGAGGACGAGGCAGGCGACAGCACTTACAATACTGCTTTCCCCGACAGCCAGGATCTCTTCATCACCCTCACAGAGATCCCCTACCAACCCTCCCCGGCCGTTAACCCGGACTCTGAATCAGGGGAAGGATCAGTGCTATAAACATGAAAACATTTATTTTTTAAAAAACAGGATTAAAAACTATATGAAAAGAAGGTCAATGCATATAGGGATCGAACAGAAATCCTCTTGGGACAGTTCCACGAAGCTCTCGTAGAGGTACTCGAAAAGCCTCCGCAGGAGGTTCCTGGGGAGAGGTGCCTTATTGGGTGCTCCGTGGAAGCACACTCTTCCGCACCAGGCCATCCTGAGGTATAGTGGGAGCATTGCCTCGACCAGCATGGCAGCATAGGGCCCTGGTCTGTGCAGGGATTCACGCAGCATGCGCTCTCTGTTTCTCCTGGTGACCCGCCTCAGGGTGATCTCGCTCGTGGACTGCTGCATCTAATTAGGGGAATTACTGTAATGTTACTATTGTGAATGCTTGACTTTTCCTTTGCATAACAATGACCGTCGTTTAACAGCCACGTGGTGGAGGCTGCAGAGGAAAAGCATACAGGGATCTTTCCCGGGGACAGCCGCGAGGGGCTGGAACAGGGTCAGACTTTATGCTTTCCAGATTGCCATCAGCAGTTGGGCACTGCTATCCATTAACTGTTAAGCAGCTTAAAGTTTACGGCTTACCAGGCCTGGCTGCTACACGGATTCTGCTGTCCTACCCCACTTGTCCGATCTCCAGTGCAAGACCCCAGGCAATGAAAGCGAATGCCGAAAATTCGAACTTGTCCTGAGAGCACATGAGATTAGGTGCCCTGTATGGTCTTGTTCACAGAAACTGAGTAGACTGTGTTCAGTGTTCGCAAACATGTATCTTTGCAAGGAAATCACTTCCTTTTTCCCATCACACAGCTGCGGCTCTTTCCCGAACTGCCCTGGCATCCCCCTCACAGAGGCTGGCGCAGATTAGGCGGCGAAAGAAAAAGACTCGGGACGACATGTTCTCGGAACTGATGGCCTGCTCCAGAGCCGAGGCGGCCCAGCAGAGCCAGTGGAGGGAGACCCTCTCTCAGCAGCAGCGCTCACACAGCGAACGGGAGGACAGGTGGCGGCAGGAAGACCAGCAGGCGACTCAAACGCTGCTTGGACTAATGAGGGAGCAAACGGACACGCTCCGGCGCCTTGTGGATGTTCTGCAGGACCGCAGGCAGGAGCAGAGAGCCCCCCTGAACTGTATCTGCAACCGCCCTCCCCCGCCACAAAGTCCTGTCCCCCCCTCACCCAAAATCACAAGAAGGAGGGGTGCTAGGGGCCGTGAAAACTGTCACTCCACCCCAGCAGAGCGCTCATGTACCAAACAGCTCTCATTCCCTAAAGTATGAGAATTGCTTCCCTTCCTGGATCACCTGATCCCAAATCCCAGTTTCATCCCCCAACTGTGTAGTTGAGTATTAAAAATAGTTTGCTGTTCATTACTGTTTCCGTCATGTTTCTTTGCAGAAGACTTTGTGTGAAGGGGGGGGAGAGGTTTGTTAATTGCATAGGACAGCCACCATTAACAGGGTACAGACATGGGGGCAGGATCAACAGCAGGTCACACACAGAGTGCAGTCACTAGGTACCCAGGTCACTCTGGGAGGTGTCTGCTGCCCCAGGTCAGTCTGGGAGGTGTATGCTGCCCCAGGGTCCGAGCGCCTGGCATCCACAAATGGCAAGGCAGGCTGCCCTTACCATGCCCTTCCACCCTAGCCATGAACCTCTCCGATGCCCTGAGCCCCAGCCAGAGCCATCATCCCCCCAACCTACTCACCCTTCCCACACACCCCTCACCCTTTCCTGCAAACCCACCCCTTCCTGCACACCCTCCTGTAACCGTCCTCCCGCCAGAGACCGCTGTAGGAGCAGGAGCCTGTCAGTCCTCGAGTGTAGAAGCGGTCTGTACATCACTGCACACCGTACCCACCACAGTCTGCGTCCCTGTTTGAACCCTTGAATGCGAATTCATTAGTAAAGAAAACTTTGTTAATTAAAAATGTTCCAATAACTTTATTTTTAAACGTCTGTTGGAAGGGGGGAAACCTGGTGAACGGGGTATGTAACCGCTGAAAAAAGTGAATAGTAACTGAAACAGGGGCAGGTTCAGCTTCTCTGTAAAGAGACTGGACAGTCATAGGTTACCCTGCTCTCTGAGGAACCTAGCTTTCAAAGCCTCCCGGATGCACAGCGCTTCCCGCTGGGCTCTTCTAATCGCACGGGTGTCTGGCTGAGCGTAATCAGCAGCCAGGCGATTTGCCTCAACCTCCCATCCCGCCATAAAGGTCTCCCCCTTGCTCTCACAGAGATTGTGGAGCACACAGCAAGCTGCAATAACAATGGGGATATTGGTTTCGCTGAGATCTGAGCGAGTCAGTAAGCTCCTCCATCTCCCCTTGAGACGTCCGAAAGCACACTCCACCACCATTCTGCACTTGCTCAGCCGGTAGTTGAAGAGTTCCTTGTCACTGTCCAGGGCGCCTGTATAGGGCTTCATGAGCCAGGGCATTAGCGGGTAGGCTGGGTCCCCGAGGATCACTGTAGGCATCTCCACATCCCCAACACTTATTTTGTGGTCGGGGAAGAAACTACCTTCGTGCAGGCGTCTAAACAGACCAGAGTTCCTGAAAACACACGCGTCATGAACCTTGCCCGGCCACCCGACGTAGATGTTGGTAAAACGTCCCCTATGGTCCACCAGTGCTTGCAGCACCATTGAAAAGTAGCCCTTTTGGTTAATATACTGGCTGGCCTGGTGGGCCGGTCCCAGGATAGGGATGTGAGTGCCATCTATAGCCCCACCGCAGTTAGGGAATCCCATCGCAGCGAAGCCATCTATGACGACCTGGACGTTTCCCAGGGTCACTACCTTTGAGAGCAGTAGGTCAACGATTGCGTGGGCTACTTGCATCACAGCAACCCCCACGGTAGATTTGCCCACGCCAAAGTGGTTCGTTACTGACCGGTAGCTGTCTGGCGTGGCAAGTTTCCAGAGGGCTATGGCCACTCGCTTCTGCACAGTCAGGGCTGCTCACATCCGGGTGTCCTGGCACTTCAGGGCAGGGGCCAGCAAGTCACACAGTTCAAGGAAAGTGCCCTTACGCATCCTGAAGTTTCGCAGCCACTGTGATTCATCCCAGACCTGCAGCACTATGCGGTCCCACCAGTCCGTGCTTGTTTCCCGGGCCCAGAATCGCCGTCCCATAGCATGAACGTGACCCATTGCCACCATGATCTCCGCAGCGCGGGATCCCGTGCTTTGTGAGAGGTCTGTGCCACTCTGACACTTCATGTCCTCACCGCGCTGCCGGAGCCTCCTCGCCCGATTTCTCAGCAGCTGACTGTGGAAGAGGTGGACGATAAGGTGCGAGGAGTTGACAACGGCCATAAGTGCAGCGATGATCGCAGCGGGCTCCATGCTCGCAGTGCTGTGGCGTCCGCGCTGTCACTGACCAGAAAAGTGCGGTAACAGATTTCCCGCTGGCGCTTTCAGGGAGAGAGGGCGGGAGTGACGGTTGAATGACAACAGTTACCCAAAACCACCCTCGACACATTTTTCCCCCAGCAGGCATTGGGGGCTCTACCCAGCATTCCAATGGGAAGCGGGGACTGTGGGAACTGTGGGATAGCTGCCCAGAATGCACCACTTCCAATGTCGACGCTTGCCCCGTTAGTGTGGACTCACAAAGTCGAATTAGTGTCCTTAGTGTGGATACACAAATTCGAATTCATAAGGTCGAATCCACAAATTCGACCTAAGTTAAATCGAACTACTCTTGTAGTGTAGACATACCCAAAGACTTGTAATTTTCGTCTTGGAAAAAAGACTATTACGAGGGGATATGATGGATATCTATAAAACCATGAATGGTGTGCAGAAAGTGAATAAGGATGTGTTATTTACCTCTTTACATAACACAAGAACCGGGAGTCACACAATGAAATTAATAGGCAGCAGGTTTAAAACAAGCATAAGGAAATCCTACTACTTTGAGTAGTGTCCCTATAGGTGTGCTTCCGTCCCTGTACTGCTGATCAGAGAACTTTGATAGCAGTGTTGGTTAGGCCCACACATGCACTATCGCTCCTAATGCCCTGCCACAAGGCTAACCAGCGCACACAGGCTAATCCCCCTCAGTTCCTTCTGAACTGCCCTGGGCTAGAGACAGAGCCATTAGTAGTCTGTTTCGATAATTAGCTTCTTTAGCATTTTTATCACTTAATCTCTTCAGTTTTAGTTGGAGCCTTTTCCTCTGTATCTCTCTCTTCCAAAACAAAAAGCAAACAAACAAAACTTTATTTTCCCCCTTCTTTTGTTGGGGACCCCTTTCCCCAGCAAGGTATACCCGGCTCAGCAGGCTTCAAGAAGTGCCTTCTCTGCCAAGTTTTGCCCACCAGGGACGGGGGATGGATAGTTCAGTGGTTTGAACATTGGCCTGCTAAACCCAGGGTTGTGCGTTCAATCCTTCAGGGGGCCATTTGGGGCAAAAATCTGTCTGGGGATTAGTCCTGCTTTGAGCAGGGTTTGGACTAGATGACCTCCTGAGGTCCCTTCCAACCCTGATATTCTATGAGTGGAGAGTAGTTCCCCCCTCCATCAGTTTCGGAGGGATGCCACGCACCCTCATATATGTCTGTTATCAAGAGGCTCCTTGGGTATACCCCCAATCTTCCCCCCTCCCACTGGCATATGACCAACCATGGGCACCACCACTGGGCTCTATTCCACTGCCCCAGTGGCCATACTGGGATACCTGGGTGCATATCACCCTCACACTTCTCAGGCTTCCAGCCTCACTCATAAGCCCTTGAGACATTCCCCTTCGGCTATGGCATCCAGAACCTCAAAACCTTCAGAAGAGATCATGGAGGAATATGAGGGTGGAGTTGAGGAAGAAGTTACTCTGAAGTTACATCTCTTTCTCCCAGGGGCAGCTCTAGACATTTCACCACCCCAAGCAGGGCGGCATGCCGCAGGGGGCGCTCTGCCGGTCACCTGTCCCGCGGCTCCGGTGGACCTCCTGCAGGCATGCCTGCGGAGGGTCCGCTGGTCCCGCGGCTCCACCAAAGCCGCGGGACCAGCGGACCCTCCACAGGCATGCCTGCGGGAGGTCCACCGGAGCCCTGCCTGCCACCCTCACGGGGACCAGCAGAGCGCTCCCCGCGGCATGCCGCCTCAAGCACGCGCTTGGCGTGCTGGGGTCTGGAGCTGCCCTTGCTTTCTCCTCTCCAAATGAGGCATTCATGCCCTGCCACCATCCTTAGATGATGATTTCCAGCTCTCCCAGGACTTGGCAAAAAAAGTTGCAGACACACTGCAGATACCCTTGGAGGAAGTCAAGGACATTCATTACAAACTCCTTGACGTTCCACACTCTTTCTCAACCTCCAGAATAGCTTTCCCCATCAATGAGGTTCTCGTGGACCTGCAACGCTATATGACAAACCTCAGCATCAGTGAGGCCTACTTGTAAATGGGCCAATAAAAAATATTACATCCTGTCTGGGGAGTTGGAATTTCTCTTCTCTCACCCTTCCCCCAACTTCATTCTTATGGATGTGGCAAACTCCCAGTCCCGTCAAAACCAAATGAGATCCACTCCCTATGATAGGGATTGGAAATGCTTGGACCTCTTTGGGCCGAATGCCTACTCTTCAGCCACATTGCAGTTTCGAATCACAAACTATCAAGCCTTAACAGCGAAGTATGATTATGTCAATTATTCAAAACTCAACAGCTTTATTGATCATCTCCCAGAGTCATAGTGCAACCAATTCTGAGCTATCATCCAGGAAGGGCAGCTAGTAGCCAAAACAACTCTCCAGTCAGCCCTCGATGCAGCCAATACAGTGGCCCAGTCCATCTCCATGACAGTGGTCATGCGATGTATGCCATGGTTACACCTTTCAGATTTCTCTAAAGGGGTGCAGACAACTGTTGAAGACCTTCCCTTTGAAGGCACTAAGTTGTTTGCAGAGAATACTGATGTGTCTCTCCATACCTTTAAAGATTTCAGGGCCATTCTCCACTTATTAGGAATCTATATACCTGGACAAAAAAACAATATTTAGTCCACAGCCCCCAACATAAATCCCGTACCTCCTGATACCAGATTCAATGCTTTTATGAACCTCAGAGAAATAAATCTAGGTTCTCCAGACGCAAACCGTCAGGTCCACAGCCTTCCAGGTTGCAACCATCTACCTTAAAATATCAACTTTGACATGTTAGTTGAGGTGCTGACAGACCACTCCCCTCAACTGCTACAGCTGACCCGTTCTACCAATTAAGCTACTACCTTGCCATGTTCCGCAGGACCTGGGAATGCATAACATTGGACCAATGGGTCTTGGAAATCTTTCAGAATGGGTATTCCATCCACTTTGCCTCCCTCCATCATTACTCTTCCTGTCCTTCAGGGACCCTTCTCATGAGAGTTTACTACAAAAAGAGAGAGATTGCCTCTTCCAGTTAGGAACCATAGAACCAGTACCTCAACATCTATGAGGCAAAGGTTTTTAGTCTTGTTATTTCCTAAAACCCCAGAGGAAGGGAGATTGAGAGCTATGCTGGACCTCAGAGCACTCAACAAGTTTGTCAAAGCTCAAAAATTCTAGATGGTCACTCTAGCAATGATTATTCCAGCACTGGCAGAAGGAGACTGTTTTTTGGCCCGTGACCTTCAGGATGCTTATTTCCATATTTCAATCCTACTATCTCTCGGACAGTTCCTCATGTTTACCCTAGGACAACACCACTATCAGTAAAGAGTACTCCCCTTCGGGTTGTCATCGGTTTCGAGGGTATTCTACAAGGTTCTTTCAGTAGTGGGTGCTCGCCTATGCTCCCAGGGGATCATGATCTACTCCTACCTGTATGATTGCCTCCTGAGAGCGTGCTCCTTCAACGAGGCTTGTCGGGTTACCAAAATTGCTATAGACTTATTCACGGAACTGGGCCTACAGATCAACACCCAGAAATCAACCTTCATCCCAGAACAATGCCTAGAATTCATAATGTCTGACCTCATCTTGTTACAGGCCAAAGTACTCCTGCCTCAGCACAGGTTCCTCTCCTGGGGTGTGCTCATAGAGACAATACGAAACAGCCCCCAAATATCAGTCAGACACTACCTCCAACTTTTGGGGGATATGGCAGCTGGCACAGCGGTGATACCTCATTCCAGGCTTCACATGCAGTGTTTCCAGATGTGGTTCAGCTCAGTCTACAGACTAAATAGAGATGGACAAGATAAACCTCTGTCACTGTCCACCAAGGTAAAAAACTCCCTGGACTGGTGGAAAAACACAGGAAATATTTGCAAAGGGATGCCCTTTTTGCAAACTTCCCAGTTGGTACTTCTCACCACCAACGCATCCCTCATAGGATGGGGAATGCATCTAAACAACCTTACAACACAAGGCAAATGGTTGTCCATGAAGATATGCCTCCACATCAACCTCCTCGAGCTCAGGGTGGTCAGCAGTGCCTGCACCCACTTCCTCCCACTGATCAAGGGAACACACACAAAAGAGTCCTAACAGACAACATAGCATGCATGTACTGCATAAATCGACAGGGAGGAGCCAGATCACCCTCTGTCTGTGCAGAAGCACTAACGTTATGGAACTGGTGCATCTCCCACATTACACTATCAGCAGTCTATCTTCCAGGCACACAAAACTCGATAGTGGATAGTCTAAGTTGCAGGTTCCCACATGACCAGGAAGGGGAGATTCACCCAGCGGTGCTGTACAACCTATTCAGGTGGTGGGGGACGCTGATCACAGACCTGTTCATCACTTTATTGAACAAGAACTGTCTATGTTACTGCTCTAGAGCAGGGCTGGGGCAACATTCCCTAAGCAATGGACCTTCCTCCATGCCTTTCCTCCATTTCCCCTACTGTCAAAAATCCTATTAAAAATGAGATGGTACACATGTCATACTGATTGCTCCCACTTGGCTGAGACAGAATTATCACCCTTACCTGTCACAGCTCTCAAGATGCCCACCAATCTCTCTTCAGTCCACTCCATACCTCCATTCATAGAACAAAGGATGTACTCTACATCCCAACCTTGGGATTCTCCGTGTCAAGGCTTGGCTCCTTCATGTTTCAAATGCATAGAAAGTTCCTGCTTGGAGGAGGTACAAGAGGTATAATTAAACAGTAGAAAATCCACAACATACTGTATTTACCCACAAAAAAATTATCCAGATTTCAGGCTTGGTGTAATTCTCAACAAATTTTTCCAACATCCACTACACTTCCAAAGATCCTAGACTGTGCACTGACTCTTAAAAAATGGGAACTATCAGTTCACTCAAAGTTCTCTTAGTGGCTATATAGCCTTCCACCGACAAGCAGAGGGCTACTCAGAGCTATCACACCCAACCACAGAATGATTCCTCAGGAGTATAGTAAACCTTTTTACACAACCCTGACATCCCATTCCTACATCTAAATCTAGTGTTGAAAAGCCTGACTAGACCTCCCTTGAAACCCCTGGCTGTTCCAGACAGCTGCACTCTGCAGCACGGTATGGGGAGGGGGTGACCAGCTCTCTGTGGAGAAAGAAGTAGTTCGGGGCTATTTAGGAAAGCTGGACGAGCACAAGTCCATGGGGCCAGATGCGTTGCATCCGAGGGTGCTAAAGGAGTTGGCTGATGAGATTGCAGAGCCATTGGCCATTATCTTTGAAAAATCATGGCGATCGGGGGAGGTCCCGGATGACTGGAAAAAAGCTAATGTAGTGCCCATCTTTAAAAAAGGGAAGAAGGAAGATCCAGGGAACTACAGGCCAGTCAGTCTCACCTCAGTCCCTGGAAAAATCATGGAGCAGGTCCTCAAGGAATCAATCCTGAACCACTTAAAGGAGGGGAAAGTGATCAGGAACAGTCAGCATGGATTCACCAAGGGCAAGTCATGCCTGACTAACCTAATTGCCTTCTATGACGAGATAACCAGCTCTGTGGATGAGGGGAAAGCAGTGGATGTACTATTTCTGGATTTTAGCAAAGCTTTTGATACAGTCTCCCACAGTATTCTTGCCAGCAAGTTAAAGAACTCTGGGCTGGATGAATGGACAGTAAGGTGGATAGAAAACTGGCTAGATGGTCGGGCTCAACGGGTAGTGATCAATGGTTCCATGTCTAGTTGGCAGCCGGTATCAAGTGGAGTGCCCCAAGGGTTGGTGCTGGGGCCGGTTTTATTCAATATCTTCATTAACGATCTGGAGGATGGTGTGGACTGCACCCTTAGCAAGTTTGCAGATGACACTAAACTGGAAGGAGTGGTTGATACGCTGGAGGGTAGGGATAGGATACAGAGGGACCTAGACAAATTAGAGGATTGGGCCAAAAGAAATATGATGAGGTTCAACAAGGACAAGTGCAGAGTCCTGCACTTAGGACGGAAGAATCCCATGCACTGCTACAGACTAGGGACCGAATGGCTGGGCAGCAGTTCTGCAGAAAAGGACCTAGGGGTTACGGTGGGCGAAAAGCTGAATATGAGTCAACAGTGTGCCCTTGTTGCCAAGAAGGCTAATGGCATTTTGGGTTGTATAAGTAGGGGCATTTCCAGCAGATCGAGGGATGTGATCATTCCCCTCTACTCAGCACTGGTGAGGCCTCATTTGGAGTCTGCAGACGAGAAGAATGAGGGGGGATTTGATAGCTGCTTTCAACTACCTGAAAGGGGGTTCCAAAGAGGATGGATCTAGACTGTTCTCAGTGGTAGAAGATGACAGAACAAGGAGTAATGGTCTCAAGTTGCAGAGGGGGAGGTTTAGGTTGGATATTAGGAAAAACTTTCTCACTAGTAGGGTGGTGAAGCACTGGAATGGGTTACCTAGGGAGGTAATGGAATCTCCTTCCTTAGAGGTTTTTAAGGTCAGGCTTGACAAAGCCCTGGCTGGGATGATTTAGTTGGGTTTGGTCCTGCTTTGAGCAGGGGGCTGGACTAGATGACCTCCTGAGGTCCCTTCCAACCCTGAGATTCTATGATTCTATGATTCACTTACATACCTGTCAATGAAAACGGTCTTCCTGGTGGCAATCACCTTGGCTACGAGAATAGGGGAAATAGCAGCTCTGATGGCACATCTTTCCTACACGGTATTCTTTTGGGACAAGGTCACACTCAGGCCACACCTGACATTCACACCTAAGGTGACCACCCCTTTTCACATGAACCAAATTATCCACCTTCCAACTTTTTACCCTGAGCCACACCGTGATAACAAGGAGGCTATACCGCACACACAAGGCGTTAGGAGCTCCCTGGCCTTTTACCTGGATAGGGCGAAGGCTTTTAGGAAGTTTCCTAGGCTTTTCCTTTCTACTGCGGAAAGATCCAACGGCTCAGCAATATCAGCCCAGAGACTTTCCATATGGGTCTCAAACTACATTAGACAATGTTATCGGGTTCACAACATGACACTTCCAGATGGTATTCTCACACTCCACTAGGTTGATATTTTCATCTGTTGCCTTCCTCAAGAATGTCCCTACAACAGAAATCTGTCCATACCTTCACAGAACATTGTGCGATTGGGGACTCCACCTCTGATGCCATCTTTGGCTCCACAGTACTGTCATCTGTAACTGACTCAACTCCGAAGTGCCAGCCTCCAGTGGGGATACTGCTTGGGAGTCAACTACAGTGGAGCACCCCGAAGGGATACTACTTGATGGAGCAGAGGATGTTACTCACTTTGTGTAGTAACAATGGTTCTTTGAGATGTGTCCCTATGGGTGCTCCACAACCCACCTTCTTCCCCTCTACTTCAGTTCTTGTCAATGACTCTGCGGTAGAGAAGGAACTGTGGGGGGTTAGCCTGTGTGCACTGGTTAGCCTTGTGGCGGGGCATGAGGACACATATGATGGAACTTCCAATTGCCTGTAGGCTAAATGTTTACAATGAGAGAAAATTTTACCAAAATAAGCAGGTTTGCTAGGCTTATCCTGAGGGGTTTTGCCATCTGCAATTATCTGAGCATTGTTTTTATGTCAATCCTTTGATGTCTACTAAGAGTACCAATCCAGTTCTAAATCCTTAATTCCAATTATAGTTTTGTAGGATGTTGTTAAATACACTGATATTTTAGTGAATTGATAACTTATTACTCATTTCATTATCAATTAAAATTACATTATTTGTGGGCTTCCTCTGCAAAAAACTGTTAATGGAGCCAATGCCATACATAAGGAAATCCAATATTATCATATATTTGCTTTATTGCATATTACAATTTTCCTTAAAATTATTTTTCTTATTTGTTCAGCTTAGTAAATGTACTAGCTAATACAGGAATTCTATGTGATTCAGAAAAAAAATGCTCATTTCTGAAGATACACGTTCACGTTGGGAAGGTTTACATAAGAATTTTTTTTAACGCCAAAATAGTGCTTGTAAATTACCAGATATTCCTGCCAGAGTGAGTAAGCCCCAGTTCTGCCACCCTTATGATATTCAGAGGTGTTGCTGTGGAGTTATGCTTTAATTCACTATAAGGGAGGCAGAACTGGACCTTTGAGAGTATGTCTATTCAACCTATGGCAGTGAGCCTCCCAGCCCAGGTTGAGAGATTTGGGCTAGTGTTCTACAAATAGCTGTGTGGATAGCTCTTGGAAGTCATAGCTTGGGCTGGAACTCTGGGCTTGTCTACACTACCGGCTGGATCGATGGGCAGTGATTGATCCAGTGCTGCTGGGGAAGTCTTGGGCCACTCTCCACCCCCCAGCAGCAGGAGTTTAGGTGTTGGGGGGCTCAGGACTGGAGACTAGGGTGTGAGGTGGTGCTTACTGGGGAGGGGATCGCCAGAAGGGTGACAGGAACTCTTCTCCCTCAGCTCCTAGCTCCACATGTTGCCTCTGCCCACAGGCACCACTCCCACAGCTCCCATTGGCTGTGGTTCCCAGCCAATGGGAGCTGCAGAACTGGAGGTTGGGGTGGAGCGGAGGCAGCATGTGAAGCTTAGGAACCGGAGGTCACTGCTTCCCAGGGGCCGGGTAGGGAACCTGCCCAAGTCCTGCCACCCCCCCCCCCAGCACCCGTGGCATCCCCCCCAGGCCACAGCCTCCCTGAGTACCTGTGGGATCCCCCCGGGCTGTGCATCACACCCCCACTGGGCTGTACCCTCCTTCCCCCCCCAGTATCCATGGTTCCCTGCAGGTCACACTTGCAGCACCCTCCCAGCACCTGTGGCGTCCCCCAGGCCACAGCCTCCTGAGTACCTGTGGGATCCCCTGGGCTGCGCACCCCACCCCCACTGGGCTGTACCCTCCTTCCCCACAGTATCCACGGTTCCCTGCAGGTCACATCTGCAGCACCCTCTGGCCACCCTCCACCTCCTCCCCCCACTGGGCTGCATCCTTCCAAATTTTAGTCAGGGATATATAGTATGAGTCATGGACAGGTCACAGGCTGTGAATTTTTGTTTACTGCCTGGGACCTGTCCATGACATTTTTACTAAAAATACCTGTGACTAAAACATAGCCTTAATAATATCTACAGCCGTGATTTTGAAAAAAATCAATTTGTGCTTCAAGATATGAAATCAAGGAGAGAGGGATTAAAGCTCTTGGTCAGGTGGTTAGTTTTAATAAAAAATGTTAAATATCTTAGGTCAAAATGTTCATACTTGAGTGCTTAAAGTTAGGCACATAAAACCCTATTTAGGCATCTAAATAGTGGCCTGATTTTCAAAAGTGAAAAGTTCTAGCCTCTGTTTGAAATTTATGGAGCCACAGGCACTGAGCATCTCTGAAAATAAGATAAATGTAGATTTAGGTGTCTAACTTTAGCCATTCAGGTATAAAAATTTTGATCTTAGTAACTAATTTCTAACATCATTGTTAAGTCTTGTGGTTATCCTTTAAAATTACCCGGTGCTTGAACTGGCAAGCAGCTCTACCACCTATAAATGATAGGTCCCTTCCTTCTTCCTTGTCATAAATTGGTTTGCTAACCAGTTATATGAAAGATCCATTGCGCTAAACAATGCATAGGGAATTTCCCAATATTGTCAGAAGTGGTGATGTGCACACACAAGGGATTTTCACAAAAGGAAAAAGTAAAAGAAACCAGAGAAGAAATCACCCAGGAGACCTAAACCATCAGTGCTGATAAACATGCCAGGTTTTCCTCATGGCAAGTGGTGAGAGACACCCTCTTGTTGGTAGCACAGTTTCAAAAATGTAGTTGGCATCTTGTAGCCACAAGACCTCCTAATGAATATATAATGTTAAGTGAGCATATTTCTAATAGCAATCAATCACTAAAAGCTAAATAACCTGGAATATCACTGTTATAATGGTTTCATGTCTTTATACTTGATTTATAATTGTGAAGTTTTTTTTTTTTTTTATATCTGTAGATATAGATATTTGCATGAGGGGATGTGTATCTGTGTACCCAAAAACATTACAATATATAGTTATATATGCACAATATTTATTTATTTTATATTTTTACAGCCCCTGAAGACGTACAACCACCTACAGCTATATCCTTTCCCACATTTTTACTACTGAGTTGGCGTCCTCCAACGAGACCAAATGGTATTATAACACAGTATGCTTTATATATGGATGCTGTATCAATCTACACTGGAAATGGAACTAAATATATTGTCAAAGGTGAGTTATATAGTGGTGACTCCTAAGATGGGTATGTCACAGTCATTGGGCTAACTGCACATCTAACCCTTCCTGGTCTTGTCAAATGCACCCTCCTCTCAGTTCTCAGGCCTGTAGCTATCTCCTGTGTTGGGGTGAAAGCACGTGGTTCTTCTGCTCTAGGCATGCATCGTAGACTGCCATCCCCAAGTCCTAACTGTGATTGCCTCAGCAGGCCTGATGTATCTTCGGAGCCTGCAGTTCTATTCCCTTCAGGAGCAATGACACCAGTGACCAGACACCCTTCTTATAGCAAAGTATTGATTAGAACAAAAGAATTTAAGAGAGAAACAGATCTTGTAATAGTAAAACAGACCAAATACATGTCTCGCTTACAAGATATCTAACCATTGTCCACATGGTGATCCTGGTAGATCTAGCTTCCTTATAGACTCCTCCACATAGCCTCACTCTGTCTGGGTGATCATCTATTCCCTTAACTCACAAACCTGTACATTCCCTCCCTGCCTTGGGGAGTCTTTAAATCTTGCTCAGTCCTTTTATCACCCCCCTTTACAGAAATCAAGTCTCCTCTTAACTTTTTATAGTCCTTTGATCTGGTAACTTTCAGCTTTGGCAAAACGAGGCTTGAAACGTGTTGGAGATAGGAGGTAAGATCCCCCAAGCTACTAATTTTCCTCATTGTCTTTCAAATGTGTGTCTGGATGGCCTTCTCTGTGTTGCCTTCCTGCACAGCCCCCATTGAATTTGAGCATATAATAAACGTTTCACTACCTCCAGTATAACTTGTACAGTCTATCTCAATATCTATTTTACATATCTGTATCCTTAGATTATTACATAGCAGCTCCATGACCCTCATTGGCTGTTTGTATTGATGTACAGTCATCTGACATCTTACTTTCACTTTAACCTTTTTTTCCATCAACATACCACAAATTAGTCATTCAGGATTATCATACAATAAAAATAATGAACTATGTGTAGCCTTGTGCAGCAAAAGGAATAGTCTAGTTCAGTCACAGTTTTATGCATGTTTGTAGATATGTGTAAAACCAAAAAAGATATTAAAATCATAATCTACCCAGGATAGAGGAGGGTCAGGGTCTTACTTTCTTTTTACTATAACACCTTTGCATATTATAAGACCTCAAAGACATTTCTGCATTTTGAGTTAGTACAAAACATTTTTAAAAATGCATAGTTCAATTTTTTTTATTTGCACAGGCCATAAGCTACTAGTGCGGTGGGTCAGTTCTGACACTGAAAAATGAATCCAGTTAGAGAACCTCCTGAAGGCTGTTGATGTTTGCTATAATAAATAGCGCACACTTTAAGTCAAACTTTTTCATTCTGTATTCAAAGGTAATGGATTTTTTGTAACCATAGTAACCTTGTTGTATTTCTGGATAAATACATGAGGTATATACATTCTGGTTTTATTTTTGAATATAAACTACCACATTATATATTACTAATAATATGAAAAATAGGATATAGGTTAGCATAATGACAGCTTAAACTAGTATGCATTTTTCTTCTGCAAAATATAAATATTTATCAAAAATATAGGTTCAATTAGTTTCACCCCATTCCTGCACCCAGTTTTCTGGTATTCTTGTAGTACCATTTATCTTTTTTTCCAAGATCTCCATTAATCTCTTATTACTGTCCCATAACATTCTTTTTAAAAATTTGGAAGCAAAAATACATGTGCTTCCAGTCTTCTTATTAAAAACATTATTGAAAGATTTGTGCTGATGTTGTTACTAGGGTTGTGCTCTGCCCCGTAGCATGTATTTGCAAAATGGTCATGAATTAGAAAGTGTGAAAAACATTTTTGGAATATGTTCACCATGCTAGTGGTTTTTTGAAAAGTGCATATCAGATTACATCGTGACTGATAACTACTCTCTAAGCTGTAATGAAGAGTTATCTATTGAAACTGCAGTCAAGATAATTTTTATAATTTTCCTACCAGCAATTAAGGGTAGGCTACTCTCAAAAGGCTCAATATTTGGCTCATCATCCAAAATGTTGGATGCTTCTCTGAGACTTTTCCAGCCAGACCCGATTCTGTAAAACTAGCCTAAAGAACAGACTTTTAATGACATTTTTAGTACTCGTTTTTGTGGTAATATCTGGAAATAATGGAAGAACCACCTTTCTCACGGTAATGTAGCATTTCTGTTTCTGCTCCTGGCACAAACATTTATATGAACGTTTCAGTACCTTAACGTAAGTTTGGTTTCCCTTTGTTTTTTTGAAATGGGCAAAGGCTTACAGTTTCAGTCCCTGAATTTGATTACTGAAATTTGATTAATGAATTTGATTACTGAAGAAAATATATTGATAGGTCTACTAGGAAACTCCCCATCTCCCCAGAGACAGCAGGACTCAGTTTCACCAAAATGGGACTAGCTGATTGCAACTCTGATAGAGTCAAAGACAATTTTCAGAGGGCAGGCCAGTTTAGTTCACTGCCTGTAAATATGTCTCCTCTTCCATGTGGAAGCCCCTACCATTGCCCCATTTAGTGTTATTCAGTAAGACCCAGTTTCCTTCCAATGGAGTCCCTGCTTCTCACCAAGAGTGCATCATATTTGTAAATCTCTTGCTTTTTAACTGATATTAGTTGCTAAATGGAAGAAGATTGATAGTCTCCTCATCTGAACTGGTGGAACATGAGTCACTTTCTCATTCTCTCTTACCATATGGGACATGACATGTATGACTGTTTGCTTCTGTGCCACCTTTATCTTGCAGCTGATTTCTCACTCTGCTTGAGGTGTGCTGGAAATGTGGAAGGAGCCCAGGGGAAGAAATGTGATCTGAGTCAGAAGGTTGGGATTTAGGTCACCAGAAATCCAAGTCATTCTGACTCAGGACTATTTAGATTTCTAGCCTAGATTTCTGCTTGGCTCTAATTTTAATCAAAGAAATGTCATTTTTGTTGCTAAAATGGAAGGGCCTTTGTTTCCTTACATAACCTGCAATCTGCTCCTTTGTAAGCTGGAGGAGTCATTACAAAGTGGCACAAAGTAATCTTTCTTCTCCAAGGGCTATATCTGCACAGTGATAAAATCAAAGGATTAAAAGCCAGATTCTGGGACTCTCCAGTGTTGTATCTGTCTCTCCTGCCTGTTTTTTTGTTTGTTTGTTTGTTTTTGCTTTGGGTGTGAAGGTTAGTGCTGTTGGCTTCTACTGAGCATGTGCATACTGGTTTTTCAGAGGCATATAATTTGGCCAAATTGGGTAGATTTTCCTAGGAACATCAAAAAGCACCTCTCTGGTCCCTAGGGAACACCCCTTGCCAGAGCATGGTGTCTCTAGAGCTTCTTATGAAACATTTGTAAGATTTTTTTTTCACATTAGCAAAACAATGTGGTTTTATCTAATATCATTCTCATAAATGGCTGACCTATTTTAGCCAAAACATTTTTTTAAATCAGCTCAAGGCAGACAGCATGGAAAGAAAGTTTCAGCACAAGTGGTTAAAGTTTGGCAAAGTTGTAAACAAGAGAAAACTGTGTTTTATAATGAAAAGTATCAGACAACTTTAACTCTAGGCATTGCTGCCAGCACAACTTATAATGCGCAAAGAAATAATAATATAGCACAAACTTTTCTGAGGAGATTGCTAGTGATGATTGATTGTCAAAATCTGAGCAAAATTTCTCCCTCCCATGTCATCTGAAAGCTGGCTACTTTTGTGAGAAAAGTTTCTGGTAAAAGCCTGTAGTGAAAATAGTCTTCTTTTCTATAGTGAAACACATTTGATTATCTAACCTGGTGAAGCCAAGAAAGACATTACTTGCAGATATATGTGACACACAAAATGTTTATATTTCCATCACTGTAGAGTGTAATCTCCAACTTTGACACTGAGCACACTGAGGATGTAAAAGTCTGCATTTTCTCCAGCACTGCATACTTGACACTGCTAACAAATTTGGTTCATTTAATTTCTCTTGCATATAGTAATGACTCTGATTGTGAATCTTTAAAAGAAAAATATTCCTATTAATACTCATCTGATTGAAACTGTTATTTTCTCTGCCACACAGTTAGAAAGAATAGTGTTTGCATTATTTCAGGAAAGGGATACTTCACTGAACAAGTCACAGAGCCAGATTTTCAACTAGCTCAATAGAGCTGTGCCAGTTTACAACAGCTGTGGATCTGACTCACATTCGCTGGCTTTCTACAGTTAAATTACAAATAATAATCTTTTCTGGTGTCTGTGATATGTCACTTTTGATCATTTAGTTTTTCTGGAGTATAAAGACAAGGGTAATCCTTAGAAAGAGAGAGAAGAAGATAACCTATAGGAATAAGTAACAGTTGGCTGGCTCAAGTAGAGTGACCAGGTGTCCGGTTTTGGACCCAAATACCCAGTCAAAAAGGGATCCTGGTGGCTCTGGTCAGCACCGCTGACCATGCCATTGATTGTCTGGTTGGCGACGCTGCACAGAGGGGCTGGCAGGCTTCCTGCTAGCCTCTGCGCTGTGCAGCTCCCGGAAGCAGTGGCATGTCCTCCTCAGGCTCCAATGCGTAGGGGCTGCCAGGGGGCTCTGCACACTGCCCCCACCCCCAAGTGCCACCCAGAACCTGCCCCCCTGTCCCCCTTCTGGGCCCCAAACTCCTGCCCCAGCCCTGATCCCCCTCCTCCCTCCAACCCCCTCAGTCCCAGCCTAGAGCACACTCCTGCACTCCAAACCCCTCATCCTCAGATAGAACCCTCTCCCTCCCTCCCACATGTCCCAACCCCCTCCTTAGCCCTGATTTCCCCCTCCTGCCCTCCGAACCCCTCGGTCCCAGCCCAGAGCACCCTTCTACACCTCAAAACCTCATCTCAGCCCCACCCCAGAGTCTGCACCCCCCCAGCCAGAGTCCTCACACGCTCCTGCCTCAGCCCAGAGCTCCCTGCCATACTCTGAACCCCGTGGCTCCACCCCACGGCCCCCTCCTGAACGCCATACCCCTCATCCCAAGCTGGCACCCTCACCCCCTCCCACACCCCATCCCCCAAGCCAGCCTGGTGAAAATGAGCAAGTGAGTGAGGGTGGGGAGAGCGAGTGACGGGGGGCTGGGGGATGGAGTGAGCGGGGGCGAGGCAGGAGCGGGACTTCAGAGGAGGGGCAGGGACGGGGCGAGGGTGTTCAGTTTTGTGCGAGTAGAAAGTTGGCAACCCTAGGCTCAAGTTGTTCTTGAACTTGAATGCTGAAAGACAGATTTTGTAAGACCAGACAGCTCAGAGTTGGAGAAGAGAATGAGGAGACTTGTTGAATTCTATGATTAATAATAGGGATGGGGTGAGAGTTCAGCATCTCTTAAAATCAGGGCCCACTATGTCAAATATTCAGAAACTGAAGCACCCAAAATTAGTCAACACTTATATTAATTCTTTTCTTGAAATCAATGATAAACCGTATCTTTAATATATGTGATCGCACAAATGCCATACTTCTTCAAGAAACACTTTTGGACTTTTTTTTGTCCTTTCCACACCTATAAAATTCTACTGATTTTGCGTTTATTATTAGGAATCCATCACAATTGTGTCAACACTTTATTTACTGTACAATTAAACATGACTTAAATGAAGGGAAATCCAGAAAACATTTGAACTGCAGAGTTTGATCGCCAGTCAGGGCATCACAAAGAGGAAAAGGCCTGTTAGATCATATGATTGTTATTGCTATGGTTATTCTAATTAAATATTGAATAGCATGGTAGCACCCAAAGACCGCAGCCAAGATTGGAGCCCCATTGTGCTGGGTGCTGTAGAAATATAGAAGAGACACTCTTTGCCCTGACAGCTTACAATTGCTAGATACTGTAGTATTTCTGTGGGAGCCACTGTGGGATTGTTTCCTATCTTCAAAGATGTAATATTTGTAAATATCTGAAAGAGCCAAGTCTTCTGTTTCACTAGGTCCTAGGATAACCTATTCCAAAGAGTCATTCAACATCAATATAACATTGGCATCCAGTTAATGAATTTAAAACTCTAGTTTGTTCTGGAAGCATTGGCACCTGCTGTATTAGTGTGAGCAATAGAATATTCATCTTCACCTGAAATACTACCCATGTTACACAAAGAGATATGAACTGAAGTCCAGTTGTCATTTTCAGGGTCTTGCTCTAATGGGCTACAGTTCAACAGTCACCATTCCCATATGACTGAATGACACATCCAGATCATAAGGCAGTACAGCAAGCAACATACTTCCCAAAGCAGTACAAAAAGAACATCATCCCTGCTGCAGGTTTCATGTGGGCCAAAATACTTAAACATTATGATGAGCACTATAAAACCCCCCCAAATAGTTGTATTGATGCACCCAGCACTAGAGGGCAGATTACACCAGGTTTATGGAAGGAGTAGGCTTCCCTTAATGTTATATATATATATATATATATATATATATATATATATATATATATATATATATTTAAGAAAGCACATTTGATACACCTGAATTGACAACACTGACATTGCCAGTGACCTGTACTAGTGTAATTAATTCTTCAGACCCAGAATGCAGATTCAGCAGGCACAAAACCAAAGGGCAATTGGGACTGTCTGAGTCTGTCATTTCTGTGTTCCAACTTCAAATGGAAGACTCTAGTCCATTCACTGGACTTAACTGTACAGATCCGGAGGCCAGGGAGGAAAGCATTATGTTTATTTGTAGCAGCTCTCTTGTATCATTTTCTGTTGCAGTGCATTAGTGTAGTGTTAAATAAAATCTGCTTATTTAAAATCCTTTTAAATAGTGTTTAAATATTTCCTGCTGATACAATCTGCTAAAGTAGTTATCCTTGCTGCAGATTTCAGTTAACCTTGTCGCAGATCCTAAGCCTGGAGCTACACAGACTTTTAGGGGCCTTGATTATGGAGCAAAACCTAATGGTGTCATTATAAAACCACAGCTGGACAAGCTTCTGGAATCCTTGTCCTTCAATCAGATTTGGGTAACACAGCAAGCCAGGAGAGAACTCATGTTAACCCTGCCTGAATTGCTGAGCTCTCAGGTTATTTGGGCACCACTTTCTAGAAATTAAAATAATAAAATAAAACTCAAATTATAAAACAAAAGGGATTGGCACCTCCAAATCTGCCACATATACAAGCACAAACTGTTTTGAACAAATGGCTTTCTCCGAAGCTAATAGCAATGGATTAGCCAAAATAACAGAAAAAAAGGCACATTTGTATGGCAATGTAGGGAAAGTGCATTGCTGCTACCCATTCTGGATCTGTTCAGTGAACAGAGAGAAGGGAGGCATTAAGCTTCCAGGTCTATCAATCACAAGCCTTGACAAGATTTAAAGTCACTCAAAAATGCAAAAAGCCCAAATGATCCTTTCTTTCCTGTGATCTTACACCAAGAGTTTCTCATAGTAAGAAATGTGTAAGACACTAGTCCTTTAATTGTCCCTTCACAAATATGTAGGTTGGATAAGAGAGTTTAAAATACCAAATGCTGTTTGAGTGATATTGCATACTGAAAGAGAGGATGTAAGCCCAGTATTCACCTAACTGCAGTGTATTTGTATTTGTAAAATGAAATACAGTAGTCTACTTGCAAATCATGGGGCTGATTCCCCTCTCACTTCACCTTTGTAAATTAAGAGTAGCTCCAAAGAAGTCAGTGGAGTTACAGAAGGTCAAATATGGTGTGATAGGCAAATTGTGCCCCATGCATTTTATATTTAAATTACCATAGACTATGTTAACCAAGGGTGAGAAGATAGTTCATGGTTCATGTTCATTCAGTTGTAGGTCTCTGCTAACAATGGTGCAGGTTGTGACGGTGGTTCTTGTAGGTACTTGTCCCGTAAGAACTGGACTGAAACTGCTAATTCTTTTGACCTCAGCCACTGATATGAAAGTAGTTTTATGGTGGATGTTGTTTGGGCTCCTGTAGTTTGAGTGCCTAAAGATAGGCACCTAAATAAGTGATTGGGGTTGTGGATAAAGTTTATCTAGTTGATATAGTGTACTTGGATTTCCAGAAAGCCTTTGAAAAATTCCCTCACCATCAGCTCTTAAGGAAACTAAGTAGTCATGGGATAAGAGGGATGGTCCTTTCGTAGGTCAGTAACTGGTTGAAAGATAGGAAACAAAAGGTAGAAATAAATAGTCTGTTTTCATTTTGGAGAGAGGCAAACAGTGGTGCCCCCCAAGGATCTACACTGGGTGCTGGGCTGTTCAACATATTTATTAATGATCTGGAAAAGGGAATGAATAGTGAAGTTGCAAAGTTTGCCCATGATACAAAATTATTACAAAGCAGACCATGTGAAGTTACAAAGGAGTCTCACAAAACTGGGAAACAAAATGACATGAAATTCAATGCTAAGTGCAAAATAATGCACATTTGGAAAAAAATAATCCCAACTATACAGATATAATGTTGGGTTCTAAGACAGCTGTTCCCATTTAAAAAAATCTTTGAGTCACCATGGATAGCTCTCTGAAAACTTCCATTCACTGCCTAGCAGTGGTCAAGAAGGCTAACAGTATATTAGGAACCGTTCAGAGAAGGATTAAAAAAAAAGACAAAAAAATCATCATACCACTACATAAATCCATGGTGTGCTACTCAAATAGGATCTAGTGGAACTGGAAAATATTCAGAGAAGGGCAACAAAAAAGATCAAGGGTATGGAATTACTTCCCTGTGAGGAGAGACTAAAAAGATTAGGGCTGTTCATCTTAGAAAAGAGATACCTAAGGGGAGAGACGATAGAGGTCTATAAAATAATGAATGGTGTGGAAAAAGTAAATAGAGAAGTGTTATTTACCTTTTCACTCAATACAAAAACCAGGAGTGACCCAATGAAAATAATAGGCAATACATTTAATACAAAAAAGAGGAAGTACTTTTTAACTCAACACACAATAATCTGTGGAACTCATTGCCGTGGGATGTGGTGATGGCCAGAAGTATAACTTGGTTCAAAAAAAGAATTGGATAAGTCCATGGAAGATAGATCCATTAATGGCTATTAGTAAAGATATGATTTGGTCACAGATTTGGTAACTTTAATGAACCTCCATGACTTCTTTGGCTTCAGCCCCCTGCCTCAGCCACTGTGGAAGGGGCAAGGGCTGGAGCTGTCAGTCCCGCCTCCTTGTGTGGCTTGGGCTTCAGTCCCCCCGGTGGGCAATCCCACCCCCAGATGCTGGTTAGTTTTAGTAAAAGTCACAGGCAGATTGTGGGCTTCTGTGAATTTTTGTTTATTGCCCGCAACCTTTCCGTGCCTGTATTAAAATTAACCGTGACAAAATCTTAACCTTAGCTATTAGCCAAGGTGATTAGGGATTCAGCCTCCTGCTCGGGGTGACCCTAAACCTCTGACTATCAGAAGCTGGGAGTGGAAGATAAGGTGGATCACTCCGTTATTGCTCTGTTCTGTGTACTCCCTCTGAAGTTCTAGTATGGGTCGCTGTTGGAGACAGGATACTGGGCAAGATGGACCATGGCCTGACCTAGTATGACAACTCTTATGTTCTTATAGTCTTAGAATTTCTGATGTGTTGAGTACCCTCACTCAGTCTGAAGTCAACTGGGCCACTTATTTTTGATGCCAAGATGTGGTACACAAATTTGAAAATTTTCACTTATCTTCACAGTGGTAGAAACTGGACAGTTATATTTGACATCAAGACTTAAAACTAAACTCTGGTTTTGCTTTCTTCAGATAATATGTGTATGTTACCATTAACACTTTTAGAGAGATTAAACTTTTTTTTAATTTGGGCTTTATTGAACGTTTAAAAATTGACAACCCCCAAAGAACAAAAATAAGAGATTGGTGGATTTGGGGCTCTGCAAAATATTCACAAAAGAACAGATTGTAAACACCTTATTCACATTGGTGAATATGAGGATTTTGCATATTTTGGAAAGAGATGGGGGTGTTTTTGGAACAGAGTCTAATTTCATGAAAAACTGGTGGAATGTTGTTGCTTTCACTCACAATAATGCCCACTTTTCAATGAAACTCTGTCCATGTTCACTCAAAAAGTTGGAGAACCACAAAAATCTCCACATTTTTTAAACTTCTTAAATTGGACGTTTTCTTTCCACAAAGATGAATTTTGTATTGAATCCCATTCAAATTTAAAATTTCACGTGGATCAGTGCAAGAATTTCAGTTTCATGAAAAATAATTTATAAGTGAACATTTGGGAGTATGAAATGATCCCGGATAAAACGGCAAATATTTTTTTCAGTGAATGTATAGCACTTAATTTACATAACTGGAAAGGGAAAGAGTACTAGAAACATTTATGACAAATTGGTGTGTAAGTAAAAGAAACTACAGTTGGACTAAGTTACTAGATGTCACAAGCAGCAGTGCTGCATGCTGACGATTATTGCTGGCTATTAACCCTTTGGGATTGCACCACCTGCATTGCACCACCTGCACAATTGAATGTGTTCCATGTGTCCTAATATTCCAGTGACACCATTGAAATGTTCATCGATGGTAGCAACACAACAGGCAGGTGCACTGGAGGCCCAGCAGTGATAGTGTAATAGTGTAATAGTGATAGTGTAAGACTAACACGGCTGCTACTCTGAAACCTGTTCTTTTTGTAATACTTCTGTATGTAATGCTCTTCTCCAGGAAGACAGATGGAGAATATTACAGGGCTGCTTGCTCTGAAAGGATCAAAATCAGTCCATGAAGTCAATGGAGCTGCATCTGCTTACATGAGGGTGAATCTGAGACAGTTCTTGCTCCCAATAGGTGAATGGATGTTTACTAGTGACCCTCACAGGAGAAGGTTTAGGTCTTTTCTTTAAATTTTTTATTTGCACTGCATCCTCACTCATAATCTCCATCCCTCTTTGGAGTTGCACATGCAGTACTGCCCCCTGCACCTACTGGATAGTTAATACA
The DNA here is from genome assembly GCF_016161935.1 of Mauremys reevesii. NCBI lineage: Eukaryota > Metazoa > Chordata > Testudines > Geoemydidae > Mauremys > Mauremys reevesii. The sequence goes on from NC_052625.1 coordinate 49,174,448, forward strand.
TTAATTAGTTTGAAAACTATTTTAATTGTTTGAGAGACTGGAAATCTGTATTCTGTCAATTTTAGCAGTGAGTGAACCTCAGAGGTTTGGACATTTGGTAAACTTTGCGTGAGCATCCAGATATCTGGATGTTTGTTCAGGCCTCTTGCTTCTGTAAATTTGTGGTGAAAAATCTGAGAATGACTTTTAAAAATTGTTCCAGATTGTTTTACCAGTTAATATCACTAAACTATTTCTATTTATGTTTAGAAATAATACAGGACCAGCCTTTCCTTCATTGTTCTCAGCACTCTTGACAGTTTGGACTGCTGGAAGAAGATTCTTGTATTTTCCAAACCTGCTGCCCCCTCTCCTAAATTATGCAAAAAGGTTTGCAGGGCATAAATCAAGTCAGATTCCAGCTTGATGTGTCGCAAAAATCATGAAAGGAATTCTGGCAGATTTCTTTTCCTGTTGAATCAGAAATCCTGTTGCAAGAATTTAACCTACATTTTTATACCTACCACCCAAATTGTTTACATAAAACTTTATAGCCATTTAGTTGGTACTGAACTCCATCAGACTTTTCACTACTCCTTTAAAATATGGTATTTTTTATGATAATCCACTTCTGATCTAAATTGCTGTTTGGCTTCAAACGTTTTTTTATACGACAGATATATTCATACCAATCATAAAGATTCATACCATGTAAATATAGGAACAATTTAAGATGATGTATTACAAAGAAAATAAATAGTGCATAAGCACTAAAATTAAGTGAACATAAATCGAAGCATGTAAGGAAAATATCAGATTAGTGTTCTTTAAGTAATGCATAAACTCAAAATCTTTTAAGATGACTATCATGAGGCAGATGAGAAACGGAGTTCATTACTATTTCAGTGATGGCAGCATTGCAAATACTGCACTCCATTATTGTAGATGCAACTTAAATGTTCATATATTGATTTCTTTTTTTCTGCCATTGCTGGCAATGTATATGATGGCATGTAAATCAACATCTGGATTCATAATTTAACAATGCTGTTGTTGTTTAATCATTTCAGTAATGTACTGCACAGCACAAGGTCAGCAGATGTAAGGGGAAAAAGCGTCAGCTGAGGAAAAGTGAATTTTCATTCTGATGATAATCTTCTGTCTTGTGTCCTGTATCAAGGAGTATATCTCTGCTCATTTTTTATTCTAGTTTGCTATTAATCAGTGAAACTTGAGATCTTTTTATAATAATCCTTATTAATGCCTGAAGGTTCTATCAGCGTAGGTACATCAAAATATGTAATTTTGTACAAATATCCTTATGGAAACATTTAACATTCTGTTTTTAGATTTATCGGGGCAATATAAATTAGAGTAGTTTGGAATAAGTATTTGATAAAGAGCAGCAGAAGATAAAATATTTCTTGTTTGAACTTAGGATGGCATCAGAGTGGAGCTATGTTACATTCAGAATGGAAATATTTGATCTTGCAATGAAGCCATTTGAATTGGCTTTTACATTAAAAAGATTTATTTTGAATTGATGTATAAATAGGATATATGATGGAATTTACTGGGCAAATAAATATACCACTTCTAGTGAGGGGTAAAACTCATTTTTCTTGAGAGGTAAATGTATAATTGAATATGAATGCTCTGTTTACACTGTACATTACAATGTTGTACATTTAAAGTGTGCTCGCAAAACCATTATTTTTATTATCTTTTGCACATTGCAATGGCAGTGGTGCACTGGAATATTTCTTTTTTGTGTCTTTTCTAACTGATCCAGAGGCTACAGAACTTGCATTACATGGCTACCCTGGACGTACAAGTGAGGGAATACAAATAGTATATAAAACACATAACATTCTAAACCCAGAGATACTTAAGGTCTCTCTCCAGCATCCCTCTAAAGTAATTGAAGCCAAATTTCTCTCTCTTTTGAGGCTCCATCTGATTCAGGCCTTGGAATATTAATAATACTTAGCACTCTATGTATTCAAAGCATTTTAAAGATATTAGTTCTTACAGTTTGCCTGGGGAGGAAAATAGGCAACTAGTGTTAGCCTCATTTTTCAGACAGAGAAACTGAAGCACAGCACAGAGAATCTGATGGCCAGATTTCCACAGATGCTGAACATCCCACAGCTCCTATGGCACCACTGAAAATACAACTTACCCAAGGTCACACACCTGAACAGAGCCTGCATAAGAGCACAGCAGTTTGGGCTCCCTCGTCCATGCTTAATTTACTTGGCCACACTGTGTTTCAAGTCAAAAAATTGTAATTAGAATTCATATAAATAGATGTTGAACAGAGCTGTAAGGAATGTGAAATATCTTGGTACAAACATATTACCTTTGCGTTAAGAATAGGTATTTCTGTTTAGTGAAAAGAAATAATTATTGTTTGAATATGTGTTACCAACTTGTCCCTACATGATATCAGATGACTAGAGCTATTTGATGACCACAATAAAACAGTTGGACTGCCCTTTTAAGAGGGCTGCTCCTCCTCTCCCTCTTCATTGGTTTTGAGCCCATGGTGACACAGAAGGCTAGAATGAGTGGAATGTATAAGCAAGGTTCAAAGGGGACAGGTGACAAAAGCCTACATGTAGATATAAATAAAGGTGACATTAACAGAAGGCTGGATATTTGGGGGAGGATGGAATATTATAGTAGAGTTATAGGAAGCAACAGGTGGGAAGACCAGGGGGGAATCTGCTTTAATATCTTTGATGTCTATTCAGAAAAGCAACAAATTTGGGAAATAAATAGGAAGAACTGAAAGTATTAATACATAAGTTAAATTATGACTTAATTGGTATCACTCAGAATTGGTAGAATAAATCTCATCACTGGAATATTAGTATAAAGGGGGAAAAGGAAGGAGGTATTGCATTACGCATCAAGAACATACACACTTGCAATAAAGGTAGGAAGTCAAGAAGGAGAGGATAACCTACAGTGTCAACAACCACAGACAGGACAAGGAGAATGAAGATGGAGTAGAAGCCCTAATATATAGCCAGAATAAGAAACCTAAGTGTGAGCTTTTTCAGGATAGTGAGGGGAGGAGGCCAGACTGGAAAGGATCCAAGATGGAGTTACAGGAGATTAAATCAGTGTATCATGTAGACATTGTGTTTGAGTTTAGAGATGAAGAGGAGGAGGCCGATGAGTTGATGACTAGTGGCTGAGAAGGTCCATTATGTGGTCTGGAGCCTCCTGCAATCTTTTTTTTCCTGGCATGGGGAGAACAGAAACTTCATAGGAACAGAAACTTGAATTTGTTCTTTCTCTTATTTAAAGCTGCTTAATGTTTGAATTATGAGCCAAATACCCAGGCATGTCTCTTATGTACATTGTGGGAGGGACAGGTGATTTTACACCACCTTTCTGCTCTGCTGATCCTGGAGACCAGCCCTATATGGGCCAGTTGAGGAGTCCAACTAATCTGCTTGACCAATGTGTCTGGACATTCTTCTCACAACTCTGTGTTCCATGCCCTGGAAGGGCCTTCCCATAGAAACAAGTTTTGATAGGAGCATTGAGTACATTTATCAGATAGATTATTTGGGATAATTGAGACACAGGCTAATCTCTTTAAACATTAGGGTAAAAAGGGGAGTTTCCATTTTGTCAGATGAAAGGTTTTGGGCTCCTGTTGTGAGGCTGGCAGGATTTAATATCATTCTTTTAATGCCACAAATTTATTTTTTTCAAACTCCTATGTTGTATTGGGAATGTGAATATATGCATAATTGAAGCCTTTCTGTTAAATGTATATCCAAATATAAAACACATTGGCCAAACAATACTCAAAATAATGTAAAATACATTGAAAAAACATATCAGAATAAGATAATGTATGTCTCTCTAATTTCCTGGAACCAACGCGGCTACAACAGCACTGCATAAGATAATGTATGGAGTTCCCTGAAAAAGAGATGCTTGTATCTTAGCTTAACTAGATAAATCTCTGGCAGAGCCGAGAGAGAGGCAGCAAAAACAGATGGTAGCTAGAACTAGAATGCGATTGACAATATTTGCATATAGGGCAAAGGAAAATTCCAGGGGACTAAATGGACTGATTTGGTTTGAGGCAGTTCAGAGAAATTACAAGAAAACTACTTTCACCAAATAGTCTGCCCCAAGTGATTCCTCTTTGGGAAGCACATTAATCAATGCTACATTACTCTGCCATAGAACCACACCTCCTTACCCCACCTTACAGTTAGGTGCCACTGTTTTGTGAAGGCAGATTCACTGTGGCTGAAGCTGCAGGGCAGTCCGTTGATGACATGGCCTTCCTTTCCCATCAGATAAACCCCCCATCAAAATCGACAGTAGTTGGAAGTCTCAGCAGGGGACTGGAATGGGCATGGAGACGAGGTTAATGCTCCATTCCTACAGATAGTCTCTCTAGAAAGCTCACTGATGAGGGAGTGTGGGGAAGGTTGTAGCACTACTGCCTATGCTGTATCCAGGGGCGGCTCTAGACACCAGCGCGCCAAGCAGGCACTTGCGGCCTTTCCCCCGGGCGGCGGGTGGCTGGGTGGAGCTCGCCGGCGGGCGGCGGTCGCGGGTCCGGAGAGGAGACCGACCGGACCGGCCGCAGGGCGCGCCGGCGCGGCCGGTCCCCCCCCCCCCCGCTCCCGCTTGCGCGCACAGCGCAGGGCTGCTGGGGCTCCGGTGGCCGCCCGGCCCCGGCAGCGGCGCCGGCAGGCTCCACGGGAGCCGGAGCAGCGAGAGACAGAGGCCGACCGGGAGCGGCGGCGAGCGCGGCGCGCTGCCAGCGCCTGCTGGGCAGCCTACGCCCCTGAGGCTGTATCTGTTTTGTACGTAAAAAGAGGATTCTGGTTTTCCAGAGTTGTAAATCTGGCACCTTCTGAAAGCACAAAAATCACTCAGAGTTAACCAAGAGATTTTCTTTGTGCAGAAATTGTCCCGTGATTCTTCATTACAGTCAGACTGAGTCTCTAGGAGTTGCCATAGAAGTAGTGCAGCTCACACCGGTAGTAGCAATGGTGAGAATTATCCTACGGGCAGGTCATCAGACATTTTACCACCTTGTCATCTAAGCCTGGAGAACCCTGTGGTAAAAAAGCTGGTGAACACTGATGCCCCACCTGCACAACCACTCCCATCACTGAGTACAACGGTGAGCAGTTTCCCCACAAGCCAGGGGCTATGAGTCCAAAGAGAAAACTTATAACCTCCATTCTGACAGACAGCTCCACAGAGACTAAGGCCAAACCTTAAGAAGGGAGAATCACCTGCAGAGCATTGCAATTCCCATGGAAGACTGAGAATTGCTGGTGCCCAGAGATTCATATGATGAGATTTATCTCAACATTTGCTCCTAACTTTCTATGTGTTCACTGTGTTTTGATATATTTTAATACATTTCATAGGATTGGCCAGTCTTCTCTCCAGCCCTCTCTGCCCACCTTTTGTTGTTTTACTGCAGTATTACAGTGTATGTCTGTTACAGTTGTCACTCTGAGACAAGCAAATCCAGAAAGCTTTCCTCAACAAGCTAACAGAAAGGAAATAAATTCTCACCAATAATACTTAATGGTTAATAGTCTGTAGTCTTTCTGTACTATAGAAAGTAGGACATGGAGAATCTGAACTGAGGATCTAGGCTAGAGGGGGAAAAAGGGAAATGTATAGGGACTGTGGGGAATGAATAATATACCTTTTTCTGTACGCATGAGAGTGGGGACTTCAGAAGTCTCTTAAGGGTTCACCACTTGTGAATTATGCATCTCACTCTCACTAGTAGGCGTAAATGCATAATTCTAATCTGTTCTTATTACTTATTTATAACACACCAGTAGAATGTAAATTCTATGCCTCCTTTGTACAAGCTGCACATGCCACTTACGGTATGCAGATATTTCAAGGACCCTACACAGACAACTTTCTTGGTGTAGCACATCATTCCCAATTTAAAGGCCTAAACTTCTAATGATAAATTAAACCTATTCTTCCCCAGTTCACAGGTGGATCGTGCAGGAGTGCGTGCAAGAGAAAAGGGGGAGAATTAATAGAAAATAAGTATTCAGCTTGAAATAACCTACTCTGCATTATTATCATTGTTATTTATTATAGTTACTGTAATAAACTGTACATGGTTGGGGAAAAGCCTGCAACAAATACTAAATTTATGAGATCGGGGACAGGTGATTGTTCTTTCTTTTCATGTAGCTGACATTGATCAATTTGTATTTTTCCCTGATGATAGTTTTTGCCATAATAACTGTTTGGTGGCCCTTTACTATTGAGTTATGGTTGCAACACACTCCACATACGAGAAGGAGCCTGTGAACTTAATATCTTAATCTGGGCATCCTATAGATACACAATAATACAAAGCATCTGACTGCACCACCTGTTATCTGTGTACCCACAAATATGATTTATTCTGTTAATCCTAGTTTAATGCATCACATCAGATTGTGGAAGTTATGTTATCTGTTGATATTACTGACACTATATGACATGGCTAGGTAGTGCAACACATCAGCTACAAAAATGTAAACATTTACATGGTCTTTTTCCCCCCCTATATTAAAGATTAAGAGAAATTGAAAAGGACCCTTTTCCCAACTACGTATTAGGAATTAATCCTCAGCTGTAGCTGAATTCTGCTCAGCACTGCTAAGGAGACAGTAAAAAGGTGGCTTTACACCACTTTTATCTCCCTCCCAATCCTAGGGCCAGCTGGAAGCTGGCTCAGCTCTTGTACAATTTAGAACATCCTCAGAGCTGCTCTAAATTGGTCTGGCTAGTATCAGGGCTCAGCTCACCAGTGCGATTGCCGGAGTGCAGTGGTTCTTTGGCCATACCCCTTTCTTCCTGGCAGCACCCCAGATGCACTTTTCTCTGGATCTGGGAAGAGGGTGGTATGCCACCTATGGAATCTGTTACATCAGGGGAATCCCTAAGTGGATGGTAAAACTTGTTTTCTATCTGCCTTTCACTGCTGAAGCAGTGGAAATCATGTGGACTGAGGCAACCTTATCTAGCTTTAGAAATATATAGCTTGCTACTACTTTAAGACTTCTAGGCCCATTGCTCCTCTGTTTTGCACTAGTTATAAACTTACTAATGCAGGAATTTCCGTACTTCATCAGACCCAAGAGCCATCTAATTCAGTATCCGCTCTCTGACAATGGCCATCACCAGATGCTTTAGAGCAGAGGTGGGCAAACTACAGCTCATGGGCCACGTCCAGCCTGCGGGACAGTCCTGCCCAGCTCCTGAGCTCCTGGCCTGGCAGCTACTCCCCCGGCCCCTCCCCTGCTGTCCCCCCTCCCCCGCAGCCACGCCGTTGTGCAGGCAGCACTCTGGGCAGTGGGGCTGCACGCTCATGCAGGGCAGTGTGGCAGCATGTCTGGGTCCGTCCAGGAAGTGCGGCTCCAGACATGCTGCTCTGAGCGGCATGGTAAGATGGTTGGGACTGGGGGGTTGGATATGGGGCAGGGAGTCCTGGGGGGGCAATCAGGGGACAGGGAGCAGGGGCAGTTGGATGGGGCAGAGCTTCAGGGGTGGTCAGAGGATGGGGAAGGGGGGGGGGGGGTTGGAAGAGGGTGGGGTCCCGGGGGGCCTGTCAGGCGGCGGGGGTGTGGATAGGGGTCAGGGCAGTCAGGGGACAGGGAGCAAGGGGGGTTTGTTGGGGGCGGGGGTCCCGGGAGGGGGTGGTCAGGGGACAAGGAGCGGGGGGTTGGATGGTGGTGGGTTCTGAGGGGGGCAGTCAGGGGGCGGAAAGTGAGAGGGGTCGGATAGGGGATGGGGGCCAGGCTGTTTGTGGGGCACAGCCCTCCCTACCCAGCCCTCCATACAGTTTCAGAGCCCCAATGTTGCCCTTAAGCCAAAAAGTTTGCCCACCCCTGCTTTAGAGGGAGGTGTAAGAACCCTGCAATAGGCAGTGGTGCAATCTGTCCCGCAAGTTAAGTCTCATCTTGAGATCTACTAGCTAGATATTGGTGTAAATCCTGAACATGAGGTTTAATATTCCTTTAAAAAAAATTTATATCACTAATTAAGATAACGCTGGATAATCTTGTCATCCATGTAAATATCTAATCCCTTTTTAAATCTTATTAAATTCTTGGCCTTAACAGCTTCCTGCAGCAATGATTTCCACAGTTTATTTTATGTGGAAAAAATATTTTCCTTTTTTCATAGATTCATGGATTCTAAGGACAGTAGGCATCATTGTGATCATCTAGTCTGATCTCCTGTATAACACAGGCCACAGAACTTCCCCAAAATAATTTCTAGAGCATATATTTTAGAAAAACATCCAATATAGATTTACAAATTGTTACTGATGGAGAATTCATCACGACCCTTAGTAAATTGTTTCAATGGTTAATTACTCTCTCTGTTTAAAATGTATGGTCATGATTATCTACCACAACCCACAAATCTTTTTCAGAATCATTGTGTCCCAGGATAGAATCCCCCATCCTGTAAGTATGGTCTACATTCTTTGTTCCTAGAAGTGTACATTTATATTTGGCCATATTAAAACACACATTGTTTGATTGTTCCCAGTTTACCAAGTGATCCAGATCACTCTGAATCAGTGAGTTGTCCTCTTCATTATTTACCACTTCCCCAATTTCTGTCATCCACTAATTTTATTAATGATGATTTTATGTTTTCTTCAGGGTCATTGATAAAAATGTTAAATAGTGTAAGGTGAAGAACCTATCCCCGTGGGACCCAAATGGACGTAGACTCTCTCAATGACAATTCTCTGTTTACAGTTACATTTTGAGACCTAACAGTTATCTAGTTTTTAATCCATTTAATGTGTGCCAGGTTAATTTTATATAATTCTAGTTTTTTAATCAAAATGTCATGTGGTATCAAGGCAAATGCCTTACAGAAGTGTATGTGTATTACGTCAACATTATTATCTTTATCAGTCAAGCTTGTAATCTCATCAAAAAAAGATATCAAGTTAGTTGGACAGGTTCTATTGTCCATAAACCCAATATTAATTGGCATTAAATACACTACGCTCTTTTAGTTCTTTATTAAGCAGGTCCGATATCAGTCACTCCATTATCTTGCCTGGGATCAATCTCAGGCTGACAGGCCTATAATTATCTAGGTGATCCTGTTTTCCCTTTTTAAAAATTGACACAACATTAACTTTATTCCAGTCTTCTGGAACTTCCCCAGTGCTCCAAGCATTGTTGAAAATCAATGTTAATGGTCTAGCAAGCTCCTCAGACAACTCTTTTAAAACTCTTAGATGCAAGTTATCTGAACCTTCTGGTTTTAAAATCTCTAACTTAGTAGCTTCTGTTTAACATCCTTCAGAGATATTATTGGAATGGAAAGAGTTTATCATCACCACAACACGAAGAGACTATATCATCTGTTTTCCCCCAAATATAGAATAGAAATATTTATTGAACACTTCTGCCTTTTATATGTTATTGGTAATTCTATCATTTCAATCTAGTAATGGACCAATAGGATTTTCAGGATACTTTTTTTCCCTAATATATTTTTAAAACACCTTATTACCTTTATGTCTGCTGGGCATCTCTTTCTCCCTGTGTCCCTTGGCTTTCCTTATCAATTTTATGCAATTCCTAACTTCTGATTTATATTAATTACTGTCAACTTTCCCTTTTCCCATTTGGTGTGTGTGTGTGTGTGTGTGTGTGTGTACAAACACAACTTCCTTCACTTCCGCTCTAAACCATGTAGTTTTTTTAATTAGCATAGCCTTCTTCCTTGATTGTGGCTTTTTGGACATCTGGTAAGGTATTCTTAAAAGATTCCCAATTATTCATATTCTTCTGATTAAATTCTTCCCAGGTGATCTGGTTCATAATTGTTTTCAGCTTTCAGTGAAACTAGCCCTGTTAGAGTACCTAATATGTATATATTACTGTTCTGGACTTTATTCTGCTTGCACATTATAAATATGATCAAGTCATGATAATGTGTACCTAAGCTCCATTCATTTGTAGTTCTGTGATCAGTTCCTCTTTATCTGTTAGGACAAGGTCTAGTGTTTTTGAGTTGAGGTGTGAAAACCAAGGGAGGAGAAACTGGTTCTGTAATTGGCAAGCCATTCACAGTGAATGGCTTGCCAATTACAGAACCAGTTTCTCCTCCCTTGGTTTTCGCAACTGCTGGAACAGGGCCTCATCCTCCCTGATTGATCTAACCTCGTTATCTCTAGCTTGCTTCTTGCTTGCTTATATATACACCTGCCCCTGGAAATTTCCACTGCTTGCATCCGAAGAAGTGGGTATTCACCCACGAAAGCTCATGCTGCAAAATGTCTGTTAGTCTATAAGGTGCCACAGGATTCTTTGCATCATCTAGGTTGATGGCAATGGCCATCAGAATGCACTGTAAGTCACGGTTACATGCCTCAGGATTTCCCAGGGAGGTCCAAAACACTGTAGAGGACTTGCCCTTTCATGAAGTCCACCTTTTCAATCAAAATACTGATGAGTCCCTACACACTTTAAAGACCTCTAGGGCCCCCTCTGCCCTCAAAAGGTAATATCACAGGCAGCCTTACAGACCTAGACAATTGTCTCAATAATTTTATCACCAGCGATCTTATGACCCTCTTTGTAAGAGATAGAGAGTACAAAAGTCTCACTTCCCTGCACCCACCACATCTTCAGCACCATCTCAACCCCAACCCCTAGTGAAAAGATATTTGTGACAGGAGTTCATAAGCTGCAAAAGCAACAAAGAATCCTGTGGCACCTTATAGACTAACAGACGTTTTGCAGCATGAGCTTTCGTGGGTGAATACCCACTTCTTCGGATGCAAGAAGTCCATAAGCTGCAAACCACTAATGATACCACCACTACCCAATCCCCACATACCACTAGGGGGTCATTTAGCATTCTGTTACCACAACTGGAGTGCCATAACAGACAAGAGAGTATTAGATGTCATCCAGTCTGTCTATATGATTGAGTTTACTTCCCTACTTCCTCCAAATCCCCCATCCCCGTCCCTCTTCAGGGACCATTCTCACCAGGAGATTCTCAGTCAGGAAGTGGAATCCATCCTGCAGCAAGGAGCAATGGCGCTGGATAGGTACATGTTCTAAGAGAGAGATTTTTACCTCTACTTACTTCCTAATCCTCAAAAAGAAACAATCTTCCCAACCTCAACTGATTTATTCACAAACTGAAGTTTCTCATGGTCACTCTGGCATCAATAATCCCTTCCCTGAAAAAAGACATCGTTTAAAGCTCTTGATATGAAGGGTGCTTATTTTCACTTGGATATTCACCCCACACATGGATGTTTTCTCAGATTCCTGGTAGGCCCCCAAAAGTACCAATACAGAGTGCTCCAATTTGGCCTTGCCACTGCCCTCAGAGTTTTTATCAAGGTCTTCCTGGTGGTAGTAGCTCATTTCAGATGGAACAGCTTCACCGTTTCTCCCAATCTCAACAATTGATTTCTCATTGCCAGGACTTGTCAGAAAGCCCATGAGACAACCTCACTGATGCTTCAACTACTTTCTTCGCTAGGAGTCAGTCAACTTGGAAAAGTCTGTACTCATAGACTCATAGACTTTAAGGTCAGAAGGGGCCATTATGATCATCTAGTCTGACCTCCTGCACAAAGCAGGCCACAGAATCTTACCCATCCACTTCTATAACAAACCCCTAACCTATGTCGGAGTTATTGAAGTCCTCAAATTGTGGTTTGAAGACCTCAAGCTGCAGAGAATCCTCTAGCAAGTGACCCATGCCCCATGCTGCAGAGGAAGGCGAAAAACCTCCAGGGCCTCTGCCAATCTGCCCTGGAGGAAAATTCCTTCCCGACCCCAAATATGGCGATCAATTAAACCCTGAGCATGTGGGCAAGACTCACCGCCAGCACCCAGGAAAGAATTCTCTGCGGTAACTCAGATCCCATCCCATCAAACATCCCATCACAGACCACTGGGCATACTTACCTGTTGATAATCAAAGATCAATTGCCAACATTAATTACCAAAATTAGGCTATCCCATCATACCATCCCTTCCATAAACTTGTCAAGCTTAGTCTTAAAGCCAGATATGTCTTTTGCCCCCACTACTCCCCTTGGAAGGCTTTTCCAGAACTTCACTTCTCTAATGGTTAGAAACCTTGGTCTAATTTCAAGTCAAAACTTCCTAGTGTTCAGTTTATAACCATTTGTTCTTGTGTCCACATTGGTACTAAGCTTAAATAATTCCTCTCCCTCCCTAATATTAATCCCTCTGATATATTTATAAAGAGCAAGCATATCCCCCCTCAACCTTCTTTTGGTTAGGCTAAACAAGCCAAGCTCTTTGAGTCTCCTTTCATAAGACAGGTTTTCCATTCCTCGGATCATCCTAGTAGCCCGTCTCTGAACCTGTTCCAGTTTGAATTCATCCTTCTTAAACATGGGAGACCAGAACTGCACACAGTATTCCGGATGAGGTCTCACCAGTGCCTTATATAATGGTACTAACACCTCCTTATCTTTGCTGGAAATACCTCGCCTGATGCATCCTAAAACCGCATTAGCTTTTTTAACAGCCATATCACATTGGCGGCTCATAGTCATCCTGTGATCGACCAATACTCCGAGGTCCTTCTCCTCCTCTGTTACTTCCAACTGATGTGTCCCCAATTTATAACTAAAATCCCTAAATGCATGACCTTGCACTTTTCACTATTAAATTTCATCCTATTACTATTACTCTAGTTTACAAGGTCATCCAGATCTTCCTGTATGATATCCCGGTCCTTCTCTGTGTTAGCAATACCTCCCAGCTTTGTGTCATCCGTAAACTTTATTAGCACATTCCCGCTTTTTGTGCCAAGGTCAGTAATAAAAAGGTTAAATAAGATTGGTCCCAAAACTGATCCCTGAGGAACTCCACTAGTAACCTCCTTCCAGCCTGACAGTTCACCCTTCAGTACGACCCGTTGTAGTCTCCCCTTTAACCAGTTCCTTATCCACCTTTCAATTTTCATATTGATCCCCATCTTTTCCAATTTAACTAATAATTCCCCATGTGGAACCATGTCAAATGCCTTACTGAAATCGAGGTAAATTAGATCTACTGCATTTCCTTTGTCTAAATAATCTGTTACCTTCCCAAAGCAGGAGATCAGGTTGGTTTGGCACGATCTACCTTTTATAAAACCATGTTGTAATTTGTCCCAATTACCATTGACCTCAATGTCCTTAACTACTTTCTCCTTCAAACATTTTTCCAAGACCTTACATACTACAGATGTCAAACTAACAGGCCTATAGTTACTCGGATCACTTTTTTTCCCTTTCTTAAAAATAGGAAGTATGTTAGCAATTCTCCAGTCGTACAGTACAACCCCTGAGTTTACCGATTCATTAAAAATTCTTGCTAATGGGCTTGCAATTTCATGTGCCAGTTCCTTTAATATTCTTGGATGAAGATTATCTGGGCCCTCCGATTTTGTCCCATTAAGCTGTTCGAGTTTGGCTTCTACCTCAGATGTGGTAATATCTACCTCCATATCCTCATTCCCATTTGTCATCTGTCCATTATCCCTAAGCTCCTCATTAGCCTTATTAAAGACTGAGGCAAAGTATTTATTTAGATATTGGGCCATGCCTAGGTTATCCTTAACCTCCATTCCATCCTCAGTGTTTAGCGGTCCCACTTCTTCTTTCTTTGTTTTCTTCTTATTTATATGGCTATAGAACCTTTTACTATTGGTTTTAATTCTCTTTGCAAGGTCCAACTCTACATGGCTTTTAGCCTTCCTCACTTCATCCCTACATGACCTCAATAAGGTAGCTTTCCTTGCTAATCCCGCCCATCTTCCACTCCTTGTAGGTTTTCTGCTTTTTCTTAATCACCTCTCTGAGACGCTTGCTCATCCAGCTTGGTCTACAACTCCTGCCTATGGTTTTTTTCCCCTTTCTTGGGATGCAGGCTTCTGATAGTTTCTGCAGCTTCAACTTAAAGTAATTCCAGGCCTCCTCCGCCTTTAGATCCACAAGTTCTTCAGTCCAATCCACTTCCCTAACTAATTTCCTTAATTCTTTAAAGTTAGCCCTTTTGAAGTAAAAAACCCTAGTCCCAGATCTATTTTTGTTTATCCTTCCATCTAGTGTGAACTGAATTAGCTCATGATCACTCGAACCAAGGTTGTCCCCTACAACCATTTCTTCTATGAGGTCCTCACTACTCACCAAAACCAAATCTAAAATGGCATCCCCTCTTGTTGGTTCTTCAACTACTTGGTGGAGAAATCGATCAGCTATTACATCCAGAAAAATCTGAGCCCTATTATTGTTACTAGCACTTGTCCTCCAGTCTATATCTGGGAAGTTAAAGTCTCCCATGATCACACAATTCCCATTAGTGTTTACTTCATTAAAAACATTAAAGAGGTCTCTATCCATATCCAAATCAGATCCCGGTGGTCTGTAGCACACCCCAAGCACTATCTCAGGGGAGGGTCTAGTAGCTTTCTTTCCCAGTGTGATTTTTGCCCAGACAGACTCTGTCTTATCCATTCCATCACTTCTTATTTCTTTACAGTTAACCTCATCATTGATATACAATGTTACTCCACCACCTTTGCCTTTATTTCTGTCTTTCCTAAACAGCACATAGCCTTCAATACCTGTACTCCAGTCATGACTACTATTCCACCATGTTTCTGTTATCCCTATAATATCCGGTTTCACTTCCTGCACCAGTAGCTCTAGTTCCTCCATTTTGTTACCTAGGCTCCTCGCATTAGTGTACAGACATCTTAATTTTTGCTGTTTGGCTTCACTGACATTTTTACCCAGTTAGACATTCTACCACCAGCATCACCTATTAGACTGGTATCTACACTACCCTTCCTCCTTATGTCAATTCTTCTGCCCACGGCTGTACCCTCTCTTACTTTGTTTTCTTCCCTCTCAAGGTTAAATTCCGGCATGGAGATTACCTGGACATCTCCCAACCATCTCCCCCATACTCACTGTGACACAGACTATAGACTTAATAGGAACCACTCTAGATTCAATCATGGTGAGAGATTATCTGCCGGAGGACAGGTTTTGAGTGACCTGATAGGCCAGGTTGTATGCAACCCTTTAGCTTCAATCAGAATTCCGCCCCCCCCCCCGCCCCCCCGTTCTGGTGCACATAGCTTCATGCACTTATGTTACTGCATTCACCGGACTTTGGCTATGGTGCCTTCAGATGTGGCTCCTCATTGTGTATTCACCAACCAAACACAACATGAATACCATTTATTCCAGAGTAACAGCTTCTCTAATGTCATGGCAGGATCCTCATCGGGTGTCTGTGGGCTTCCCCTTCCTGCTATCCTCACCAGACAAGATGATTGTTACAGATACTCTTTCTTAGGCTGAGAAGCACATATAGACAGCCGTATGGCCCAGGGCACTTGGACACCTCAAGAGGCCAGGATGCACATTAACATTCGGGAACTCTGGATAGTTTGGAAAGCTTGTAAAGTCTTTCTGCAGTTCAAAGAGTCCCTCCATGTCCTCATAATGTCAGACAATGTGACATCCATCTTTTACATCAACAAACAGTGAGGAGAAGAGTTGGCGTTCCCCTGAGACCTCTTTCACTTAGTTCCCCAAAAATTCAGTTTGACTTCAGTCTCATTCCTCAGGTTCCTTTATTTGGCATACAGCAAAGCTATGCTGAGTTGATCAGGCTCAAGCATAGGGGATGGGTATAGGACATACCACATTTACACAGAAAACCTCTTCCTTTATATACATTTACACATTACATTTGCATTTACAATACATTTCATCACAAATTTGGGGATTGACTTGGTTATTTTGCAGAAACTAATCCCTGTACAACATGCTTTATCCACACATTGTCCATGTACATCTTACTTTTTACCTTATTTTATGTTCCAGGCTTATCTTGTTCATTGTTGTTTTGTCCATTGTAAATGGGTCTGTGGTGAAGAAGAGAACCCACCCACCAGCACAGAAGGGGTTAAAGAGAGCCTGTGGGCCCAGCTAGCAGCCAATGTCTGGCCTGAAGGGGAGAGAAAAGGAGGGAGCCTGGCTCAGTTCAGGGCTCATTGGTGAAGAGGAGGAGCTAGCTACGTCCCTACCTGAGGGGAAGGATCACTAGCCTGCCAGCCAAGGCAGCCACCAGGAACCAAGCACTGTCTTCCTGGCCAAAGGAGACTGAGAGAGAGGACTAGGAGCACCCAGCCTAAGAGGAACCTGGGTGACTGAAGTCATGGGGGCACTGTGGGGTTCTGACCCCACCAGACTTACATCTGCCTCACCTGGAGGACCACAACAGGTTGACCAGGGGGTGCTACTAGAGATAAGCCACCAGAACTTGGACTATAGGGGCCAGGCCCCAGAAACTGCAGTAGGAAGTGGCCCAGGGCAATGGATGTAGACTCCCTGCTGAGAGGTCCCCTACTCTGGGCTGGGAGCCGGTGGACTGGGTGGGCCCAGATCTCCCTATTCCCTTGCCTTAAAGACTGAGACACTTTGACCACAGAAGAAGGGAGCCAGAATTCAAATACTCCAACCACTAGGCAACCTGGATGTCCAAGCCCCTGATATAGAGTCCCTGAGCATTCGCCCTTAATTTAGCTAGTACAGACATTTTGCCTTTTAGCTTACTGAACCATTTTCCTATTTTGGTTAGCACAGACATTCTGTTTCCAGACCGCTGCTCTGTTTACACCTTAATCCTGGCTTTCAAGATACAAGGCCTCACCTGTGCCTAATAACTCATGTCAAGCCAGCCGTACAAGAATCAAATCACATTGCTGGCAGCTTACCTTCCAGGGACACAAAATGTGCTAGCAGATGCCCTCAGCAGACATTTTGCCATCAATCATGAGTGGAAATTGTATGATTCAATAGTAAACAATATTTTCAGTCAGTGGGGGACTCCCAACTGGGATCTGTTCACCTCCCAACTGAACAAGAAATACAACACACATTGCTCCAGAGGTGCTCTAGGACTATACTCTCAGGACAATGTTCTTCTTCCCTAGTTGGGTCATCTCAGTTATGCTTTCCTCCTTTACCATGCCTACCTCACATCTTGGGACAGTTCATCAAGACAGTGCATGATCTTCATTGCTCCCTATTGGCCCGGACAAGTTTAGTTCCTGAACCTTCTATAGCCGTCATTCTGCCCTCCGATCACATCCAGTTGTTTCCTGATCTCTTGACTAGGAGAGGAGCAGGATCCCAATTCTGAGACATTTTATCTCAAGACTTGGTTTTTAGATGGGAATCAACATTGGAACTTTCCCACTCAGAAGCCATACAAACCATACTTAATGACAGTGGAAAGAACTCCCCTGGGAAATCCTGGTCAGCTAAGTGGAAGCGTTTGTTTCTCTGGGCACATCAGAAGTGCCTATATCCCAAGTAAACAGATATTTCCTTCATTTTGGGCTATCTTCTTTCTCTCATAGTGGCTGGCTTTTCCCTCAGTTCTGTACAACTCTGTCTGGCAGCAATCAGTGCATGTCATCCACCAGCAGATGGGTATTCAATTTTCACTTACCTGTTGATTCTCAGATTCTTAAGGAGCCTAATCAGCACCTTTCCACCAGCAAGGAAGCCTACCCCTCTTTGGGACTTGAATCTTGGGTGCTGTCAGCTCTCATTAAACATCCCTTAGAGCCAACAGCTACATGTTCCATGGCTCACCGATGGATGAAAGTTGAATTCCTTGTGGCTATTCCTTCAGCCAGAAGGGTACATGAGTTGGGAGTCCTAATGGCAGATCCTGTATTCCATAAGGCCAAACTCTCTCTTTACGGCTACATCTGAAATTCATTCCAAAGGTGGATTTGGAGTTTCACATCAACCAGACAATCCACTTACCTGTGTTCTTTCTGAAACAGTATGCATCTGTGGAGGAGAGGAAGCTTCATTCCCTCAATGTACGACATGCTTTCACCTTTTACCTACAAAGGACAAAATTGATTAGAAAAGTCTCCCAGTTTATAGTTTATCACTATAGCAGGAAGAGTCCGAAGTCAAGCTGTTTCATCTCTGAGGATCTGTAAGTTGATCTCTGGTTATGTTTACACTTCCTCCCCCACAGGCGGTGAGGGCTCATTCTACAAGAGCACAAATGATATCTATAGCACGTCAACAAGTGCCTCTGGTTGACATTTGTAAAGCAGATATGTGGACTTTCATTAATATGTTTGTGAGATATTATGCTCTAGTACAGGATTTTGCTGCTGTGGCGTCCTTTGGGACAGGGGTCCTTCAAACAGCTCTGCCACCTACATCCTTGCACCCTCCTCCTTCTTGAGCATTGCTTGTCAGTAGAATAAACATAGGAACCAGTACTTGAGGAAGAAGAAGAAGAAGAGGAGGTTACTTACCTTATAGTAACTAGTGATTCTTTAAGATGTGTGCTCCTTATCTGTATTCCACTACCTAGCCTCCTTCCCCACTGCTTTGGGACCACACTTGGATTTGCAGTAGAGAAGGAACTGGAGGGCTGGTCGGCCCATCTAGCCCTTTAGCTCCTCTGCTGGAAGCATGAGGAGAGCAAGGACTCATGCACGGGCCAACAGACATGGCTTTCAAAATTCTCCAACTCAGATGCATAGGGCATGGGTGTAACCCACGGTGGAATACAGATAGGGACCTCACATCTAGAAGAACCTCCAGTTATTATAAGGTAAATAACCTCTTTTTTTTTCATCTTCCTTTTAAAAATCACAAGAGCATAAACTAAGTGTAGGCACCCTTTACTAGAAGGGCCTCTGAACGTTTTTTGGGAGTGTTCCAAGGAAAAGCCTGTGTGCTGTGATCTAGCCTTAGAGACTACAACTCCCATGATGCCTTTGGGGAAGGGGGGAAACTTCCTCATGCAGGGAGCGCAGGCGGTGGACTCCATTCTGGGAAAAGGGGTGAGATCACTGCTGTGGAGCTCTGTCCACACCAGGAGCTGCTGCTAGTAAGCCAGAAGTTGCTGCTGAGAAGCCTGCAGGGACTTTGATGGAGCAGGGAGCCTCAGAGGCTATTGGTGGCTTCACTGGAGTCAGAGCAGAGACTGTTGCTATGCCTAGAGCTGAGTGAGGGGGGCTGCAGTGAAGGAACTGAGAGTAACCCCCACTCTGGTTTGGGAGAGTACTTGCAGCGGAAGGGGCACAGCAGAGAGACTGAGTCTGAGGAGAGGCAGAGTGATCGACCCAGGACCTAGAGCTGCTGACATTTGGCCAGCTCCAATTTCAGAGGGGTTGTGCATTTTTTTGCCTTGGCTGGACTGATACACAGAACCAACAGAGTGCTGTCTCCAGCTGCAGATCTCCAAGCGCCCCCACGCAAGCATCTAGGACTCTGAAATCCAGAGGAGTGTTCACTGCGGGGTGGGGTAAATGGTGGCAGTGTAAATGCCAGTTACATAAGTTTCATTTATTACTGTATATTTTATTTGTTCATTGATTTTTTTCAGCTGCCCCGGGGATTTAAATTAGTGGTGACATAGAATCTTAGTTTGTTATACCCTGTTTCCTAAATAAGTGGAGGATGAGATGACAAAAACAAAGATTTGGGAAATTACCACATAACTATCTCAGGGAGGTGATTTTAAAAACAAATATTTGAGTCCCCATGGTCCCTCTGCACTGTTAACATCTTAGAAAAAGAATATTATACCTGTGTACTTCAAAAAGAATGATTATCCTGCTAGAAGAGAAAAATAATCTTTTGGTTTGAGCAGGTTGAGGAGGAAAGAAGCGCTACGCCTCTACTAGGAAAACATAGCAACTTATATGAAAATATTCAGTCATACTTGGACCAAGGACAGACCTCTGCAGGATATGTCCCCTTAGCCTGTCAATGAGCCATTGATAACTACTCTTTGAGTATGTTTTTTTCAACCCATTGTACACGTACCTTATAGTAATTTAATCTAGAGCAAACTAGGTGAATGCAGTCTAGTTACTACCACATGAGAGTACTAAATCAATGCTTTGAAGTCACTACAGATCAAAACATGTTAAGAGGACCCCTTATTTAAGGTTAATTTATTTCATTTCAGTGAGAGCTTTTGGGGAGGAAGGGTTGCTATCCTAGCACCTAGATACAGATCTCAGCCTTGCTCTGGCCATTTGTACCTTTCCAGCAAAGCGGTCATAAAACCATCTTAACCAGCCTCTGAAGATTTCTATGGCACAACCCTGTCCCACTTCATAACAGATATAGCTGAGGAAAAGTGGGTGTGGCCAGAGTGTCCTTGTAATTTGGTGATCCCTAGTTACTGTAATAGGGGTTCATAGACAGCCAGGATGCTGCTCTTAATTGTGGTAGGGACCAATAACTGGGCCTCAGTGTTTAAATAATATGGTGATTGGTGCTCTATAAATACTGAAAACAGATACCATACTATGACTTTTGCAGGTAATTAATGAGCTTTGTTGCATTTTTAGGAATATGCAGGAAGGGGAAGAGCTGTCATTGATACCCCAGGGGCAGAGACAGATAATACAGTTGTGATACATCTCTTTTTAGGGGGACAAGGTGGATGAGGTAACATCTTTTATTGGACCAACTTCTGTTGGTGAGAGAGACAAGTTTTTGAACTTACAAAGACCTCTTCTTCAGGTCGACTTTGTCTCTCTCAAATCCTGGGACCAACATGGCTACAACACTGCATACATCTTTTTTTAAGCATTCCCTTATTTTTTATTTTTGTATTGTGGTAAGGCATAAATGTCCTACCACGATTGGGGCCCCAGTGTGGTAGGTGATGTGGTTTATGGTCTGATGAGTTTACAATCTTTTTTGATAAAAGATGAAACAAGTAAATGTAAGAAACAGAAGGGGAAAAAAGGAGAAGCAAGGATGAGGGTAACAGTAATAAGATGAAGTAGTTACATATACAACTTGATTTGTAATTATTTGAAAGTTTTTCCACTTTTGTACTCTCTTAGCATGGTTACCTTTGTTGTGCTGCTAACAAAATCTTAGTTTCTATGTTTTATTTATTTCTGAAAGTGGTAATGGGATGACTTTTGTCTCAATTATTTTTCTGAGAATAACTCTGGGGTTCCTTTATACAAGTCACTTTGCAACCAAACCTCTCCTGCATCTCATTCATGCAAATTCTGATTTTTACAATTGCTGGCAAACATGGGTGTTGGGGGTGGGGGAGGGGTAATGTGGTTGATAGCAAAGTGTATTGCCAACCACAGCTTTCATTCTTCAGTACTAGGTAAAAAATAATATTGCATCCATTGCCATTGCATTATTTCTAAATGCTCTGAAAAGTGACTGTCTATAGTGGCATTGTTGTGTTGCATATTATCTTTCAATTACTACATGTTAAATTGGAAAAAGTTTAAAAGTAAAGTGATAAGTTTTTATTGACCCTGCAAACCGAGGGTCATTCTGTGTACTTTCAGAATAAAGCATTGATTCTGCTATCAGAATTTACATTGGTGGTTAATAAAAATAAGACATTTAGCAATCACTGTAGTTAGATTTACTATGATATTTAAGGTATTAAGTAAGTATTAGGAGTACCACAAATACCACCGTGTAATAGTACAGTGGTGTGCTAAATGTCAATGTTAATGCTATCCACTGTAGTTAACGATTCTGAGGATATGTGAGCCAGAAAAGAATCCATCTCACTGTATTGGCTCTGCAGTCATACAGAGGTAAAAGAGAGTTAAAATAACAATTTTGTCATAAAAGTAAATAATTGACTTAGAATATGCACATGGGTCAGTTTGTTATGTAAGAGGTGTTCCTACATAGTCATTCTTCTGACAATCTGGGCCTATCTGAGTTACTTATTTGCCAGGAAAGGGCGGAGGGACACTAGAAAGTGCTAAGAGTTAATCCACTTCTTGTCCTTGGCAGCACAGGAATCTGGTACTGAGTTCTGGTCCCGAACTTGGATTTCCTATTGCCACTTGAACCTTTTAGTTTATTTTGTTTTGATAAGTAGTACAAGAGATAAGAGAGCTATCATTGGGAAAGCATAATAATGAGTGTTGCATTCCGGGTTGCAATCCAGGCCCGTGAGGGGTGGTGTCAATGTCTGCCCTGCAACTTTGAGTGCCTCACAATGTTTTGCTGATGTAGCTCCCAGCTTGGGCCACTCGCAAACAGCCTACCAACATGAAGGTGACATCCTGAGTGTCTGTGTATAGCTGCAGCCCTGGTCCCGCAGCTCCAACCCTAGCAGCCTGCCAGCAACACACCAGTCACACTCTGGCTTCCACCAGCCTTCCTCACTGCTTGCAGGGTGACCCCCCAACACACTCTCAGTCCCAAATTTCCTCAAAAACGTGTGTTCTGCACTGGCCAGTCCTCTCATGGACAGTTCAGATATTAAAGATCCTTTGGCTCTGTAAAGGGTCAATATTCAACAGTTTGCTACTTTACCTAGAGTTACCAAACAATTCAGCTTAAACACTGCATTGGTTTAGATTAAAAAATAGAGCAAATTTATTAACAAAAGAAAATAAGATTTTAAGTGAATTCAAGTGTCAAGGTATTAGTCAGAAATGATTACAAGAGAAGTAAAGATAAAACACTTTCTAGTATCTTAAAACTTAACAAGCTAGACTTGGTTCAAGGTAAAATCCTTACCACATGTTTCCAGCAACATGGCTGACAACATTCTCAGGTCAGAATATCCCCCCAAAGTCAAAGGGCTGGTTCCTTTGTTGTCTTAGGTAAGAGAGAGAGTGAGTGCTGGGAGCTTCTGCCCCTTTCTTGTATAGTCTGGTTAACCTTTGAAGTGCATTTTTCTGAGGGTTATGCCTCAAAGGAAAGTTTATGCAAACAGTAAAAAAGGCAACATGGAGTCTGATGGTGGTAGTGTTCTTTCTTCTCACCTGTGTTTGCTGAAATACAAATTTGCTTTATCTCCTGCCATCTCTTCTCTCTGCTGTGTCAAGGACCCTGTTTACTATTTATAAGTAAATTGAGTTAAACCCATATTTCTTCTGCAAGATGCTTCTGCCTGGGCAGGGTCCCTTCCAACCCTGATATTCTATGATTCTATGCTTTCCGTCACAATGAGCATTTGTCATTATTTTAAAACAATACAAGTGTGGCGGGTTGGACCCCCCTTCTGCGTGCCACCTGATGTACTGGGATTTCACTGAGCCTCCCCTGCTCAATCAGCCTGGGTTCCCTCTCCCTGCTTTGTTGAGTTAGACTCTCTGGGCTCTTTCAGCACACACACAGGTAGGGCCACACCCTGCTGCAGACACAGACTGAAGTCAGCTCTGTATGAGAGGACTCTCCCAACACCAGGGGTGGCTCCAGGCACCAGCACGCCAAGCGCGTGCTTGGGGCAGCAAGCCACTGGGGGTGCTCTGCCGGTCGCTGCAAGGGTGGCAGCAGGCTGCCTTCGGTGGCATGCCTGCGGAGGGTCCGCTGGTCCCGCGGCTTCGGTGGACCTCCCACAGGCAAGCCGCCAAAGGCAGCCTGCCTGCCGTGCTTGAGGCAGCAAAATGCCTAGAGCCGCCCCTGCCCAGCACTCACGTGCACACCCCTTTTTCAGAGATAAACCCAAAATAATACTGTCTTGTGCTGTATAGAAAAATCTGCACAGCGCAAGCTCATAAAAAACTGCCCTCTTTCTCAATGTGAAGAGAGATGTGCACACTTCTTGCCTCCCCAGTTAGAAATTACATAAACTGGATTTTATTATAAACAAAAAATAAGTTTATTAATTACCAGAGGTGGATTTTAAGTGAATATAAGAGATAACAGACAGAACAAAGCAGATTCCTAAGCAAATGAAACCCAACACACAAATTAAGCTAGTTTCACTAAAGAAATTGGTTACAAATAGTATTTCTCACCCAAGATATTGTTGCAGGCAGATTACAGAAAGTCTTGAAAGGGAGCTGCACTGGTCTCCTTCTTGAGATCTCATGTACTCACAAGCTAGATGCCCTTCCAGGTTGCATTCAACCCTTCTCTCCTCAGTTCAGTTCTTCCTTCCAGGTGTATTTTCAGTGTTTCTTTGCGTGGGGAGGCAGAGTTGAACCATGATGATGTCATTCCTCTGCCTTATATAGCTCTTGTATAAGGCGGGAACCCTTTGTCTTCTAGTGGAAAACCACTGGCATTCCAAAAGGGGATGAGGGGTATCCAGTAGCAGGTGACTCGGACCCATGTCTCTGCAGGGCTGTGGTAGCCATTGCTCGTAAGCTATCTCCAGGGTCCACAGGAAGACTAAGCTCTTTCACAGTCCATTGTCTCTGCTAATGGCCTATTAGCCCTGTCTGGCTTTTCCATTGTTGTACCTGAAGGGCTGGTTGGGGGTGACACCCAAAGTAACACATTTGAAATACTGATACATAGTTAATACGCCTAACTTCAGATACAGAAATGTTACAGGCATACAAATTGGATAATCACATTCATTAAATCATAACCTTTCCAATGATATCTCACATGAGCCATCTTGCATAAAGTATATCTCAGTTATGTCATATTCGTATCATAAACATATTTTCATAAAGAATATGGAGTGAAACATCACCACAGGGTCATTACACTGTAGGTGAAGAACATAACAAACTCCAAAGCAGAAGACGCAATAGCTTTAATTTTCTAATGTGAGAGTGAGTAACATCATAAAAATTCTTCGGTTTCTGCTGAGAGTTAAAAGAAAATCATTCCCTCCTTATTGGGTTCATTTTGTAAATTGAGATCAATGAAATTCGTCCAACAGCAGCTTGAAATCAATCATAAAATAACATAATTCATGACCCCTATTGTAAATTATAGTTTGTTTGAAATTAATTGGTGAGGTTTCCATGCACTGGGATGCATTTCCTCATAACACATCTTCAGATATTGCTTGTGGATCCATTTTTAATGCATCTCAGAGTGATCTGTTTTTCATGTCCACAACTGCCTACATTTGATCTTATGCAAATAATTCAATCAAGCAAATGGAAAACAAGATGTTGTACTAGAGGGCCTTGACAAACAGTGGCCTTATAATTTTAAAGGCCCCACCATTTAAATTTGTTTGTACCTGCAGTTGTTCGAATCCATTGATCCATTATCAACCATGTAGTGTAGCGATCAACGGCTCGATGTCTAGTTGGTAGCCAGCATCAAGCGGAGTGCCCCAGGGGTCAGTCCTGGGGCAGGTTTTGTTCAACATCTTTATTAAGGATCTGGATGGTGGGATTAATTGCACCCTCAGCAATTTCGCAGATGACAAAAATACAATATCTTTAGAACAGTTTAATTTTAAGTGTGTTGCTTTCCAAGTCAGAACTACTATAAATTCACCCCAGGCTTTTCTCCTGGTTCCTGTCCATTCCATGCTTTTTCGTTTTGGGCTGATCCAGAGCCTGATGAAGTCAGTGAGAAACTTTCCATTGACTTCAATAGGCTTTGTATCAGGCCCTTAATTCTCTTCTTATTCTGCTTTCTTTGCATATTTTTTACCATTCTCTTCCTTACTTTTTGATGGTTTTTTTTTCTTTGCCCTCTCTATGGGCAAAATCCTGAGTTCCTTAATTAATCACTGAGCCAATGAAAAGGAATGAGTGAAAATCTAGTAGGGACCTCACAGCTGGGCTGTAGTTACATCTGTCTTTCTCTACATTCATCTACCTCACTTCTTATTCAATCTTTCCCCTCTTAGCTCCATTTCTATCCCTCACCACGCTGTTTCTTTCCTTTCCTGCTATTTCACCCTTTCCTCACCTCTTCTCTTTCTGCTTCTCTTTTTTTACTACTAATTCCATTTCAGGCACTCTGATACTTATGGTGATAGGGGGCCTGTAGACGGGTCAGACTCACCCCTGCAGTGCCTCCTGCTGGTGACTCCGGGAATTAGCTCTGCTGCAGCACAGAGCGCCCTCTGCAGGCTGGTGATCCGCCTGTCCTCAGGCCCCCGTGTCCCTCCCTGGACTCAGTGCCCTTTTACATGGGGTGCTGCCCCCTGGCAGTAACCCCTTTTCTCTCAGGGCTTCCCCTTCTCAGGGAACCCCCACCCTCTATCCCTACCTTGCCTCAGTGTATGGCTACTGCCAGTCATTGTCTAGCCCCCGCGCCCTGGGGCAGACTTCAGTATCAGCCAATGCATCACTGGCAAGGAGGGTTTGGACCTGCTGCTTTGGCCTACCCCTGGGCTGTCCTCTGCAACCCCCAGTATCTGTTAGCCCTCTGCTAGGCCGCAGCCTGGGGCTTTCCAGGCTGGAGCTCCCCAGCCTTTCCCCAGCCCTGCTTCACTCAGGTATCCAGTCTCAAGCTCCCTGCAGCTAGGCCCTTCTCTCTCTGAAGGCAGAGAGAGACTCTCGTACTTCTGGCTTCCCTGGCCTTTTATAGGGCCAGCTGTCGCTCAGTTTGGGGCGTGGCCTCACCTGCAGCCACTTCCTCAATCAACCCAGCCTAAAGGCTGCTTTCTCGAGCCTCGGCCCCTTCCCAGGGCTGTTTTTAACCCCTTCAGGGTCGGAGCAGGGGTCCACCCTGCTACAGGGCCCATATAGGTTTCTTAGGGCTTGTCTTCACTAGCAAAGTTAGTGCTGCCACGGCAGCTTTAACGTGGCTGTGTAGTCGCGGCACCAGCGCTGAGAGAGAGCTCTCCCAGCGCTCTAAAAAAACTACCTCCACCGGGGGGCGGGACGACACTGGTGCACTGTCTACACTGCCACTTTATAGTGCTGAAACTTGCAGCGCTCAGAGGGGAGTTTTTTCATACCCCTGGGCGAGAAAGTTGCAGTGCTGTAAAGTGGCAGTGTAGACAAGGCCTTAGGTAGGTAGACAGATGTGCCTTTCTTCTCCCAATCTCTTAATTCTTTCACAAGTATCTTCTTCTTTAAACCTGAATGGGCACTTTTGGGAACCTCATATCCCAGGAATGTCTATTTAACTTAGGAAGAAGAGATGAACAGATGTATTCATGCAGTAGAACATTTCTGCACAAGTGTTTATTTTTAATGATCAAACTGCCCTTTTGTATTTTAGATGCTGCTTCCATTCTGCAACTCTTACTCATACAATTAGTTTCATTAACATTAATTAGTATGAATGGACTAAGGTAAATGCATGTATGTTGCAGGATTTAAAAAAAAATGGTAGACAAGTATTCATCATTCATTTTTAACAATTTCCAGAAATAAACAGGAAAACATTTACTGCCTGTACGTACAATGGCACAAAACTCCTGATTATACTCCTGAATAGGCTCAAAATCCAAAAATCAGGGACTGGGAACATAGTGTTTTTGATGGTAGGGCACTAGCTGTGGACTTCCTCCCAGATAGGGTGACCAGATGTCCCGATTTTATAGGGACAGTCCCGATATTTGGGGCTTTTTTTAATATGGGATCCTATTACCCCCACCCCCTCCCGATTTTACACACTTGCTATCTGTTCACCCTACTCCCAGAAGATGTAATGGTGTACTATTTTGATAAAGCATTTTCCCCAGGAACAATGCTGCTTAAAATAGTGGGGGGCGGAATAGGGGGAGCAGGCACAAAAACTATCCCCAACATCTGCCCGAGAAAATCATACTCCTCTGCCCTGCGAGAAAGGAAAGGGAGACATATGCCTCCAACCAGACCACTGAGATTTTGTGTTTTCTGTAGAGTCCATGGAGAGAGGCTCCCCAGGAAAGTCTCGGACAGATTAGAGAGGCAGGGATGTGAACTAAGTAAAGTCCTTATGCTGTTTATTTCTTATTTTTTAAATTGAATTGCTGCTGCTCATCCGTTTCTCAGCCCAGGATTTGGTGTGTCACAGGTCACTTTCCTCTGAGTCACACCCCAGGCATTTCCCTGCAGTCCCCACCCTTATTTGGTATTGTTCCTGTCATGGTAGCAGCAGGAAATATGGGAATCAGGGAAGCAGGAGCTCATGATGGTGATCCAGCTGGTGTAGTATGTGGAGTTTGCTTTCTCTGCTTACTGAGCCAGTCTGAGAGCCTGCTCTGGAGTGCAATTCCCTCTCTCACTCACTCAAACACTGCTTAACCCTGGAAGAATCAGACCCGTTATGTTTTAAACGTGTCACAATGTTGCACATATTTTTTGATGATTTTTTCTTTAGTTTTGAATATTTTTTTTTAAAACTCGCGGTTTGCCCTGTGCTTAATGGGAATCATATCCGCTTAACTGATGGTTTTCAGTTTGCAATAAAAACACAGGATTTGGTTCTTCTCTCACATTGATGTGAGTCAGGAACAATTCCAGCACAGCCAGTGAAATTACATCAGTATAAAACTAGAGTTAGAGGAAAGACAGGTCCACAGCATTCTGTTTCTGAAGTATTTTTATTGTTTTTTACTTAGCTTGCATGTACAAATATATACAAAATAATAATAGTTTAATGTTATTTTATGTTTATTCCATATTATATGTTTAATTCATTCTGGGATACTTGTATTTGTTACAGCTTGCATGCAGAAAATTCAGAAAATTTCTGGGATGTTAAAAAATATGCATTAACATAAAACATGATTTTTTTTCATATGGATCATGCTATTGCCAAAATCTCAATTTTGCACCCATCATTGAAGGACTTGCTGAGTAAAACAAACTATTATTAATCTAAAAAATATAAATAAAATTTCAGCAAATTATCTTTATAATTGTTGAATATTCTTTTAATAGCGCTTTCCTTGTCAAACAGTGAATTGTCAGTAAAGCCAGTTGTCTTACAATAGCCAGATGTGTAAAACTGAAATACCTTTATAACATTTAATTAGCAAGGAAGCTAAGTTTTCTCCAGGAGAGTTTGTAAAGCAGTTCAAATCTACCTTAGAGCTAACTTTAGCAACTGTTGTGCTGTTATACTAATCAGACTGGTTTAGGTTGGAAAAAGTACACTTTATAGCTATGCGTTGTTCATGAAGCTATGGGGAAATATCCAATGTGTAGAGCCTATGCCAGTTTATAAATTAATGATGTCCACAACAATGCTTTTCTTGAGTTCATTTCACATACAGTGAAATGTTGTATAGGATGAATCATCATATTTATTGATACTTAACACTGATGTGATGGATAACAGTTTCTTGGAAAAAATAATCCGGCTGTATCAATCAACCTGTGTCTGTGTGTGTCTTAAATATATATAATTAATTTGATGTGATTTAATCATCTGAGAAATATCAGATTGATTTGCTTTGTATTGGTGCTGAATATTGCAGCGTACTTAGTGGCTGCATTGTGTAATGGAGCCATCAAAAACAAACTGAGTTCTGCAATCATGTTATTAGTCAGGATTTGTAATGGCCTGACATTCAGAACAAACAAATACCAAATCTGAGACATTTAGGAAGGGAAGATTTCTCACACCCATCTTTTTTGGATTCAATACATTATTAAGCTAAATAAAAACAAGATTTAAAAAAGTACAGTCTGAAGTAAATTCTTATTTCCCTTTTTCATAGATTTAGCAGTTTTTACGCTGCACCAGTTCTTGCTCACTGCATGCACGCTTGTTGGCTGTACAAACAGTTCCCAGGTCACCTTGTATACAGCACAGCTGCCACCAACTCACGTAGATGCCCCAGTCCTGACTGCTTTGGATTCCAGAACGATATATGTACAGTAAGTACAGGTTTTCTCTTTCCTGACAGCACAATGGTGTATCCGTTTATGCAAGAATCCCAGTGAGTTCAATCAGGGAAAGGGTTTGTGACATAAAATTAAATTTATTATGATTAAATGCACAGAAGTGATTAGTTTAGTGGTTCTGCGAACCTTTGATTATCACTTGCCAACTTAATTTCCATTTTGTCTTTACGCAATCAGGATAACCTACATATGGGCATAGCCTCAGTGCAAACTTCAGTGCAGGAAAAATGTGCTGGTGATATGACAGTTTTGTAGCTCTTACATTACATGTGTTGTTGTAATCATTTATCTATTGAGTACAAATATTGCATTAAAGAAGTCTTTAAAAAAGTACTTTCTCTTTTAGACAGCTACATAGAAGACAGCTTTAATGTGTGGTTGATCATTTTCAGTACTTTTAATTTGATTTGGTTTTACAGTTGTACAAATATATGTTCAAACTCATTTTAAAAAACTCCATATTTCAATTATAATGTGAATCATGATTGAATATAATGGTGTGTTGCTTTTATTTCCAGATGGAAAGAACCAGTAGAAGCAAATGGAATTCTGAACTGCTATATATTGTATATGGCCAGTAGTGAGCAGAATTTTACAAATTGGAACATAATCTATAACAACACAGAGCTTTTTCTGGATTACACTATCTGGCAGCTTTTCCCGGGTACTGAATACCTCATAAAGCTAGCTGTAAGTTTTAAAGACCTGCAATGGGAGAGAAAAATGGTGAAATTCACTCTGTTTATTGTTAACACCTCATATTCATAAATATCTCATTTGGCCATGTTATTTAACCTCTTTATTTTTTTGATCTAAAGGCAGTCAGAAAGAGTAAAAATAACAAATGCTCAACATCAGCAATGATCTTGCATCCAATACAGGGCTACAGGGAATTATTTCATTTGTTCAATGACCAGGTTTTGTCTAAAATATTGTAGATATTTTATAAAAGGGAAGCTCAAAAGCAACTAAGAGATTTAGGAGCACAAGTCCCATTGATTTTCAAGAGCAGAATATTTAAATTGGCCACCTAAAGCTTCACATCTGTTCAGATCTTGCTCCAAGAGAGCCTTACCTTTCACCATAAACAAAGGAGTGTGTTCGGGTGACACATAAATAGTTTATGCAGAAAAAAATAGAAGCTTTTTTTGTTTGATTTTTAAGTCTTTTAAAAGACCTTGATATTTTCATTATAGTTTTTGTTCAGTAGTTTCTTTTGTTTTTTGACGAAATAGAACACTTTGGGTTTAATAGCACAACAGAAAACATCTGAATATAAACATGAGATTGTCCCTATTTGTTTTAAATACACTCTTCATTTTATAGCAATACTATATAAGGATATTTGCTTTGATAAATGCCATAGAAAAATATTCTGCCCTTGATTATGAATAAATTTACATTTATGTAGACTCTGTGTATGCATTCATTTTACTTTAACATGCTTTGAATGTTCTAAATAGTATACCACAAAGAAAATAAACTACCTTCAAGTAACAAGGAATTGACTCAAACCCGCAAAACCAAGGACATTCAGTTTAATTAAGGCTAAGAAACCATTTTGGATTGAACTGCTTTGTGACTAGGCATTTTAGCCCAGTAAATTGTATGGCATGTAGAAACACAATGTCCAAAATCTACAGAAAATTAGTGTGTCATGGGGTTTTGTTTTTGCCTGATTGACATTAAGGGGTAGTTTAGAGTTAATTTACATACATGACACATGTTTTTTAGAAGCCCGGTTATCATCTTTATGTTCTCTCTTTAAGTACTCCCCTGGAAAGTCTCTTGTACGGCCAAGTTGTCTTTCTGGCCAAGAAATATGGCTGACTTTGAAGCTCATCAGTTACATTCCTGTGCTAGCCAGGGTGTTGTGTGTATGTGAGAGAGACATGTTGGCTCAGTACAGGGGTAACTGGGTGAAATGTGATGGCATGTGATTTGCAGGCAATCACACTAGACGGCCTTAATGAATCTGTGAATGAAGTCAGAAGCTCCATTTTGTTCAAGTGATGGAGTATGCTACCTCCCTAATGGACTTGATCCCTGTGTATCTGGAAACACAGAACTGGTTTGGAATCCACACTTAAGGCTCAGACCTACATAGTGCTGTCTGTTCTTGTGAGGTGCTTAGCATGCTCATCTCCCAGTGATTCTATGGGAGCTGATGGTACTTGGCACCTCAGAAGAATGCTCAGCACCTTGCAGGACTGTGGCTTTAGAACACTTTAGCCACTGTGCTTCCAGTCCAAATATAGTGTGTGTTTAGAATAAGCTATCACCGTGTTAACATGAATATATTAAAACAAGTAATGAAAAAGTTATTGGTTGTGTTCAGTCACTGATTTTCAAAAAGGAATGACCCTACTTTTTAGTACACTTAAGGGAACAAACTCATATTATGTAGTGATTTCATCTGCAAAACAAGAGCAACATGTTCAAAGGCGATTTAAGAATTTAGGACATATGGCCCATTGAAAGCCAATAAGATTTAGACTTCTAAGTCACTTTTGAAAATAGGACTTAGGCTCGCAGGTCACTGAAGTACTTTTGAAAATTTTTGACAGAACTTTTGAGTGCAAATGCCTAATAGCATGGTACATGGTTCTAGAAATACTTCAGCACATTAGAATGAATTAATGTGGAACACGCCACATTTTAAATGTGAATGGCCTTGCTTTTATTGATTTATGTCATGGACCATATACATAGCCGCCTGAGCTGCAAAAGTCATGGATCCATGTTGTCAAAAATGCACGTATAGTCACAGGAAAGGCAGGCCTGATATGGAGGACCACAAAACAAAAATGCCCCTGTGCCACAACTGAGAATACTGGAACCAGCGAGGGAGTGAAGAACTCAGGAAAATGAGCTCTCTGACACCTTGTACTTGTGGTAGGCTTGCTTCTTAAGTTCTTCATGAAGCTAGTAGGTATTAATCCATCTCATGGATAGTGTGTGGCTGTGGGTGGGGGACAGACACATTGTGGTTCAATCCCTGAAATTTTTTTCTAATCAACATTACCAAAATTTTTCTGGATATTTAAGATAGTGCTAGTGGGGAAATCTTCTGGCAGTGAGACGTTCAGGGACCTCTTCCCTTCTCTCTGTCTCTCATTTTCTCTCTCTCTTTAAAAAACATTTGAGGGTGAGCCACATAGTCCCATTTCATGCTTTTCCTGGCTGACTGGAAAAAGAAAGCAGGCAGCAATTGGGGAATACAATGCACCTGGGCTGTTACTGCTTTAAGCTTCTTCCTCAAGAGATTGAATGTTAATCAGCTGACTAAGAACCTGATGTGTCACATGATCAGTGGCTTCCCGCTAATACAGGGCTTGATCTAAAGCCCATTGGAGTTACTGGCAATCGTTCCATGGACTACAGTGGACGTTAGTACAGACCCATAATTTCTAAGACCCAGTGCATAGGAAAGGATCTGCACAGATTGCCTAAAGAGGTGTATCATGGTCACCAAAACTGGGATATTTCATACTTGAATTGTGAGTGTCAGCTACAGCTGTGGTGTGGAAGAAGCCCATGGAGCTTCTGTTGGAGAGGAGTACTAGAGACTAATTTCTGCCAGATTGAGCCCACAAATCTGAATGGTAAAGGAAAAGGATAAAACAATTTAAATTCAAAGCTGACCTAGCTGAAAATTGATATACCATAATCTGTTGAAGAAAGTCCTCTAAAATCAATTAAATATCTGTATTTTACACCATCTCATTGGAGTAAACACGAATTTTGGAATTTTCTGGAAACCATGGTTTGTTCTTTTGTATTCCCTTTGGAGGGCAAGTTGAACATTGTGCTCAAATTCTGAAGTTGCTCTGGACTGCAGAATTCCCAGTGAAATGAATACATCCTGTGTGCATACGACACAGCCTGAATGGGCAACTCTCTGATGACCTGTTTATGCTCCTGTTGACATTGCTGATGTTGTGAGTGAACAGAGCAGGAAATGATTATGAAAGCAGATTAATTCCTTCCCATTTTAAAACACAGAGGAAAGTGAGGAAATCTGTGCACAATGGTTTCAAATGGAATTATTCCATTTTGAAAGGAAATCTGACTGCCATGAGTGCTCATTGGGAGCAAGATCAGGTCTCTTGTTTTTATTTGGGGACTGATACTGCAAGCAGGACTACTCACATTCTTAGACACTTTGTCTATTCCCATTTCCAATGAGGCTACTCGCATAAAGTTAAGAACATGGGAAAATCTTTGCAGGATTGGGGCCCTAATTTGTTGTCTTATTACTTTTCATTTTTCAAATTAAAAACATTGTCTGTTGAAATGCTTGTATGTTAACACGACAGACTTTAAAATGGCTTCCTTATAGGCTTTTCAAAATGTTGATTGCATAAATGCTTATTTACTAACATTTCAAAATGCTTTCAGTGTGGTTTATTAGGTAAATACTTAACTGAGTTTCTAAAAACCAAACAAAACCCCCTCTGATTTACTTAATCTACTACAGAGTCTACCAAATCCTGTGGCTTCTACTCCGATGAGAAGCCCTGGCTCCTGCTAATAGTCCCAATGCCAGTAATGGGGCTACCATGAGTAAGGGTTGCAGAATCAGGTCCACAGTTTATTGTATAAATATATAGGGAGAGAACATAAAAAAAGTCTATTATATAAGTTAATATGCACAGTTTCTTGTATGTCAAGAGTGTTGTCTCATGATCAAGCAAAATGTGAAAATCATGTAATGAGCTGATCTCTGCTGGCAACTAAAATACAAATGATTCGACCTCCTTATCCATTAAGATGCACTCAGCAACTGTTATATATTGATTTATTTTAAATTAATTTTTTCACTTTTTAATTGCACTTGAAAACTACTAGTCAGTGTGCTCCCGTGAAGTACAAGAATATCTTGATGGTAATTTCTTTTTCCTGTGGCTATTCATTGAAAGATATATTTTTTCTTTCTAAGTGCAGCACTAGCCAGTCAGTATTTTCCCTGTCTGAAGGTTCTGAGTGCACATTATTCAATTACAAGAAGAGTTGTGCTACTGTAAATGATATATACTGTACATATATACTGTAATTTTCTTTAACTATTGCAGTCAGAGCAATGGAATTTTAATCATCAATGGAATTTTAATCATCAAATTTAAAATACTGTAAGTTCAGCATTAGTGTTAGGTTTCATCCTTACGGTACCTAAAGACTATCTAAAAGATACATGTAATCAAGTAGGATATTTTTTATATGAGGGAATATCTTTATTTCAGGAGTGGGGGGAAAGCCCTATACGATTGTGAAAAGTGCATGCCTTCCTGTGGAGTAAAATTACAAATCTTTACAAAAATTGATTTCTCGCCTTTTTATTTTGGCATCACTTTGAAGTATATTTATTTGCTGTGTTTGATATTTTAAGGCTTGCACTGGAGGTGGATGTACAATAAGTGAAGCAAGTGTAGCTATAACAGATGAGAGTACACCAGAAGGTGTTCCTGCTCCAAAAGCTCAGTCATATTCATCTGACTCCTTTAACATCTCATGGACTAAGCCCGAGTATCCGAATGGTAAGTGAACTCTTTTAGCCTCAAGTTAAAAAGATGATTAGTAAAGGTAAATTAATATTCTAAATGGCAGCTTATATGTGGTGCTTAATTTTTAATGATCATTTTAGCACATAAAATACCTGAGATAGTATCACTGTCTGTAGCTAGGAGATTGTGGCTTTCAACCTAGCACATAATTTCAGTAGCTCAAAAGTGCTCCCTTTTGATACTTCTTGTGTATTGCATCTTATTGCTTAATGTTTTCCAGAACAACTTAGCTGACAAAAGGGTATTCTTTGAGCATGATCGTATAGGGTCTGCATTGTACCTTCTAATAAAGCATTCATTTTTGATACAAATAATATTTTTAATTATCAGATTAATTCCTTAATATACTTGCTCTTATCTTTTTGTATTTGTTCTTAAAAATCATTTCATTCTATGTACTCACCTTGAGAGAGAGAATACACCTGCACTGGTGTGGAAGTTTGATAATACAATTATTATAATTTGGACCATTTTCTCTGTGTGTTATGTACATGTCTTAACTTTTAGGGCAATTCGATATTTTTAAAGATATGAAAATGGGACTTTCATTTCCCTGATTACATAGCTTTATGCCTATCCCATTCAAGTAGAAACATAGAAAGGTACCCAGAAATCACTGAAACTCAGTGCAAAACATTGAAAAGAATTGATATATTATTATGCCTTTTGTAATCAAAATATAACACTGATACATATCAAGTATTATGAATTGTAAAATAACGTGAATTTCATTTTTCCTCATGCAAGTTTGCCTCTGATTCCTGTTTTAGAACAACATACCCAATACCCATATATTTTGGTTTCAAAGGTTTAGATTTTTAAAGGTATTTAGGTGTTGCAGTACTCAGAGATGCTCCTATATGCCTAAATCTCTTTGGAAAATGAGCGCTATGCTCCTTAAATCAGTTCAGCATTGCAATGCTGAGAACCACATCACCTCCTTACCTTTAATAATGTGGGCCAAAGCACTTTGAGCAAAATATAAGTAATTAGGAATTTTTAAGATTTATTTTTTAATATTTTGTATTGTCAGACTTGCTTTAGATGTGGAAGAAAATGTTCACAGGCCATTCGTATGGTTTAGGTTACCATTCCTTTTGTACTGTTAATTTTTTTTATTATTTATGATCATGTGGGCCTGATCCTGCAACATTCTTTGTGGCCCAATAAGGCACTGAACTCTTATTGAATGCCATCAATGTATTTGATACAAAACTTAGAGGAAGAAATAGGAGGAAAAATGTAAACCACTTATGTGACTTTGGGCCTCAGTCCCACTGATTTTTTGATGGGACGTTTTTGATAATTCTACCCGTTGTACCCCTGTCACGTAGAGCTTGCAGTCAAGGATCCAGTCCTGCTATTCTTGCTCTGTTAAAACTTTGACTGAAGTCAATGGGAGTTTCAGTTCATTTGGAAGGCAGGATCAGGCCTTATGTTTTTAGTTAATCAGTCTCCATCACATTTTATTTAAATTGCGTGGAAAATGATTGGATGGTTGGGAGGAGATGGCTACAATATACACAGACCTTAGGCTGTTTCTACTACAGCAATTATTGTTTGTAGTATGGCTCAGTTTTCACCCTAAGACCACAATATATGGTTGGGTACGAAAGCTATGGAACCAAACACAGACCTAGTAAATGCTTTGGGGAGTTCCACAGTGATTGGAGGATAGAAGTCTTCTATCCCCAGTCCCAATCAGCCCTTGGAGGCTGAAGGCTTCAGGAGCTTTTGTGACTCACTGTCCTAGTCAGAGGAGCTTTGGCCAGTGTGTATATGCAGTTGCACCCCAAAAATCCTTCCTGGAGCCTGCTCTTCCACCTCAACCTCCTGGAGCTGTGCTCCACAGCACACAAGGATCCTCCCATGTGTGCTTCTCCTTCTTTTCCTGAGCCCTGCACAATAGAACTGTATAATTTCCACTGTTTTCAGAGCCTTCTATGGCTAAGGAGTCAGCATGGGTGGTTTTTACCCTTGGCAGGGAAAGGCTCTATACAGAGGTGTAGATGCTGCAGATGTTGCTGGCAGAGGAATGCTGGGGTGGTGGAGTGGGTGAGGGGTGTAGAGAAGGGCTGCTCTATGGTCAAAGTGAGCAGCCAGACTTAGCCAGAATCCCTCCTGTCCGCTCCTGGAGAGAGAATACTAGACTGGTAGCCCTGCCGCAGTGTGAACTGCTGTGCTTCCCTCTTTTCTTTTCATTGGCTGGCTAGAAGAAGAAAGAGGTGCTACCCCTTTTCAGGCAGCTGGCACCCACAGGGGTGTTAGCAGGGAGCAGGGCCTGTACTCCTTTGCCACACTGTAGTTGTCACTTGCACTGCGGTGAAGGGGTCACCTCCTTTGTCCATCCATTGAGGGACTAACTAGTCTGGGCCTGAATCCTGATGGGAATTTTGTTCCTTCTTTTCTATCTTTGTCTTATTTTTGGAAGGCTAATTGAAAACACAACTGTGTTATCTCAGGAAACTTTGAGTCATCCAGGAGCTCTGTGTTACACATTTTCAACAAATCTTTTGGGCTGGTTAGTGAACACGTCATTCAGTAACAATAGTTGTGCCAGCATTTTCAAATTGTGTTGTAGGTTAAAAAAGATCACAGGTGAAAGGGGTCTTAGCTCAAGTCAAACAAGCGAAATAAACAGAACAGAGGCACTTTACTTTAGCCATTCCTGCTTCCCAGTATTAGCGTCTGCTCTGGCCTCTGCTCAGAGTTATAGGTTGAAAAGGTTGTAGGCTGGGCTCAGTCATTTTTTGTTTGCAGGGGCATGCATCCCATTTTCCTTTGATTCATTGATTCAGATCCCCCTGAATTTTGAGCTACTATATTTAAAGTAGCAAAACTCAATACAAACTACTGAGCTTGGCCTGGTTTCAGATGAAAACCACGAGAAACTGCCAAGGTTTGTATATATCCATCCTACACTATAAATTGGGATCTCCCTAGTAGATCTAAGGAGTCTCCTTTTATCTTCCCACTGGCTTCTACCCTAAATGGGTTAAAGAATCATTACATCATGAGGACCCAGGAAATCCATTAGGTGCCAGTGAATGGAGTTGGGCAGGCAGACCGGCTGCTGCCTTTATGATATCCTTGGAATTAGATGGAGTCGACTTTGCTATTCCCTTGTAAGATGACAGATAAGGGATCGGCAACCTTTGGCATGCAGCCCATCAGGGAAATCTGCTGGCGGGCTGGGATGGTTTGTTTACCTGAAGCCGATTGCAGCTCCCACTGGCCGTGGTTCACCGTTCCAGGCCAGTGGGGGCTGCGGGAAGCAGCATGGGCCAAGGGATGTGCTGGCCGCTGCTTCCCACAACCCCCATTGGGCTGGAATGGCAAACCTCGGCCAGTGGAAGCTGTGATCGGCCTAACCTGCGGACACTGCCAGTAAACAAACTGTCCCGGCCCGCCAGCAGATTTCCCTGATGGGCCGTGTGCCAAAGGTTGCCAATCCCTGTGATAGATGATGCAAAGACTGCCTCTGCCTCTGAGTTTCCATGGAGAAGGAAACAGGGGCTGTTAATGGAACCTTTGAAGACACCGATGGTGAGCAGAATTGTAGTCTATCAGTCTTGACCACTGAACATAACCCTGGGTAAAATGAGAAGAAGCAGGGGCTTTGAAGTGTGTTTGGTGAGTGAGGATCCGGTGATGAAAGAGTTTCTTATCACAGCCTGGAAACTGAGTCTTGTTTTCAGTCAAATTTGGACTCAGATTCTGGTGAACTTGGGCACAGTGTCATTCAAGACTGGAACCAGTTTTGACAAAAGGCTTTCTGGCAAAGGGTCTAAGTTTCAGGTTTATAATGAATTCTTACAGTAGGTGACAAGCTGGGGAAATGATACTGCTGAGTATGACATTTGTAGAACCAAACACACAATTATTTATTATTTTATTCAAACTTGGAGCAAAACCAAAATAGGTGACGTGAGATGCATTGTATGGCAGCAGGCTCTTTCTGCTACCCCTTTCATATCCTTAAATTATAAGCTCCTCAGGGCAGTGCCTATGTATATGTACACTGCATACAAAGAGTGGGGTCCTGATCCAGATTGCAGCCTCTAGGCCCTCTTGTAATGAAAATATGAAATAATAATAATAAATTATATGAAATTACTCAATGCACCCCATTACATTTGACTAATCTCGCACCTGAGCCTGAAAACATTAAGCAAAGGAGAAAGTTTACTCATTTTGAAATTAATTGAACTATTCATGTGAGTAAAGGTACATTTTTGCAAGATTTGACCCCTAGTTTATATTCTAATCAGAACCATTCTTAGCACTTACATATAGTAGTTCTTTTCATCTTCAAACTCAAAGGTCAAACTGAGTCATGGCACTCTGATATATAAGCACTTCTCTGATGCCCCATCATCATCTCCATAATTGAAGGTTTTGTTTAATAATGTAAAATAAAGGATGAAATCCTGGCCCATTGAAGTCCAGGCAGAAACTCCAGTTGACTTCAGTGGAGTCAGGATTTTAACCTATCCTGGCTAGACTTATGACTGAGAATAAAACTGCCCCTTTTCATGGTCAGTGTGTGTTAAGTGAAGCCCAACGATGACAACGAACATATTAACATTAACTGTTTGCTGATCATTTTAGCAGCTTAGCAGAAATATTTGGCAATTCTGGATTAATAGGCACACTTGCAGACAGTCTTTGAACCTGTATTCAGTGTGCTTTATAGACAGTCACTAACTAATCTTCATAACAGCCCTATAAGATAGGGAGGGACTTATATTATTGCAATTGCCCAAGGAAAAAAGTAGAAACGGAGGGAAGATAGGTTAAGTTACTTGCCCCAGAACTTGAGTTTCTGACTCAGCACCTAGAATCCAGACCACTGCTATACCTAAGCTCTCTCCATTCTCAAACTCACTTTTTCTTCTTTGCACAGAAAATTACAGAGTTAAAAAAGGCTCCTGTAAAACAGAAGGATTTATTTGAATGTGAACATTAAAATCAGGAGATAATGCATCTGCTTTATTAAAAAGACAATTATTTCTGACAATATTCAGAGAAATACCAGAAAGTTCATATAATAATTTGGAAAGTTGCTTTTCATAGTGTGTATATGCTGTACGATCTTATTGCAGGTATAACTTAAAATACTGGTTCAGTTAATGAATGCTGAGTTATAGTGGAGATCCTATAGACGTACTTATGTCACCTACGATAATACCAAATGAGTTTGTGATTAATGCTATTACAATAAATACCAAAGGCATAAATAATGCTTATGCCATTATTTTTAAGTGTTAGTGTTATTCGTATAAGTACTTAAAGTTCTTCTATTTCTTTTCCTGTATAATACACCCTAAATGCCAAGGTTTAAGACATTTTAATTTAAATGCCCTTCTTCTGAAGTAAATTCAAGATATTTTGTAGTTATGTTAACTTGTTTATTTATTGTAGGCCAAATACAGATATGCTTTAGTTCTCTTTACACAGTGAAACCTCTCATAGAATCCCAGAAGAGTTTTGCCTCAAGCAGGAGGTCAAAATGTGGTATGATTAGTTTGAGTAGAGTTCCCAAGTTTTGTTCACATGACTCCTGCCTCTGTCCTGGATTCAAGCTCTTACTTTTCTAGGGGAGAAAGGAATCAAGAAGCTTAGTTCATCCGTTTAGCATACACATCTCTGACTAGTTTAGAGTACATATCTGTGCAGTACAACACTTCAGTGTTTCACAGAAACACACCTGTTTTTATTCACTTTTATTTCTTTATTTCCTTAATCAACTGAGAGGCGCAGTCTCTTCTCAGTTTCAAACACAATCTTCAGTGTAAGTTCAAACAATTGAGTTTTGAGGGAAGCATAAATGTACTGAGATTATTCAACAATATGAAGGCTATTTTCCCTTTTTAATTGAAGCCTCAGGTATATCGTGCACATGGGTTCAGATCAGCCACATTCAGCATATCCAGACATGCTTGCAATATAGGGGGTGGGGAGAGGGTAACCCTCTGGAATATTTTGACTGCAGCATTGCAAAAACTATTTGTAGTCACTGTGGGCCTGATTTTCACCAAATGCTGAGCCCCCACAAAACCAGTTCAAATCAGGGAGCTGCAGATGCTGAGCACCTTGGAGCACTGGACTATAGTCATTTCATTCTCCTTACCCCACCACCCTCAGTTTGATTCTTATGCTAAAATTGCTTAATAATTCCTCAATAATCACAAAAGACTTCATTCTTATGCATAACTGAATTAACAATAAACAATAAAGTTAATTGAGTGCTACTTTTGAAAAATGGGCCTAAAATGTATTTACGTTTCCCTTTACTATTCTTTACTGTATGCTTTGAATGGAAATTACTGCAAACACTTTGGTAAAATTAGCTATACTGGGCGGTAAATGACTTGTTTTTAATGGTGCATATTGAATTAAATTTATTCATGTTAGAGTCCTCATTTATGTTTGTCAGCCCATTAAATGTCTTTGGAAATGTGGTGTGACCAGCCTCAAATTCATCTGAGGGTCACAGAGTGGTTCTCTGATGTTTGAATGAGCCTGAGTGAAGTGGAAATTGGGCAGACCTAATACGTCTACACTACCTGCCGGATCGGCGGGTAGCGATCAATCTATCAGGGATCGATTTATTGCGTGTAGTGTAGAGGCAATAAATTGATCCCTGATCACTCTCCCGTCGACTGCTAAACTCTAGCTAGGCGAGAGGCGGAAGCAAAGTCGACGGGGGAGCTGCAGCCGTCGATCCCGCACCGCGAGGATGAGAAGTAAGTGATTCTAAGTCGATCTAAGATACGTCGACTTCAGCTACACTATTCTTGTAGCTGAAGTTGCGTATCTTAGATCGATTCTCCCCTCCCCCCCAGTGTAGACCAGGCCTAAGTGGTGTCAGCTAAGTTTTCCTTTGACTCCAGCACTGAAACCAAAATTTGTAGCTTAAACCTATGCAGTCTGACATTAGAAAAGCTTCATACAGAGCCCTGCATACCACAGCTGTTGAGTTTCACACAGTTCTAGGTGTGAGGTTATCTGCTGAAGCGGCACATTTACATTTTAGGGGATGGTAGTATCCGGCCATACAGCTTCCCAATTAAACCTGTGGAAATTCTTTAAAAAGGTGCAAGAGTAGGCATATCAAAGTTGAGTGCTGGAACACTGTGGAGGGCTCTTTAAGACTCAATGTGTGCATAGAACAAATCCTACTTTTACTTTTTCTTAGGAATATGGTGCATATTATAGATTTAGAGCTACAGCTGGGCAAAAAGACTATTTGCGAATTTGGGTTGAATTCAGCAAATTGTTTCAGCCAAAAACAAAAAACAAAACTGATAATGAAAAATTCAGAAATGCCGAAATGAACCAATTTGAAAATGTCATTATAGTTCCATGTTTCATTTTGAAATGTTGTTTCAATTTGACACTTTGTTTCAAAATGCCGTTGCCATTTAATCTGAGCAAATTTTTTGTTTGTTTTTTGTTTTGCTGAGAAAAAAAATCACATCTGACTTTTTTTTCCTGGTTTGAGGGGATCCTAAACTGAAAAATCAGTTATTCACTCAGGTGTATTTAGAACTCAGCTGTGATCATATGGAAACACAAAATGTCCATATGAAACAAACCACGTGTTGCGTGATGTTTAAGGCACCAAGATTGGCTGGAGTAAGAATTTTCCGCCCTCTCACCTACTCTGCCTGCTGCAATTCATTGTTTTCCTATGGGGAAGGACCCCAATTTTGAAGGATCAGTGCCCCTGTTGAACAAAGGGTCAGTACTATAGCTCTGTGAAATACTTAAACCCACTTTAATATTAGCTTTGAATTTGAGGTTCACTGTGTTTGCAAACCTCAGCCTATTGCTATAGTCCTATGAGATGTGCATGGGTTGTCTGCATAGCAGGCAAGCTAGAAATCTTCCTCTGAACTGGCCTTGGTTTCTCGTACAACCCCTTCCCCAGCTGCTCAACTGGCCTTTGGAGTCCACATTAAAACAGCTAAGAGGAGGAGGAGGAGGAGGAGGAGGAGGAAGGTATCCAGGTGTGAGGACGAAAAGAGTAGTTGGGGGTGGGGATGGGGTGCCCTTTGGAGGATTCAGCTGGTTGAACTCTAGATTGAAACAAACCTGTAAGGGGCTATTTTCTTCAGTTAATGAAAACCAAACTGCTGGGTACAGTTCTTTCTCCCATTCATAAACTGAATTCTACAGGGTTCACACAGTCCTATTAGTGTCCCCATTGGACAAGTGAACACTTTGGGTTCCCTTAGACATGAGACCAGCAAATCCCTGCAATTTAGAGTTATCATCAGCAACACAACAACCAACACCCTCCCCTCAAAATATTGCTAATGCTAAGTCTAAGTGGCTGGAGATTTTATTCCTTTGATTTTAATAGGGGCACAGCCATTTTACTACAAGATCTTTTCTCTAATATACTCTGAAACAATATTATTTCATATTCTAATAAATAAATTGACCAAAATAGGTACAAGGTAGGTTCTATTTAATCAAGCAGGTAAAAACTGTGATCTAGAAAAGGACAGATTAATAGTGGATCTAGTTTATTTGAGAATAGTGAACAGAAAGTCTACATGCCATTTGCCAACAAAAGGGAATTTCCCTGAGGTATTTAGTGTGACAGAATATATTTTCAGTCTGCTTATCATGCATCCTAAAGGTAATAGAGCTTTACATAAATATAGACTACAAGTGCTGACTATTTGAAATATTTTAGCATTAAAAATAGACCTTTTTTTAAA
This sequence comes from Mauremys reevesii, assembly GCF_016161935.1. NCBI lineage: Eukaryota > Metazoa > Chordata > Testudines > Geoemydidae > Mauremys > Mauremys reevesii. The sequence continues at coordinate 49,218,336 of NC_052625.1, forward strand.
AAAAAAGTAAGGAATTCCTGTGTATATGTTCCATTGGAATGAAGGCTAAGGTCAATGTGATAGTTGAAGGGATTGTTCTTTTGGCCTTGGTCTGAGTTCTCCTTCAGCATTACATTTACAATGTAGATCACTATTTTCTCTAAGTCTGAAGGTGTTAGGATTTAAAATGGTTGCTATATATCTTTCATGTCTTTGTTTTAATCTACATGTGCATTTGCATGCAGAGTAGGCTGTGAAAGAGAATTGCCTCAACTTTCTCAGTTCTAAGATTGCCTTGACTGTTTTAGTTCAGAAACACGTCTATTATACCATGCTCTTTGGAGCAGTGTAAATTTTGTACAAAATGAATGCAGACCACTGGCCAGATTTTCAACATTTAAAGATGGAGAGTACATTTTGTTTAACTGACATACATGAATTGCTGCTACAGTTCCTGAAATCCTTTCAGTCGCTTAAAATATTAGTTAACACCATCTTGATATTTTGTAGCTTTCAAGGTTTTTTCATCACATACTTCTATTGTCACAGATGTATTAAGTCGACCCTGTTAAATTTAACATTGTTTTTGTAGGTATTATTACTAGTTACGGATTGTATATGAATGGCATTCTGATGCAGAACTCATCACGGTCAAGTTATTATGCTTATGGACTTACTCCTTGGAGTCTGCATTCCTTCAGAGTCCAGGCATGTACTGCAAAAGGTTGTGCTTTGGGTCCATTGGTGAGTACCTCAATTTGCATTCTGGGAATGTAATAAATGTCAGATGGCAGTGAATATCAGAGTAAATGGTGATGATTCACTCTGGTCAGTACTAACCCATCTGGCAAAATGTGACATTTTATAAAAAATGCCATTTAAGAGCTGCTAAGGATTTGATAGGTCATCACTAGGCACTGTTCCAAAATAGCACATAGGTACAGTAAAAGAAGTGACAGGGAGTTAAATGTGAAGCTGAAACACATATTATTGAAATTAAGTAGAGTTAATATGTTTAAAAGGTGCAGATGTGGTTTAACCTGATATATAAGGACACACATAAAGAAAGAATTACTATTCCAGTAATGAACAAAATTCTAGCTGCCTGACTGAGAGGGTTGAAGATAATTTGAGGATTATAGAAGACAAAACATGACGATACTACAAAAAAAGATATGCTAATTGACAAATATTTTTAAATCTAAATCTGTGTTTAAAAGGAAAATATTTTATTAATCTGGTACAAAAAAATCACTGGATTTGCAATTTAAGATTACATTAATATCAGTGTTGACATCTGAAAACAAGTCTTCTGAGACTTAAAACATTTATATGTTGTTCTAGAACTTTAGAAAAGCTACTGGATTGATTAAATCAGTATGGTTTTTGTAACACTGTAGCTGATTAATAACTTCAATAATAATTGCTCTGCCTGATTTTGTTTTAAATATTGCCAAAATGGCCCTTTATATTTTTCCAAGATTTAATTTTTCAGTAAAACTAACCCCCCCTCCAAAATACTTGTTTTAACAATTTTTTAAAAAATAATTGTCTAGCTATTTTGACAATATTCTACCTATCACTCTGTATTTATATTAACATCAGACTTTCTAATGGCAATGAGCTGTGCTATATAAATATTACCTCAAAGTAAAACTTCAGGGTTTAATTTTTGCATTCTTATTTTTGGTCACATTTCTCATTTTCTTCCCAAGATTAGTTGCTTTCAAATGCTGGTAACATCATCTATCCTTAGAACAGGGCTGAACACTTTATAACCATTAAACATTTTATAGCTAAGACTGCTTTGATGGATATTTACTCTTAAAAGCATGAGTGGCTTTTTGCCAGTTTTTCTTAGCCGTTTTTAAAAACTTCACATATACCAGAAATTTAAACTTATTTTAGGAATTCAAACTCCAGAATAAATATCTAGATATTACATAATTCACACCTGTTTCAATGTGCAAATAGCACCATTAAACATGCGGTATCATAGAACCCCTATTGCAGATCATATATATAAAAAATGTAATGCTAATTAAGTACATCAATGCCATCAAATATGCACTAAAATAAGGGGGAGACAAAACCATTAGTTTGTTTTTTTTTAAATTCACTTCTCCACTAAATTCCAAACACAGTCTTGACTTTCAATACAATTCAAAGTAAGGGTTGTTCTAGCTGATATTCACTGCATCCCATGCTCAGTACACAAACTATTTTCCCAAGTCAGTGATCCATCTCTAATCACAGGAATTGAAGTACAATGTCTTTATTTAGAGCAACTCACCTAAATGCTGCCAGGAAGTTCGAGCACTACATCTTCATTTGATTTGTCTGAAAGATTTTTATATCAATTACAGTATAAATGCAACACTTTAAAAATACTTTGGCTCTTTGAGTACTCTAAATACTACAGGGGACATCTCCCAGTAGTAAACTGATATTATCCTTCCAGCTATTTTTGTTGCTGATCTTTTATTTAATGTGCCCTAATCGATTGAAGAGATGCTATGTGACTACCTTAAGCACCGGATTCCTCCAGCTTACATTTTCTGAAGGTAGCTGTGAAGATTTTAATCAGGTATTTGAGAGTTGCCAGTTGCATTTATCAATAAGGATTTGTTTTGTTTTAACTGCTTTTCATAGTGATTAAAATTTATTTCAAGTGAAATATAAACCTAGAAAATATGTATTCCAAAATGTTTAATTTTAATTTCTTGCAAGCAAAGATAATGGTGTCTCATTTTAGAATCTGTACTAATTTTATCCTGCTGCTTTTGTTAAGCTAAAAGGCTGTTCTTGAGGAAATAAAGTTAGATTTTCTATTTGATTCAGTAAGGGAAATCAGATGCATCCCTATATTTAAAACTCTGCTGTTTTTGAAATGTACAAACCACTGCAAAAACAATCAGCACATGATTTAGAAAAATGAGAGAAATGAAGACAGTAGGGGGATGTCTTGACATTAATTTCATAATATAATGAAAGATAAATATGATTAATGATCAGTGAATATTTCTATTCTCATCTCACTATTTAAAACATACTAATTTCACCTTTTTAGGCTAAATACATTTTTAGTATATTCTCCTAATCTACTTTGCCAAAAATATTTAGTACAATATAAACATTATTGTTACTTTACCCCTTTTTTAGAATTTTTATTTGTATGGTTGAAAAGTATTTTTGTTACTTTGAAAATTATTATTAAAATACACCTGGAAATATCAAAAGACTGGAAATATAAGATAATGTGTAGAAAAAGAAACAGTGCTTGTGTTAAACAGAAGTATTTAAATAGAGTGTCTATTGTTTACACAAAGAGTGTGCCATTTAATGTGCATTTCCAGTATAGCCATAGTGTATGCTACGCTGATCATAGCTAGTATTTTTGTAGTAGTAGCATTTTATACATTTTTTTTACAATATGTGAGGAAAATAGGAGATGAAAAAAGACTTCATAATATTGCAACATGTTTTAAAATAACAAGATATAAATATGGTAAGGTAAGTGCAAGATTCAAAAGCTTTGGGATTTGGTGCAGATTACTTCATATACACAGAATTTTAGGAACTGCTTAAGCTTTTTGATAGAAGAAGATAATTATAGTGCAATACTGAAAATGAACCCCACCAATCACTCGCCACTCACAGTCATGGCTACACTTTATAAGACAGAACCAATGCAATAAATTAAACAGTTAGGTGTACACTCTGTGTGTCGTTGGGGGCATCAGCCCCTCACTCATAAGTCTGAGAACCAAGGCAGTCAGCTGGCCTCCAATTCTCTAAGGTGCTGGGGCTGCACGGCAACTTGCATTAGGCACTGAGTACATCACAGGATCTGACTTAGATTAGAAAGCACAGTATAGTGGAATCCTGTCATAAGGATTGATTTGGGGCAATCCCCATTTTGACTGCAATATCCAAATGCACACTCTGTCCTGATCCAGCGAAGTACTGAAGCATTTGCTTATCTTTAAGTCTGTGAGTAATCACATTGGATTCAGTGGGACTATTCACCTGTTTAAAGTTAAGCTTGTGCTTGAGTGCTTTACTGGATCAGAGAATATATAGAGGTCAGTAAACCAATGAACTTCCCAAACCAGATGTGCTAAGAAGTAAAATCACCATTTTACAAGGACAAAGTTCCTTTAGATGTCTTAATGCCAAAGCAGGTTTGACAGGTTAAAATTGGCACTAAACAGCACACCCACAAACTGTAACATTCTTTATCTGAAGCTGAGTGCCATTCAGAAAGGTATAAAAATCTTTTCCAATCTTAGAAAACATCAAATAAATTACGGGTGAGAAACAAACATGTCATCATAAATGAGAAATGACTTTGGGACTGTATAGTTTGATCCATGGCACTGTGAATAATGGCCACAAGCCATGATTAATAAAACTGAATTCCACTGTAATTACAAATTTTTCTTGTATAATTTATATAATTATACAATTTTTCTTGTATTTAAGATACAAGAATCTTAGTTTTAGGGCTTCTTTATATAAGTAAATGCTAGCTCTCTTGTCAGCTTTTATTTTCTCTCAAAGGCTACTTATTATTTCAACTTAAATCTTCCAGGTCCTGGGGCCGGAAAGTTAGTAATGTAATTCTGTTTCTGAACCAAACTTACCTAAGGATACTCTTTCTCTGTCAAATATCTGTAGTAATATACTAAGCAGACTTAAGCACATTTTTGTATTATAGTTGTCTTTTAACGTCAGTAAATTTAAGGGACCTTGTTCCCCTCTTCATCTTTTCCTGGGTCACAGAGCAAGATTCATGCGTTTGAATCAGGTGCCACTGCATTTTCAAGACACTAGTGGATTTCTTTCTTTCTTTCTTTCTTTCTTTCTTTCTTTCTTTCTTTCTCATCCTCTTATAAAATATTTTAAATGGGAAGCAAATCTGGGGGTGGGAAGAAAAAGACATTATTTTTAAAAAACAATAGTATGCCACTGTTACATTTTTTAATCAGGGAAACTTGCATTAAAATGTATAATTGATTTATTCAGTTATTTACAAACTACAGCAACAAACTCTACATGACTGTTAAATTTGCAGGTCGAAGCTCGTACAACTGAAGCTAGACCTGAAGGCACACTTGAAGTATTTGCCACCATTGATGGATCCAGAGGAATACAAGTAAAATGGCTAGCTCCGAATAAACCTAATGGACAGTTAACCTATGCAGTCCTCGTCACTGGTCTCTTCTATGCCAATCAAGGTATTTTCTTTGTAGTACATCTAATCTTACCATTATAATAATAATAAACTTAAAACAGTAGAATTCTGTAGGGGTTTTTTTCAAGTATTTCTTTAGTAGTGAATTTTAATTTTCTGCCACTATCTTTAAGTTGTTGATTTCAGAGAAAGAGAGTGACACACACACACACAAATAAATGGTTGATCATTTTAGTAATATAATCATATATTACTGCAATTGCATATGGTACTTTACAGTAGCACCAACACATATATGGGCAAGAAAAGACAAGATCCTTGCCCAAAAATCTTTCAATCTGAAGATACAAACAAGGGCTCTGATCTTGCAACCCTTATTCAGACAAGTAGTCCTTAATTCACATAATATCAGTATGTTCCCTTTTGTGAGTAAGAGTGACTCACAGTAGTAAGATTGGCAGGTTTGGGTTTGTGTACAGTACAATTCATACAAGCAATGATAAAGAGGTATTGCTTAGATTAGCAAGGCAACTTTCTGTTTTTCAGGAGAACATTTTTAGGAGTAGTACCTACTGACACCAACCACTTATTCTTTTCAAAAATATTTGAATAAAAATTGTAGCTTTATTTTGTTTAACAAAACAGTTTCAACCCATGAAATAAATAGGTGAAAAGTGATCTTAATCTCTTCTAATGTACATTAAGGGCAATTATCTTGTCTCTCTACTGTATTTGCACCTTCTGTAGTTATTTATACCAGTGCAAAGTGATACAGTGTAGGTGTAAAATTCTACCAGATCAGATTGGTGTTTTACACTCACTTTGCATATTTGTAAAGGAATATACAAGACACAATTAACTGTAACCAGGGCAATTGTTTAATACTCGACATTGAATGCATTTTCAAGCAATTGTGCAGTGCAACAACTTTTAGGTACAATTCTGTAACAACTTATTATAAAATACACGAGCAATGAATAATAAACATTGGCAAAAATGTATGTGCATGTTTACTATGTTAATTCAAGCTATCAAGACTCTTTTAAGGTATAATAAAATATACACAAATAACATTTATAAATTCTACCTTAATAGCAAATATCATTAATTTTTGTTGTCTTTTAAATTATGATTGTTGTAAGGTATCTATAAAAGTATTTCTGGTGATATTGATAATTGTGAAAAAACTGTGCTGAAAAACAATGTTCAGATGATAGTTATTTACTCTGTGTTAATCCTTCTATGTACTGTAGGCAAATAAAATTTAATCAGTATCCTAAGCACAGTAATAGGCGTGATGCTGAATCGCTGATGGCTTTATAAGTTGTCTTTTTTAAATAATCAAAGTAAAAACAGTTTGATTCTTCCAGTATTGCCAATACAGAAAAATACATACTGCAATTTCTGTCCTCTGAGAGGAAGTATATAAATGCACTTGTTTGTGTAGATGTTTGAGAAGCATATGTGCTGAAGATTTTAATGTGTGGTAGGCAGTCTCAGCTGACCCCTCACAAAAGCCCTTTTTTATGCAATGAAGGCTTTGATGTATTCTGCTGTGAACCACTTGTAAGATTATGAGGTGAAGGAGTGATGATCGATTTGAAAAAAAGGAGCAACATTTTGGCTGGACCCATGACAGCACAGTCATTTCCGCTAAGGCAGCAGGGTGAATAATGCAAAAGCCATATTCCCCTTGTGTTTAATCTTGCATTGTTTTTGCAGAGAAAATTTCTGCTTGCTTTCTAAGTCATGTCATCCTCGGTTGTCATCCCGTCTCTCAAACCATCAAAACGGTATTAAATGTTGCAAAGCTGCGCAGCAAGAGAACTTTCAAAAGTCAGAACCCATTTGCAGAGCAGCCCTTGTAGAAAATATATTCTGTTCTCGGCAGAATTTTCCTTCAGTTCTTTCCACTGAGAAGTTTACTGATTTCTCCCAGTGGAATCTGCTGGAATTTATCGGTTCATGGTTGGCAGTCACAGATTAAGGTAAATGTCGATCCGTAATGACCCTCTACATGTTAGTATTGCAGTAAAGCTGGGCTTTTATGTCAAAGATATCGGAGAGGGAGCTATTACACATGACAGGGGTGATCAAGGGACTCCAGACCAAGGCAAGCATTATTAAATATTGACTAGTTCTGTGATTTATGTAGAGCTGGAGGAAAAAAGTGACTTTTTAACCATTATATATTCTTCAGCAACGAAAACCAGCCATTTATCTCCTGCTGGTAATAAAGAACAGAGTGGCTGCATATTTTAGTTGAGGGAAAAACCTGGCCTTATAAATGAGATGGACTCTTTCATGATAACATTTCAGTTTGCTAATTGCCAAAAGCAAAACAGGCAAATTGGAAGCAATTACAAGATTTGACTTAAAGAGGTTGCTGTGTTAGTTCAACTCAGGAGGGGGTGCTGGGGGATTGGAAGAATTGTCTGGGGAATGGAACACACAAAATTTCATTACATTTGTTCACTGTTGCTGAAACTTTGGTTTTCAACGTTAAATAAATAAATAGTGTTTAAATATTATTCCCCCCCCCGCACTTCAATCTCAGAAGTCAGCAGCTCTTGCAGTTGACATTTATGCTCACTGTTTCAGAGTATATGTTCCTCTGCAGTAAAGAAATTGCACATTAATTCATCAGACTTATTTAAGACATCATCTGTTCACTAGATTTACACAAAGCTTATTGAATTACCTGATGGTTAATTGGTATTTCCTTGACATAATGAACAACTGTATTTCAGCCTTTGCGGTGATGTCTGTTAAAGAGGCAGCAATTAGAATGTATAAATTGGGGGTGGAATTTGGCTGGTATGAAGATATGTTAGCATCAAAATAATTGGACAGTGGCCTGCTTCTCAGTGTGCTAAGCTTCAGTTTGGGAGACTAAATTAGGAAACAGACTTTAGATCTTGGATCCTAAACTAGGCAGACAATATATTTTAGAGATGAAGCATTCAGCTTCCTTGCAAAAAGTGGGAGGTAGCAATCACATTGATGCTATAGTGTTGTAATTTGTGTCTATATATGTTTATCTGCTATAAGTGGATATACGCTACATAAATGCCTTATTGTGTGTATAATCTCAAGGAGCATCCATAGCTTCTGCTGAAAATTTGAATCTCTTACAGTCTTGTATCTGATCCCATGTATAGGCAGGTTTGTCTCTTTCTTACTCAGCAGAAACATTGATATATTCTGCTCCTTGGCACTTGGGGGGAAACAGGACATTGCTGTGTGGCCCCAAAACAGTAAAGTCATTTTGGCCATTACCAATTACTCCTTGAAGCCATTTCATAATAGCATTTAGTTATGAGATCCTAAGAATGGCCATACTGGGCCAGACCAATGATCCACTTAGCCAAGTACCATGTCCTCTGACAGTGGCCAGTGCCAGATGCTCAGAGGGAATGAACAAATCAGGGCAACTATTAAGTGATCCATCCCCTGTCATCCAATCCCAGCATCTGGCAGTCTGACGGTTAGGGACACCCAGAGCATGAGGTTGCATCCCTGAACATCTTGGCTAATAGCCATTGGTGGTCCTATACCCCAAAACCCCAACCAATTCTACAGACTTGAAATAGTCATCTCAGACCAGGTATACAAGATTATAAACAGATGGAATGCAACTACGGTAATGCCTACCCCACCACATTCAAAAATAATGAGTTAGGACTTCAAAAATCATGAGATTGGCTTAAAGATGATGGGGTTTTCAAAAAGTTGTATTTTTTTTTGCAGGGGGGAGGTATTCTCCTGGTTTTGGTGTCCTTGGGGTACATTCTGCTCATACTTTCAAATTTTTCTTTGCAACCATGAGGGCAAGAAACTTACTTTTTTGTAAAAGGAATTTGAGATTCTCACATAATCACATGAATACAGACCTGGGGCTTTAAAAAAACACCAAATATCATAAGAACTGTGTTGTCATCACAAGAGTTGGCAACACAGTAATGAAATATAAATTACCTATGTGGTTTTACTTACGGTTATTTAGACATTAAGAAACAACACCCCTTATTTAAAGAATGTCTTACATTTGGGAAGGAAAACTTGAAGCTAAAGAAAAGCAAACAAATATTTAAGCATGCAAAGGCATCCTAAAAAAGTAGCTATAGATTAGTCACAATGTGTTTTGATCAAAGGACTGATTTTCTGAAGTTCAGAGGACCATCATCTTTCATTGTAAATAACTATGCAGACTGTTGTAGGGTCAACCTCCAAATATGTAACATTTTCATGGCATTTTTACAAGAGCAATTCAGCACCTCAAAGGGTTAGGCCTATGGTATATACACTTCATTAAGTGGTGGAGTCTTTCTTTGTGAAAAATAGCTTTGAAGTATGGCAAGTGGTATCGATATATGAGGCAGTGATCCTTTCAGATATATCCCACTGAATTTATATAGTTTTTCACAAAGCCATCCCCAATGTATATCACGCAAACTGTATTTGATATGCTGTTATCTTATCAGTGACCTACTATAGCATATGGTATGTTGAGATAGCAGGTTCGTGACATAGAAAGTGTTTAAATAACATGTAATCTTAACACTTTCTGTGTCATGAACCTGTTATCCCAACATTTTTGAAGGCACCAGCTGATCTTCATGCTGAATATTTTCTAGTTGTCTCTAGGCTCAGTTGCTGTTTTATTCCATCCAAAACCTTTTGAATTTCATACACACATCTGTATCTGTCTACTTGTTATACACCTGATTCTCCACAAAAAAGTGACTACCATACATCATTATTTAAGATATCATCTCGCTAATTTTCCATCTGGCTATATATTTCTAATAACTCTGCCACTCTGGAGTTTAAAGGACATAAAACTGCCTAATGGCTTATTGGTCATTTCCTTGCTGTAATAAACTGTATTTAATCATATACAGTGTTCTTGATATGGGGACAACTGATTCCCTTTAAAATTACCCACAGAAGTTGTAAAGAAATTGTAATGTTATTTAGGAAATAGTATGTGATTTTGTATTTAAGGACTGCATGGTAATGCAAAAGCACAAAAGAATGAGTTAAGGTTGCATAGGCAACCTTAACTTTGGCATTTCATGACTTTTGAGTGCTTAATCATGCAACCATGAAATTCACTTAATATAAATTTGTATGGAATTCCGTAGTTTGTCAGTACCAAAGGGCTACAATGGTGTCAGAAAGCTGGCCTCCTGTTTTTTGTTGTTTACATACCAGTAGTAGGGTATGGGTCTCAGGAACCAGTTAAGGACCCTCCTTGTCACCAGCCACGTTGATAAGGAGGGGAATATTCTATCATAAACAGACTAAAATGGTTATGTGGACCTACAGATGTATATCACAGATCAGGAGGTGCTGCTTTAGATTTTCTGTCAAAAGAAGATGCTAAGGTTGGAGCTCTTCACAGTTTGACTATGATGTTCCATCGCATCTAAGAGCTTGTCTACACTTACAGCACTGCAGCTGTAGCACTTGGGGAAGGGGAGAGAAATAGGTCAGTGGTTTGAGCATTGGCCTGCTAAGCCACGGTTGTGAGTTCAATCCCTGAGGGGGCCATTTAGGGAACTGGGATAAAAATCAGGGTATTGGTCCTGCTTTGAGCAGGGGGTTGGACTAGATGACCTCCTGAGGTCCCTTCCAACCTTGATATTCTATGATTCTAAGACACTATCTACACTGATAGGAGAGCTTCTCCCATGGGCATCGGTAGATCACCTTCCTGAGAGGCAGTAGATATGTTGAGGGGAGAAGCCCTCCCATTGACATAGTGCTGTCAACATCAGGGGTTAGGTTGGTATAGCTAAAATTCACACCCCCGAGCGACGCTGTCATACCAACATAAGTTTGTAGTGTAGACCAGCTCTAAGAGAGACTTCTGTAACCATAGTAGCCTTCTCTAGCATTTGTGTGTCTTTCTGACTATACCTCTAGTTGTGAGGGCTTGAACAAACTGAGGAGGAAGTTTTGATGAGCCTGTTACACCATTCTGACCTACATGGGTATGGTTTCCAAATAAATACTTGTTCCTATTAAACTGCAAATCTGATTATATAGATCCTGGGTTCTGTCCCAACTCTAAAGCCATCTTCCTGACAACCTGTTTCTTGATAGCATAGAATTACAGAGACCTATCTTGAAGCAAACTAGAGGTTTCTTGGAAAAAGTTGTTCAAGATCTGCTGCCTCCTTGGAAGAAATCTGTAATAGGACTTTGTATTGCAAATGCAATATCTAAGGCAGGAGACATTCAGTTCTATGTTGATCTCTTTAAGTGCCCCACAAGGACTGCTTGATTACCTGTTTGTCTGTCTTGATGAAAGATTAAGGCTTTGGGTCTAGCCCAGATCCACTTTGCATAGGACTCAAGAAGGCAAGAGAGCAAAGCTGAGTTGACCCAGTGCAATTTAGAGCAAATAATACCTGGCTGCTGGCACCCGTAATGAACCACCTGGCAGCTGGGAAAAGCCAGGGCAAGTGGCATGTCAGCCATGACCATCTTCTCCTAGCAATGGCCCCGAGGCAGGAGCTGCAACAGGAAATCATCAGCTGGCTGATTAAACTGGATTTATGACCCTTTTGCACCACCACAGTGGCACAAGGGTCCACAGGTGGACCAAAGCTCTAGCACCATATGTATTTGGATTCATTTGGCAACAAGTTTGACTTAGCCACAGCTCTGACCCACAATGGCCCTTTTGTGGGTGGCTTGAGCATGGTCCTAACCTCCCTGTTTATTACATCGCTTAAATCAAGTGGAGCTATATTATTTTCTACTGCTTTTTGTAGTGTTTTTTGTTAGACATCCCTCAAGCTACTTTTAAGCTCTGATATTCTTCTGGTATCCTTAAAGAGGGATAATTACGTACCTTGTAACTCTGCTTGTTTGGCAGTCTCCCATAGGATTCTCACTCACATACTAACCTCCCCTCCAAACCTGCAGATCTCGCAACAAAGATGTGTTTTTCTGTATCCATAGTCTTACATATAATTTAAGTGCTATGTTTCATGTTTGCCTTTATCCACTGGGGTATGGTCGTGTTTCAGGGTTTTTTTTTTAACTTTGGCATTTGTTGAAGAAATTTTAAAAAATCTGATTGAGTAAATTGGTTGTCTATTAACGCAGCTTCTAGTAGAAGCTTCCCCTTTCCCACTAGGTTTCTGATTCAGTGCTTAGGCACACTTTTGAATCAGGCCATAGGTGGTGAACGTAGATATGAGCAAGTTAAAACTTCAACTTCTTGCTCAGAAACAGGGACAGATGGTTGGTGGCAACAGCGGGTTTTTCCATTCACACCACAGAATGGAATGTGCCACCTGCTGACATGTGGTAATAACGCTCATCTCTTAAATGATGGGAGTTCCCAGTCTATTGAAGGTTTGAGGCCCAAGAGTGAGACTGCTGTGAGATGACGTCTTAAAAAAAACAGAATTACAAGGGTAAGTACTTATCCCTTAGATATGACAAGAAAGGGATTCCAGCCAATCAGCTCCTAGAAAAATCAAATATTTATCCTCTCAGAAATGACAAAAGGTCTAATTGACACACAATGGGTCATATTTTCTGTGGATGGAGACCCACTTGTGTAAACAATAATCTAAATTGTTTATACAGTTACTGTGACTGTGCATTCAAATGCATATTTAGATGTCTGAATATCTATTTGCATTCATAACTGTTGCAACTGAATGTATAATTGTTAATTGTAAGCACAAGTGTATGGTGTATTAGCTTGCATTATTTTGAGGGTTGATTGGTTTGTTTGTTTTGCCACAAAGACCTCTACTCTCTTTAATTTCAGGCCATCATACATTGTAGATTTTCCCTATATATAATCAAATCACATCACTCATTTTCAAAACATTCCATTCGCTCAAACAATTATTCCTTTTTTAACCAGCCCATTAATAATTATTCACTTTTTTAGCCCACTCTTGAAACAGCTATTCACCTACAGAAACTGCACTTGTGATGTAAATAAAAGATTCAGGAAGACAGCATCACAGAAATTTGAAATCTTCTCCAAAAATAAATATCAGTGTTCCATATATCTTTCTGTGGTTTCTTGAATCAAGTGCCTCAGCTTGATTCCTGTCTTTAGTTACTTACAAAAGAAGTCGATTAGCTCACATACTCCTGTGCTAGCAACAGCACATTAAGTATAGAGAAAGCCACCACAATGTTCCTTCAGTAATTTATCCCTGTATGGTAATAAAGGCTCCATTTATTCTACAACACATTGGACCTAAATTCTGTAGTGAAGCGTCTTGATTTCTTTGGTATGCACATTAAATTCTGTACCACTGAGAATAATACTACTCACCTCGAGAGGGCAGCTTGGGGAAGGGTAGAGAGAAGCCTTGAACTTCAAAGAAAGAAAAAGAGTCCAATATGAGTAAGTGAAATTAGGGTCATCACAATTTGACTTAACTTCTCTGTTTCAATCAGAGGCATTATTGTGTTATCATAACACCTTAGGGTAATGAGACAACTCAGAAATGAATTCACATTAAGCAGATTCTCTGCTAGTGTAAATTGAGGCAATTCCATTTAAGTCAGTAGATATACATTTACACCATCTGAGGCTCTAGCCCATTGTATTTTGATTCACTATTGTATTGAGTGGTAGAGGTTCTGCAGCTCCAAGTTATTTATTTTTTAAAATAGTCTAGTAAATTGCATGTATGGTATACTTTTGGTGTCTCCAAAAGCTAGTGAAAAATGCAGTGGGCTCTAGTGGATTAAGTTCAGTCTCAGTCATGCTACTGATTTACTCTGTGACCTGGGATAAGTCATTTAACCTCTCTTTAACTGTCTCCCTGTCTGTAAAGGTAGGAAAATAATATTATCTACCTCCCAGGAGTGTTGTGAGGATTAATTGGCTAATGTTTGTACAGCACTTGAAAATGTAAAGTACTATGTAAGTGTTAAATATTATTATTAAATGAAATTGAGATTATACACAAGTTCTAAAGATGGTGGAGAAGGGGGGGGGAGTGATCCGAATATGCATGTTCTTCTTCGAGAGATGTCCCTGTGGGTGATCCACTTCAGGTGTTGAGGCGTCCCTGCACCTTCGCTCGGAGATTTTTACAGCAGTACTCGTAATGGTGGTGCATGCACAGAGCCTGCCCCCTCGCTCTGAGTGTACCTTAATAGTACGCGTGCGCAACTGATCTCTTCAGTTCCTTGTCTACCGTCCCTGGCCTGAGACGGAGCTCAGCAGACTCATTAGAGAATTTCTTCTCTCCCTTGTTCAACCTTTTCCCCCTCTTAGTTTAGCTTACCAGTAATAGTTAGGTACCCTTTTTCCCTTTCTCTTCTCTTCAATTTAAAAAAAAAACAAAAACAAGAAAAAACACTTTTTTTGTTCCTGTCAGCACAGCCGCTTCCGATATGCCTGGCTCTCCAGGTTTCAAGTGCTGCTCTAACTGTAATCAGGGGTGGTTCTAGCTTTTTTGCCACCCCAAACACAGCAGTCAGGCAGCTTTCGGCGGCTTGCCTGCGGGAGGTCCCCAGTCCCGCGGATTTGGTGGCTTGCCTGAAGGAGGTACGCCGGTCCCGTGGCTTCAGCATACTCGCCGCCAAATCCGCGGGACTGGCAGACCTCCCGCAGGCATGCCGCCAAAGGCTGCCTGTCTGCCGCCCTCACAGGGACCGGCAGGGTGCCCCCTGCGGCTTGCCTCCCCAGGCATGCACATGGAGCTCTGGTGCCTGGAGCCGCCGCTGACTGTAATGATGTGAAACCCGCCTGCGGTGGTCATACTAACCTCCAGTGCCGAGGCTTCAGGCTTTCAGGTGCCTGCCTCTCACACAGCACCATTCGGCACCCTGGAAGCGGTGCCGACACATACTAGCCTGCCTGACCCCCTGCAGCTCCTCTTGCTCTCCCGGCACCGTCAGCCTTTGAGCTAGCCAACAGTGACAGATCACTCAGGACAGCGGTGCAGAGGAATCCCTCCTCACAACAAATTCCTCTCACTCAGCTCTCCCCTCAGAGAGGTACTGCGGCACCGCAGTTCACACACTCAAGGGACCTCCTGGTGTCACCTATCCTGCAGTCGCCCCTACTTAACACCTACTTCTCTTGGACACTCAGGCAAGGGCTGCACAGCTTTCCTCCAGTGATAAGGAATCTGGGCTGCAGAGAGAATTTTCACCTTATCAGATCTCCCGTCCACAGATTCCAATCAAGAGAGGTCATAGAAAAGCTGCCTCGTCCTAATCTAAGGGTCCTACCCCATCGTGCATGAACACCTGGATGACACCACCCATACCCTTCCCACCACAGTGACAATATTGGGCTCCATGGGCTCCTTATACTCAGGACCACACTCGTTATACCATTGCAGCCAAGCGTGAGACCTCCTCAGTACCACCAGCTGACGACCCTGCCACTGACTCCAGACACCAGGCAGCCCTGTCACAACTGCTAGAGCAAGCGCGGCCTGCCTCTAACCTGGTAGAACCAATTGTTCTGCTTGATGAAGCATTGCTTCCTCCTCCTCCAACGTCTTTGGACAACTTCTCAACATTTCAAGACCTGTTTTAAAAAGTTGCCAATGAGCTACAAATTAACCTGGAGGAAGTCCCTGAACAGCAGCATGAGCTAACTGATATCCTATAGCCTTCTTCTTCTTCTAGAATTGCATTACCTATCAACACAGTCCTTTTAGAACCTTCCAAGGCCATTTGGCAAACCCCGGCTGCAAGCCTGCCTACCTGTAAGAGAGCAGACCAAAAATACTTTATTCCTTCCAAGGGCTCGTTTTTTTTACTCACCCAGCGCCAAACTCGCTGCTAGTAGACTCAGTTAACTAAAAGAACAAACACCAGTTTCCCTGCTCCACCCCTTCCGATAAGGACAGTAAGCGATTAGATCTGCTTGAACATAAGGTAGGTATATGCTTCTTCCACGTTGCAGTTTCGCATTGCTAATTATACAGCTGTTCTAGCAAAGTACGACCACAAAAATTACAATAAATTCATCGACTTTATTGATCACATTCCTGAAGAAAAGAAACAACAATTTACAGCCATAGTTTCCAAGGGACGAATTATCTCCCGCACTGCTCTTCAAGCTGCCCTTGATGTGGCCAATATTGCGGCACGGTCCACTGCCGCAGCAGTCCTGATGCACCAAGGGTCATGGCTCTCGTCCTCTTCCTTTCCCCAGGAGGTCCAGAGTATCATTGAGGATCTCCCCTTCGACGGTGACTATCATAAACAGACAGTTAAGGGTTCATTCCTCTTGTACCTGTAAAGGGTTAAGAAGTTCACATAGCCTAGCTGACACCTGACCAGAGGAACCAATGGTGGGACAAGATGTTTTCAAAGAGGGAGGAGGGAAATCAGTCTTTTGTCTGTTCAGAAAAGTTTGTGCCAGAGTGAAGGATCCAGGAATCAGCCATCTAACATTTCTTAAAAGTAGTAAGTGTTTAGGGAAGGAATGTATTAGATCATGTTTATTTTCTTTTTTGACTTCGTTTTTGCATAGAGGGAGAATCAAATTGGGTGTCTTTGTGTAACGAAGGTTTTTGCCCAGAGGGACATCCTCTGTGTTTTGAATCTGTTGTCTGTGGGAGTAGTTTGCATGCTAATCTCACAGAGGTATTCCTTCACCCCTTTTTCTTTAATTACAAGTCTTCTTTTAAAGAACCTGATTGATTTTTCCTTGTTTTAAGATCCAAGGGTTTTTTGGATCTGGGCTCACCAGGAATTGGTGGGAGGTGAATCAGTCTCAATCCTGCCAGGAAAAGGGGGTTAAAGACTGGGGAAATATTTGGGGGGAAGACAGAGTTTCCAAATGAGTCTCCCATAAACATTTGTTTAAACTATTTGGTGGTGGCAGCTACTAGATCTAAGATGGTAAATAAGCTTAGGGGTTATCTCATGCAGGTCCCCACATCTGTACCCTAAAGTTCAGAGTGGGGGTGACACCTTGACAGTGACAAACTATTAGCCTCCACTACAAATGACATAGTCCACTCCATGAAGGACTCCAGGGCAACTCTCCGGTCTCTAGGAATTCAAACCCCTACGACCAGAAGGTGACAATATAGATACCAGCCTTACCAGTGACCATGCTACCTCACATACTACCCAGCAATTCCATAGATCTCACGAGCAACAGCAACAACAGTAATGCCAGAGACCCAGATACCAATGCCACCATCCCAGCTCCTCGACAGCGTCTCAGCCCCCTCCGACCAATAAGCAAATTTGAAGCCTTGGTCGAGGGTATAGAAAACAATATTCCTACTTCAGCACTTACACCGCCTGCCCCTATTTTTGGTCACCGCCTTTGCCCATTCTCCCATCAATGGCAAAATATTACCACCGACAAGTGGGCTTTAGAGGTCGTCACGATTGGCTATTCTATCGCTTTCCTCTCCCTGCCTCCCACCCACCCACCCTCCCCGTCCTTCTTCAGGGACCCCTCTTATGAGTAACTGCTCCTCCAAGAAGTACAAGATCTCCTTGTTGATCCAGTGAACATAGTGTATTTAGATTTCCAGAAAGCCTTTGACAAGGTCCCTCACCACAAGCTCCTACGTGAATTAAGTTGTCATGGGATAAGAAGGAAAATCCTTTCATGGATTGAGAACTGGTTAAAAGACAGGGAACAAAGGGTAGGAATTAATGGTAAATTTTCAGAATGGAGAAGGGTAACTAGTGGTGTTCCTCAAGAGTCAGTCCTCGGACCAATCCTATTCAACTTATTCATAAATGATGTGGAGAAAGGGGTAAGCAGTGAGGTGGCAAAGTTTGCATACAATACTAAACTGCTCAAGATAGTTAAGACCAAAGCCGACTGTGAAGAACTTCAAAAAGATCTCACAAAACTAAGTGATTGGGCAACAAAATCGCAAATGAAATTTAATGTGGATAAATGTAAAGTAATGCATATTGGAAAAAATAACCCCAACTATATATACAATATGATGGGGGCTAATTTAGCTACAACTAATCAGGAAAGAGATCTTGGAGTCATGGTGGATAGTTCTCTGAAGACGTCCACACAGTGTGCAGCGGAAGTCAAAAAAGCAAACAAGATTTTAGGAATAATTAAAAAATGGATAGAGAATAAGATGGAGAATATCTTATTGCCCTTATATAAATCTATGTACACCCACATCTTGAATACTGCATACAGATGTGGTCTTCTCATCTCAAAAAAGATATACTGGCATTAGAAAAGGTTCAGAGATGGGCAACTAAAATGATTAGGGGTTTGGAAAGGGTCCCATATGAGGAGAGATTAAAGAGGCTAGGACTTTTTAGCTTGGAAAAGAGGAGACTAAGGGGGGATATGATAGAGGTATATAAAATCATGAGTGATGTGGAGAAAGTGAATAAGGAAAAGTTATTTACTTGTTCCCATAATATAAGAACTAGGGGCCACCAAATGAAATTAATGGGCAGCAGGTTTAAAACAAATAAAAGGAAGTTCTTCTTCACACAGCACACAGTCAACCTATGGGACTCCTTGCCTTAGGAGGTTGTGAAGGCTAGGACTGTAACAGGGTTTAAAAGAGAACTAGATAAATTCATGGTGGTTAAGTCCATTAATGGCTATTAGCCAGGCTGGGTAAGGAATGGCGTCCCTAGTCTCTGTTTGTCAGAGGGTGGAGATGGATGTCAGGAGAGAGATCACTTGATCATTACCTGTTAGGTTCATTCCCTCTGGGACATCTGGTATTGGCCACTGTCGGTAGACAGGATACTGGACTGGATGGACCTTTTGTCTGACCCAGTATGGCCATTCTTATGTTCTTATGTTCCTTCAATTGGGGGCAGTGGAAATCGTGCCCAAACAGCACACAGGGATAGGTTTCTATTTCCATTACTTCTTAACAGAAAAGAAAACCAGGGGATGGCGACTGATCCTTGACCTCAGGCGGCTAAACAAATTTATCAAAAAGCAAAAGTTCAAAATGGTTACCCTCACCACCATAATCCCAGCGCTAGAGCAGGGCAATTGATTTTCAGCCCTCACCTATAGGATGCCTATTTTCATGTGACTATTCACCCAGCCCACAGACAGTACATGTGTACAGGACTTGAAGACAAGTTCAACACTTGTCTTCAAGTCCTATTTAAAATCTGATTTGTGTGACCAGAATTTACACCACAGATAACTCCAGGTTTTACACGCTTCAGTCTCACCTCAGTCCCTGGAAAAATCATGGAACAGGTCCTCAAGGAATCAAACCTGAACCACTTAAAGGAGGGGAAAGTGATCAGGAACAGTCAGCATGGATTCACCAAGGGCAAGTCATGCCTGACTAACCTAATTGCCTTCTATGATGAGATAACCGGCTCTGTGGATGAGGGGAAAGCAGTGGATGTGCTATTTCTGGACTTTAGCAAAGCTTTTGATACAGTCTCCCACAGTATTCTTGCCAGCAAGTTAAAGAAGTATGGGCTGGATGAATGGACGGTAAGGTGGATAGAAAACTGGCTAGATGGTCGGGCTCAATGGGTAGTGATCAATGGTTCCATGACTAGTTGGCAGCCGGTATCAAGTGGAGTGCCCCAAGGGTCGGTGCTGGGGCCGGTTTTATTCAATATCTTCATTAACGATCTGGAGGATGGTGTGGACTGCACCCTTAGCAAGTTTGCAGATGACACTAAACTGGGAGGAGTGGTTGATACGCTGGAGGGTAGGGATAGGATACAGAGGAGGCATAGACAAATGGGAGACCGGAGCGGTGCCAGGGGGTCGACCAAATCTCGAGCTGATGCCGGGGAGGAGCGGGAGTCCAGAGCCTGAGCGGTGCCAGGAGCCTGATCGCGGATCGGGTGTGCAGGTCGGGGCGAACGCCACGCTGATCGCCCACGAGCGACCAGTAAGTACTGAAATGGAGAACGGTGCCAGGACAAATTAGAGGATTGGGCCAAAAGAAATATGATGAGGTTCAACAAGGACAAGTGCAGAGTCCTGCACTTAGGACGGAAGAATCCCATGCACTGCTACAGACTAGGGACCGAATGGCTGGGCAGCAGTTCTGCAGAAAAGGACCTAGGGGTTACGGTGGGCGAAAAGCTGAATATGAGTCAACAGTGTGCCCTTGTTGCCAAGAAGGCTAATGGCATTTTGGGTTGTATAAGTAGGGGCATTTCCAGCAGATCGAGGGATGTGATCATTCCCCTCTACTCAGCACTGGTGAGGCCTCATTTGGAGTCTGCAGACGAGAAGAATGAGGGGGGGATTTGATAGCTGCTTTCAACTACCTGAAAGGGGGTTCCAAAGAGGATGGATCTAGACTGTTCTCAGTGGTAGAAGATGACAGAACAAGGAGTAATGGTCTCAAGTTGCAGAGGGGGAGGTTTAGGTTGGACATTAGGAAAAACTTTTTCACTAGTAGGGTGGTGAAGAACTGGAATGGGTTACCTAGGGAGGTAGTGGAATCTCCTTCCTTAGAGGTTTTTAAGGTCAGGCTTGACAAAGCCCTGGCTGGGATGATTTAGTTGGGTTTGGTCCTGCTTTGAGCAGGGGGTTGGACTAGATGACCTCCTGAGGTCCCTTCCAACCCTGAGATTCTATGATTCTATGATTAGCAGAATTACTGGACAATGTTTATTCAGGGCTGAATAGTCCTTGAACAGTTTCACAAAGCTAAGTACAAACAGGCTTTCCTTCAGCATCAGGCATTCTTTTCTTTCCTGTTTCATGCAGTGTATGTTTTTATTGCAGACAATACAAGGAAAACGTTGGTTTTGTGTTTCATAGTTATGTAGAAGACCCCAGTGTCATACTACAACTAATATTGTTTTCAAGATCTTTTGCTCCTTCAACTTACGTAGTTCTTTTTTTTCATAGTTAACCAGTCTGCTTCTGCTCAGTGTGCCATGTGCAACTTCATTGCTACCATACTGTAGTGCAGGTACACAACAATGTACCCTACCACTTTTAGGTATGTCTTCATCAGAGCTTGCAAGCTAAGAAGACACAGGCCTGATCAGTAATTGGATGGAAGACCAAGAAAAGCCTAGATGCTGCAGGTGTTTCAATAGTAAACGGTACTTCCAACCTATGTTATTGCTCTAGATAGATTCAGTGAACTGTGCACTGAGGAATGCTGACTTTTGGTTGCTTAATATTATTTACAGTCTTCAATTCCCACCAAGACTCTCAGGACCAAATTTGTGGTGTACCTTTCAACCTGTCAAAGCCCAAATGCAGGAAGCAATGTAGACAATGGCTGAAAATGACGGTCACAAAAACATATTCATGCACAAAACTGAAAATGTTCTCAGTGCTCTTCCTTAAGGAAGTATCCATTCCTTAAATATTAATAACACTTTCCATAAATTCAGTTTCATTATTCTTTTTTTTCCTGAGGTCAGTAATTTTCAGAAATAATTGAGGGCGCATCAAACTGGTACCTTAAAGCCTAACATGAGTTATGACTCTCAAAATGAAGAGAATTTTGAGAAATATCATTAATCATGTAGCAGAAAAAGCAACTACAGGAAGAATGCAAAATGAAGCAGACTTCCTCTTCTTTATCTTATTTCTTACACCCTTCTAAGTTGTTGCTGAAAGCCAACTAATTCTTGTGCTCCCTTATGAAGTGAAAGGCAACCAGCGCATATTTCCAGTGGGTGACTACTGTGTATGCAACCCAGTCCACTCCAGCAACAATATACAATAGATCAGAGCCCTAACAGATGAGGTAAATAAGTTTGGATGATCTTAGATCTTTGTCCAGAACAAGTCTTCTGACCTCCAGAGAATGTAGCAAAGGCCATCTATTTTCTCGGAGAAGGGGAAGTAAGATGGCGACTGGATTTGGGGGGGGGAAACTTGGTGGGATATTTCTTTTATCTTTATTATTAGTTTTTATTTGGATAATCTGATGGGGATCAAATTGGACTTGGATTGAATATATAACTTTTTATATTATGTCAAAGGTACCTAGAGCTTAAGACCGGTGTTCTTTGGTAGATATGACGTACAATAAATTAAATAATGCTATACATGTGATTTTTACATAGCTTTTGCCACAATAATTAAATAAGCTAAAAAGATATATTAGTTAGCTCTGGTTTTGGTTCTCACATATCTTCCAAATCACTTGAATAAGTACAATAAATGTCCTCCTGAGTGATTTTGTGGTACTTTGGATCTGCAGCTGCATCATTTATGATGTCACATGTAAGGTTGACTGGAAAAGCCATAAATATGTTTATTGTCAAATAAAAATCCTAGATCAAGCTTAGAACTTCATTCCTTCTAGAGCATTACAACTTAGTGTAATGGCATTTGACAGTATTGGCATTTTTGATACAACTTCTTTTGGCTAGCTCAGCATTCTGAAAAAATAGTGTTTTCACTCTGTGATTGAAAGGGTTAAATAGTACCGATTCGTTACCACTCACAGAAGGATTAATTTTGTTCTCCTAAATCAGTTTTATTCCACATTTTTATTATTCCCTTGGGTCAGCTCTTCCAATTGAAATCAATACAAGTGCAAGTGACACAATCAATCTAGATATTTGATTATGGATTTGAGACCCCCAGTCCTGCTCAGTGCTCTTTAGCTAGTCTCTTTCTGATAGCGTCCCTTGAGAATTGAAAATTCATATTGGCAACCATGAATTATGAACACAGATTCAGAAACCAGATAATAATCTCCATTTATGTACTGATGCTTCCTATAGGAAGGATGACGGAGACATTAAAAGATAAAGACTTGAAGTTTGTAAACCTAACTGCATATAAATGTTTTTATTCTATAAGCTATCTCCTGAAATAAAGAGGAAATTTACAAGACCTCATGGTTCATCTATAAAACCCCAAATAAAATAGATGACATCAATGGTTATAAGCTATATTGTCAGTACAACATCACAGATGATGTAAACATTTGTATTTTTTGCAACTTTCTAGTCATTTGTATACACTTTGAGTTCTCCTGAGAGAGTCTGTATTCCATGCAGGCATCCTGCTAACATCACAGACCAGTGAGCATCACAGTGCTGGTTGAGCCCACCAACTTATGCACAGGGCAAACAGATTTTTCCTCTCCCCTGCACAGGTTTCTGGGAGACCTGCAACCTCTCAAAAAAATAAGAAGAATGGCCATTCTGGATCGGACCATTGGTCCATCTAGCCCAGTTCCTGTCTTCTGGCAGTGGCCAGTGCCAGATGCTTCAGAGGGAATGAACAGAACAAGGCAATTTTCCGGTGATCCATCGCCTGTCATCCAGTCCTAGCTTCTGGAAATCAGAGGTTTAGGGATACCCAGAGCATTGAATTGAATCCCTGACCACCTGGGCCATAGCCATTGATTGACCCATCCTCCATGAACTTTTCTAATTCTTTTTTTAACCCAGTTATACTTTTAGCCTCACAATATCCCTTGGCAATGAATTCCACAGGTTGACTGTACCTTGGGGAAGTACTTCCTTATGTTTGTTTTTAATCTGCTGCCTATTAATTTCATTGGGCAACCCGTGGTTCTTCAGGGGTAAATAACACTTCTTATTTGCTTTCTCTACACAATTCATTATTTTATAGAATCTATCATATCCTCCCTTAGTGATTTCTTTTCTAAGCTAAAGAGTCTGTTTTTTAAATCTCTTCTTAGATGGAAGTTTGCCCCCTAATAATTTTGTTACCCTTCTCGGTACTTTTTCTGATTCTAATAGATCTTTTTTTGAGATGGGGCAACCAGAACTGCATGCAGTATTCAAGGTGTGGCTTATTATCTATCTCTTTCCCAATGGTTCCTAACATTTTGTTAGCTTTTTTTGACTGATGCTGCACATTAAGCAGATATTTTCAGAGAACTATCGACCAGGACTCCAAGATCACTTTCTTGAGTAGTAACAGCTAATTTAGACCCCATCATTTTGCATGTATAGTTGGGATTAGGTTTTCCAATGTGAATTGCTTTGCACTTATCAATACTAAATTTCATCTGCCATTTTGTTGCCAAGTCCCCCAGTTTTGTGAGATCCCTCCGTAACTCTTTGCAGTCAGATTTGGATTTAACTATCTTGAATAATTTTGCATCATCTGCAGATGTTTTCATCTCACTGTTTTTGCCCTCTTTTCCAGATCATTTATGAGTAAGTTGAACAGCACTGGTCCCAAAACAGATTTTTGGGGTCTCTGCTGTTTCTCTCTCTTCACTGCGAAAATTGACCATTTATGCCTACCCTTTCTTTCCTATTTTTTAATCGGTTACTAATCCATGAGAGCATTTTCCCTCTAATCCCATGACTGCTTACTTTGCCTATGAGCTGTTGCTGTGGGACCTTATTATGGGGTTTACAGACTCCTCTCTCTGGCTGTGGCAGGGGAAAGGCTGGCGCAGTACTGGGCCAGGAAAGCTCTGTCCCTCAGATACTGGCAAGCATGCTCCTGAGGAAAAGAGTAGTATTAAAAAGAGCTCCAGCAGCCCAGGCAGGAGGACTAGAGAAGCCATTTCCAGGATGAGCACTGCCCTGATAATGGAGGAGAAAGAGTTCTTACTGAGGAAGTCTTGCTGTGAGTCTTTCCCATCTTTCTTTGAGACATCATGCCAGAGGTAGAGGTTACCTGCATCAGCTCTGAGACTGAGGGTTTGGAGCAAAGGACCATACTCAGACAGCAGCCATGCCCCAAGCTGAGACAACGGATGGGGTATGAAGTAGTCCAGGGGAAGGCGAACAGGAGGTGGGCCACATATAGGCCATCCCCTAGTGTCACACTTTCAGGGCACTGGGTTGGGACCCAGAGGAGCAGGAGGGTCTGAGTCCCTCTTCTCACCTCAGATTCCCTACGCCTAGTACTGGTACCGGAAGGGACAGGGGTTTACTGCCAAGGAAATTGACTCAGTTGAACTACATCCAGGGTCCTGGACACACTGGGAAAAAAGAGAAAGTGAGGCCGGAGTCGAAAGGCCTGGTGACTGAACCAGCAATCCTGCTACAGACCTTGACAAAACCTGAGAGTCCAAGTACAGTGCATCAACTGGATCACCCTTTTCCACATGCTTGTTGACACCCTCAAAGAATTCTAATAGTTTCATGAGGCATGATTTCCCTTTACAAAAGCCCTGTTGACTTCCCCAACGTATCATGTTCATTTATGATAATTCTATTCTTTACTATAGTTTCAACCAATATGCATGATACTGATGTTAGCTTACTGGCCTGTAGTTGCCAGGATCACCTCTGGAACCTTTTTAAAACTTGGCATTACATTATCTGTCTTCTGGCCATCTGCTACAGGGGCAGATTTAAGCAATAGGTTACATACTAGTTAGTAGTTCTGCAATTTCATACTCATCCCACTCTAGGGGTCTGTCAAGACTGGAGGTTTTTTACTAGTGTTTTAATTTGAATTCACTGTTGTCAGTTAACTAACACCATTCTAAATGCTAATGTAGGCAATGCAGAAATCTTTGTTCCTGGTTATCGTGCACCCTGCTATTAGCTAAACTCTGCATGTTGGAAACAAAAAACTGGATCATGAGCTCTTTAGGTCAGGTCTGTACAGTGCCTAGCACAATGAGGCCCTCTTTCTTGATTGGTGCCCCTAGATGTGACTGCAGTAGAAATAATAAATAATGATAATGAATGTCCTTATGCAGTAGCTTCAATGCTCTTCTGGCTGTGCTGTATGAAATAGAAGCTCTTAGTAATATGAAAGGCTCAGGTGCAAGCGGTGTAGATGATTTGAATGACAGTAAGAAAGTAGTAAATGGTTCATTCAAAGAGGAGAAATTTCTCTTCCCTGACAGATATTTCCACTTACAAACAGCCAAGGAAAGTTAGGGTGTGAACACAAAGGTTTTTCACTGGCCAGACTCTTGTGACTCAGTTGGATGAGCAAGAGGTAGGTGAGAGTGTCCAAGGAACGAACTCCCACCGTGAACTGGGGCTAGGCCCAAAAGGTAGTCATCCATTGAGTGTAAGGACTTTGCTCACCTCCCCTAGCCATGACCCTCCCTTCCCTGCACCACCTAGCAGAGGAACAGATACATGTTTCATTCTAAGCAGCTGGTTCCCCCCTGAAACCCATGTGCTGGCCTGAGTCATGTTTCCTCCAGGAGCTCCTGCTTTGGCGCTGCATCCTTAGACTGGCCTGTGAATTCTAATCCATAAAATGGAGTGAGCAAATAAAGACATGTCCCTTCACGTTTGCCACCTTAGGATTTAGACTTGTTCGCACTGATAAGAATAAGCGGGAATTTTCATCCATTGATAATACTTTTCCTTTACAAGGGCTCTTTTCGTTTGGGGCTCTGAAAGTACTTTACAAGCCATAATGATCACCACAGCCCTGTCAGATAGGTAAGTAGTATTAGCCTCAATTGACAGAGGGGGGGAACTAAATCAGAGAGAGACTGAGTGCTGTATTCAGGAATAGAACTCAAGAGTTTAGACTCTCAGTCCCCTGCTGAGAGAGGCCATATGCCCTTTCTCTTT
Organism: Mauremys reevesii; assembly: GCF_016161935.1. NCBI lineage: Eukaryota > Metazoa > Chordata > Testudines > Geoemydidae > Mauremys > Mauremys reevesii. The sequence goes on from NC_052625.1 coordinate 49,244,938, forward strand.
GTTCTTTAAATATTCTGTACCTTTCATTTTTAAAACTATAACATGTTTTAATTATCATGGAAAAGTGTTAATAAAAAAAAAGAAAAGTGCTTTCAGTCCAAGGATCATACAAAAGTTGGGAGCTTTTCATTATTAATAAGAGTAGGTGCTCATTTGGGATTGATAGCAGTAGTTGGATTTGCCATTTTATCACAGTTAACGTTGAGCTACCCATCTTTTATAAGGAGCTCTCATAACATCCAGCAACCCTCTCCGAGCCCTCAAAATGGGAATAAGGGTAGCCTATGATAAGAGAGACTCTCAGTTACAAAGCACAGTTTCAAGGCTGGAGACCATGATCTATGTGTAAGAACAGCACATCTGCCAACTCCAAGAGCAGAGGAACAAATAGCTGCTCACTTGATTGAGACAAAGGTGGCAGTGCACTCATCTGGAAAAATAACAATTTGTCGAAAAGAGGAACAATAACTCCAACTGAAAAACAGAAAACTCACACGTTAAAAATTGTTATGGTAATTGGGAAAACACTGAAAAAACAGTTAGTAGTATGTGATATCCACCCGAATAAAGATGGGGGAAAATATAATATGCTTTCTTAATGGCATAAAATCAATCTGTAGTGTCTTTTGTTTTTAATTCTAAATACTGTACTAGAAACATAAGGGTAGGAGAGAGTGATGGAGGGAGGATTTTAGGTGGGAGTAAATATGCAGCTGGGGCTTTGGGAATGAAATTCATGAGTGCTGGACAATATGGCAGAATTAATGGAAGACAGAACAAACTTGTAGTGGAGAGAGTCTCTATGGTCACAGGACTTTCTCCAAGGTGTTCAGTAGGACAGAACCAGATATAGAGAGAAGTACAAGTCTGGGCACAGCTGGGGTTGGAGGGATGGGCTTTTTGGTCACGGAGAGGGACAAAGAAAGAGAGCAGAGGGAGGGGAATCAACAACTGAAACAGCAGAGGAGAGAAAACAGGGCAAAGGAGTCTGAGAGCAGTAGAGAAGCCATGGACTTCAATGGATTGGAGGCTGTGGAAGGGCCAAGTGGGGAGAAAGTTGATGAGGGTTGGTAAGTGGTGTTGAAGGAGGTTAGAAAATGGTAACACGGACATTAAATGATCAGAGAAAGAGAAGTATTGAGTGAGGGCAAGGTGAATTGAGTGATCATTTCTGTGAAGGTAGGGAGTTGATACAGGGTTTGTGATCAAATGAAGAGGTGAGGATAAGGAGGCGGGTGGCTTATTGGTGAGGCAGGACATCGTTCTAGAAGATTAAGTTGTTGAGGTTGAAGGTGTGGGATTGTGAGAGGAGAAGGAGGTTTTGTGGAGTTTTAGATTTTCCTTCATGGGAAGGGTGGAGGGCTTGAATCTTGTTCCCAGTTCTGCCGCTCACTATTTTTGTGACTTGAGGTAAGACACTTAGCCTCTGTATCCCTGTTTGCCCACATGTAAAATAGGTCTAAAAATAACCATAGGGTGTTGTGCAGGTTCATTAGATAATGTTTGTGTAGTTCTTTGAGATCCTCAGATGAAAGTTCTATGATACTATAACTCATTCAGTAGCTCCTTACAGTATGAGCAGTCCCACTGAAGTGAATGTGAGTATTTGTGGAGCAAGATTCTACTCAATGCAAGTAAGGATATCAGAATCTGGCTCTATATAAGAACAGTAGATGTCAGAAGTCATGTTTCAGAACTTGAAACAAAGCCTTAAACGCAGTCTCACCAAATAAATTGCATTCTGAAGTACAGTAGTAGAAAATATTTGTTATCTTGTCTTTGTGACTAGAATGTGACAAAACCATCATATTTTCCTGGACACTAATGTAACGTTAAAAGGAAACAATCTAGTGTTAAATATGTATGTGAGCATAAGTACTTTATTTGTATAGAGTGCCTTTCATCTTGAATGATTTCACAGCACTTTTCACATATCATACATATAGCATGTGAAATGCAGCCCCTTCTAGGGTAGAGAACAACAGTCAACTGGCATACAACACACTGCCCCCAGGAGTGGGGAGAGAAAATTTTTTTATCCAAGGACACCAAGCCAGGGGGGAAAAAAACAGTGCTCTTATGAAAAGCATCATGGTTCTTTAATGTCCACAGAAAGTGTAAAGGACCTTAGTTTGTAAGTTCCTACCCCAAATCTCCACACTCTCAGTAAAGTGCTTGGCATTGAAAATTTATTGCCTTAGTAATCAAGGACCTACTTAATAATAGTAATAAATATACCCAATGTTCCTTGAGGAAAGTGTGCCCACTTGATACAGAATGTACTTTTGTCATTTTGTGTACAGGATGCAGTTTTTCAATTTAACATCTTTTCTACCTAAATTTTTATCCAGATGGGAAAGAGAAACATTCTTACAAAAATACAATTTTTGAATGTTAGAAGAATGTATTTGGTTTATTTTACTTCCTTTCTCATTATAGTCTTAGTTGTGAGAATGGTTTCATGTTATGCCATTTTCTGTTCTAGTTACAACCTTTGTCACATGAATAAGATAGCAGAATGCTAATGCCTAATATACAGTACTCTGTGAATGCTGGTACAATACTGTACTACTGTAACCTTTGCAATATTATGTATTCTGATTGGCTGTCCATTTCACCTCTTCCCCACAAGTTAATAAGGCCGTAAAAAGGAGAGAACTTGAAATGGCCAGCCAGTCAAATTACAGAATATTGAAAAGGTCAGAGCAGTACAGCACACAGAAAAAAATTACGGAATATATGAGGCATTAAAATTCTTGTGACAATGATTATAACAAGAATGGAAAAGGATACCCATTTATGTTATTTCAATCTAGTGAACCCCATAGGATGATGTACCCAGGACAGCATTAATTTACGCACCACCAAGCTGCATGAATTTTATGCACCTATTTACACTGGTATTCAATAAAAAAGGATGTGCAGCTGCTTTGGAACCCCTTTTGAACTGTACTTCTAATGATAGAGACCCTTCAACTAGAAACACCCACCAACTAGAATGCTGGGTAAAGCTTTGCACTTTTTTTTTTTACAATGATGTACAGGTGGAATGTATATAAGTTACAAAAGGAGGTTTTTACTACATTACTTTTTTCTTGTTCTGCATATTCTTTTCCGTGTATGTAGATAGATATTCTTTTTTAACAAAGTGAGGAAGTAAACTTATTTTTGGTAGCCTTTAGTTGGAGGGTCTTAGAGTATCATCGTAATGACATCATAAAACACAGATGGGGGAAGAGCTATATTAAGGCAGGATCCTTATGATCCATGCCTACCAATATAGATAGCAGCAGTAAGTCAAGGGAGAAAAAAAGCCAGGCTTCATCCAGGTGGCTGAGAGGGGAAAGAATCATGAGGAGTGGTCCTGGTGTAAATGAGGAGTGACTCCACTGAAGTCAGTGAAGTTACATTTGTGCAAAAAACTGAAAATGAGATCAGAATCAGGCAGAGTTGGGGAGAAACGGAGAGAGCCTGTCTGGAAGAAAGAACAGGAGTACTTGTGGCACCTTAGAGACTAACAAATTTATTTGAGCATAAGCTTTCGTGGGCTACAGCCCACTCCATCGGATGCATACAATGGAACATATAGTAAGGAGATATATATATATCTACACATACAGAGAACATGAAAAGGTGGGAGTTGCCCTACCAACTCTAAGAGGCTAATTAATTAAGATGAGCAATTATCAGCAGGAGAAAAAAAACTTTTGTAGTGATAATCAAGATGGCTCATTTCAGACAGTTTGACAAGAAGGTGTGAGGATACTTAACATGGGGAAATAGATTCAGTGTATGAAATGGTTCAGCCATTCCCAGTCTCTATTCAAGCCTAAACTGATGGTATTTAGTTTGCATATTAATTCAAGTTCAGCAGTTTCTCGTTGGAGTCTGTACTCAAAAATATTCCTGGATTTTTTGTGATTACTGACTAACATGGATGCTACTCTGAAACCTAACTGGAAGAAAGTCCTTCTGAGAGTGAATAAGATCAAGGAACCTGGGGAAACCAGGGACTGTGAAGAAGAGCTGTGCATGTATGTGTGGAGGGGTTCATATCTCTGAGAGCAGTGCAGGCCATTCAGGGGCAAGATTGGCAGGCTCTGGGGGAAGCTATTTTCTTCCTGCCTGGGAATGCTCCTCCAGAATGGGCATTTCAGCAAGGTGGTGATGGGAACTTCTCCACTGAAGCATCAGTGATTGGTCATGTCAGATACTATGAAGCACTGACCGTTTGACCAAAGTGAAACAATTGCCCTTAAGGATTTAACAGTATCTCAAGCTATTGTTCACAATGGAATATGGCACCCTCTGTAGGAAGCTGAGATTGGAACTAAGAGTGTGGTGGGGGAAAGGACACACATGAAAACTGGAAAGAGAGATGCACAATCTATTTATACTCCCAAATAAGGACCAAGCTGAGGCAGACTAGGCAAGAATGACATAGGGTGATATGAAACGCTTATCATCATAGCACTTTGTCAGGCTGAACCAATGTGGCTGCATTTTCCAGCCCACTGAAAGCAAAGTTTATGCAGTGAAAAGTGGTAAAGCTGCACATTGCATGTCACTCCCAGCAGGAGCAATTTGAGGACCTGCATTTTAAAAATATTTTTCTAATATTTTATTTTTGCCCGTAGCTGTAAGTAGCTTGGCTGTGAATGGCAATAAGAAACTCTTGGTCTGTGTTAGGAAAATGGTCGGTGCTCTTCAGTTTATAAATATACAAAGCAGTGAAGAATCTGAATTGCTGTGTTGTCTAACTCATTGTAAATGTGCAAGTTCATTTTTGAGCTGAATAAAATGGTTATATAATTACATACTTCTCATAATTATCGAGTAATTATATACTTCTTATAATTGCCGAGTAATCATTCTGCTATAACTAGAACTTAATGTTACAACTAATTGTATAATTACTGTGTATTAATGCTGTTATCCTGACAACTTAGAACAAAGTGTTGCCTTGTCGATTTTTTCCCCCTAAGCTGCATTTTTAAAAATAAGATAATATTGCTTGTTACCTATCTGGAAAGAGATTTAAAAAACAAGGAACACAAACAAGTGGGCAGGGAAATCATGTGTGTTCATCTAGGGCTTGTATAGTCTAGCATGAAAGGTGTTAACACATTTAAAAACCCTAGTGTAAACTGGGCAAGATACATTTTAACACATTAATTGAGTGAAGTGAACCTTGGGGAGCCCGTGTTACAATACAAAGGTCTAATGTGTTAAAATACATCATGCTTTGTCTACATTAGGTATTTAAAACTTATTAATTAGAACATTTTCACTAGCAGGTTTTAAATATATACCTTTTACCATAGCCTAGACAAGCCCTTAGGTAGACTACATAAATTGGGGCTTGTATGTATATATGGACTTGGTGTTTGCACTTTACTGTGTTTTCTGTGCTTTCACTGTTATTCATAAAACAGTAGTGAAAGCACAAACAGAAAGAGAGACTGCTTCACTGAGAGGCATATAGGGGTTGAGATGCATATACAGACACCCAGATCAAGCAGTGGCCCCATGCACAATTCCTGTCTAGAAGGAGTAGAATGTGTGAGGTTGCATAAGGATGGTCTCAGGTGAATAATGCTACCTTTGCGGCGTTTATCTATACCTTTTGTGGAATGTGAAAAGGTGTTACGCCAGTTTTCTTGCATGAGAGAAAATGTGTCCCTCATTACGGCATGTAAAATAGGGTCTATTGGCATAGTTCTGTTCTCAGTTCCACTGGTGTAATCCAGATTAAATGTATTAACTTCAGTGAAGTTACTTGAATTTATGCTAGTGTAAATGAGATCAGCATCTGTCCCTATGTTACACTGTATTGCTTAGTGGTATTGTAATGGAGGCAGAATTTGGCCAACAGATAAATTGGACTTCAGTGGAGACTGAAAAAAGGAATGCAAGACTAAAAGTTAAAACACAAGAGGAAGTAAATTTACGATACTTTAGCTATGGAATAATCAAAACCATGCCCTAAATTCCATCCATGCAATTCTGTTGACATCAAGAAAGTTGCATGGCTGCAATTTGGGGCCAATACCTTTAAAATAAGTGAATTACAAAATGTTTGCAAGAATCACCAAATCAGAGTATGATGGCTGCATAGAGAGAACACTTATAGTATGCGCTGGCCTGTGTGAGGATGTAAGTGAATGTGTTGGAAGTGCTATTGAAAGTGGTGTTTGAAAAACTGCTTCAGGCTTAACAATGTGCTCAGTTTTAACAATGCATATTAAACATGCACAAAGAAAAATGGAGCCCAGTGAGTGTTCAGAAAGGTGTAACTAGAACAGAATTTGGTTATATTATTATTATTTTGAAATATGTGTATCTATTGTATTTTGGTTTTGCAGTGGACTCAGACTGGAGAACTAAATCCGCTGCTTTTGAGAATTACAACTCATATTGCCTTTGTTCCAGATATTTTAAAATCCTACATCTTTCCATTCAGCTATTAGATATTCTATCTAATCAGATACCTGTCACTGTGGCATTTGAACACTTCTGTGATGCTACCACTGATTTTTATGAAAAATTCACATTGACTTTAATAGGCGATGTTGATGATGGTAGTATTATCACCTGTATAGCACTTTACATGTTCAAAACACTGGACAGTAAATTAGCCCAGTTTTGCCCTCAGATACCCAAGTGCAAATTCCCTATTCTCTTCTCTTTCCTCAGGGGTTTTGGGGCATATGAAAGGGTTGGATTTTCCAAGACGCCTAGGGGATTTAGTCATCCCAATCTCCCAGTTCAACTGAAAGCCTGTAGGCCTCTTTGGATACTTCATAAAATAGAATGCTGTCAATCTTTCTTCCCCCTTCATTAGGTCCAAGATCACATTTAAGCCCAGGTACTTTTCAACCAACATTTGTCATTCTCACATATGTAAATGGGAGTGATCTACTGCTTTGATGGAAGTACACATTTCTAGGCAGAAATCCTGACCCCATTAAGTCAATGAGAATTTTGCTATTGACTTCTATGGGGCCAAGATTGCATCCCTAATTTTTTGAATGATCCTGCTCATTTGAACAGTTCTAAAGCAGCTGTCAGAACACTAATGACTCCCAGATGTTGGCCCATGTTTTCAGCCTATAGCAATCCGTTTCTGTACGTATACGGTTAGTTCTTATGATTTTATTCTTTTGGTACCTTGCAAATACCACAAACTGTTCATGAAGAAAGGAGAAAATTGGGCAAAAATATTAAATGTTCAAATGGGGTCGTCGCTTCCTCCCATTGAAGTCAATGGCAAAATCCCCATTGACACCAGTAGTGTCAGAACTTGGTCCATAAAGAATAGGAATTGCAGAAGGTACAAAACCTAACTATTGTTCTCCCCACCTTTTTGTTTTTAACAGCTAATGCTAATTACACTATTGTAAATGGCACAAAGATCTTACACAGCAGCAAAGAATCCAACCTATGGGTGCCCATTAGAGGACTGATTCCATTTGCTAACTACACTGTCCAAGTAAATGCTTCCAATAGCCAAGGCAGCGTGATAAGTGATCCCATAACACTAGCCATGCCTCCAGGGGGTAAGTAGAAAAAAAGTTCTATCGCTCTGCATGTTACAGCTATACTATTATGTTATTCTGTGTTGTTCTAGTGAACACATTGTTTATTATTGCAACTGAGTATTTGACGTTCAGAGGAACGTCTGCGTTAGCAACTGTTACTTGCAAAACTGTTGGGTTCAGCTTCTAATACATGGTTGGCCTTACCATGAGGCGAACTGAGGCGGTCACCTCAGGTGCCAGACTGTGGGGGGGGCACCACTAGGACCCAGAGTGTAGAAAATTGTGTCTGCTGCTGGTGCGTATGTATTCTCTCTGCTCTAGATGCACAGAGATGGTGGAGTGCTGTGCTGGAGGAAGGCAGAATTGAGACCTTTCAAAATTTTGGCTCAAGTGAGGAGGTATGGGGGCATCATTTTAGCTCCCCGCCTCAGGCGCAAAAATGTTGTGGGCCGGCCCTGTTCTAATACAACCTATTGCACATCTTAAAAACTGTAAGATATGAAGGCAGAAGTAGATATCCATAAGTTTGTGTGTGTGAATGTGAAATGTCCTGCAGTTTTTGTTTGTTTGTGAGAGGCACTCAGCTAGCCTAGTGATAGGTTAGTCTGATACAAGAACGTAGATAGGTGCACACACTGCAGAGGATAATCTGATTCTGTATAGAAAGTGTAAGCTATACACAAGAACAGTATTTATTGGATATATTTTGAAGTGGTTGGTGTGTTAATAGTAAAGTTCAGTTTCAGCAGCAGGCTGGAATCACAGATTGGTGTAGATCTCCTGAAATCAATGGAACTATGCTAATTTACACCTGGTGAGGATCTAGTCCACTTTTGGTAAGTTATCTATCAAGAAGGATTTGAAATATGCTTCATACCAGAGCTGAACAAATACCTGCAAACATTTTATCTGCATACTCACTGAAATAAAAGCTTGAACTCACATCAGATGGGTTTGTGTCCCTTTTGTATTGTCTTTACATGAATAGTCTAATGAATGAATTTTCTAGCAGGAATGTTTGCAGAAACAGTGAAACATAAGTGAATATTCCTAAAAGTGAATTGTGAACCTATAAATGAGAGCTAAACAACAAGCTGATCCTTAGTAGTATATTTATGGAGCAAAGGACCAGGAACAATGCCAGGGAACCTACATATACAGTCAAAATTAGCCGAGATAACACAAATATCAAATAATACTCACAACAATATGTTTGCAAACAATGTACTGACCAAAAATTATTTGTAGACAAATGTGCAGATAACTTTGACTAAGGGAAAATTGTAAACTGTGTGTGGACAATTCTCGAACAGGAAAAGAGGATCAATTCACATAATATACCATATGCTTCTAATAGTGGACTCATCTCTATCCAATGCTAAGAATCAAAAATATAGTTTTATTATAATAAACTAAATCTGAGATAAATTGTTTATTGAAGCTATCCATTAACATCACATCTAATCTGTGTGTGATTGTTCAGTTTTGAAGGAAGGAATCAGAAACTTGGTGCTGACAGTTTTATAAAATGAAAAGATACAGGATCTCTGAAGATAGGCAAGGATGTGCACAAGTTTATGATAGCCATTAGGATATACTTTCTTTCATCATTAGATTGTTGTTGATTACAATTAGGAAACTTATAGCTTTGAAATTATCTTTTTTATGACCTTGTGGTAGTTTAAAGGCAATACCTCATTGATTAAATAGGTTTTAGTTCATGCTTCCTTTTACTTAATGATCTGAAAACATATTATCCTGATTTACACATAAAATCATGCTGAAAAGCATGTGGCATTCACTAGAATATGTGTGTTTAAGTAGAATTAAATTAGCACTGAGAGTTATTAAAGAAATCTTCCATACCATTTTCCAGTGGACTGTGAGCCATACTGAAATGAATAATAAATGAATCAGTGCATGTGAGAGAAGTACTGTTATATATGACATTCTGTTATCCATATTTACCTTTCCATTATGTTTTATTATAATCGCTGTTTAATTTGAGTGCAATAACTAATATTCTAATTCATAATTCTATATTCTAAGTGTAATAGTTATTTATCAGTGGGACAAATCCTGTACATTGAAGTTATTGGGTGGCATATTGTCCCCATTGAAATCAGTGGAAATTTTGCCATTGACTTCGTAGGGGCCGGGATTTCACTCATTGATATCAGTGGGAGTTTTGCTTGACCCCAAGGAATGAAACAAGGCTACAGGATTTGATTCTGCATGGTTATAGCTAAAAGCTGTGGGTCAGATTCTGGTGATTTATACCCAGGCATGTCCTTGAACTGTGCACATGATAGCAGGATTTGACCCTATCTTAGACTTCATCTTTTAACCTCCATGGTTCTTGATCAATGAAATTTAAGACTACATCAGTGGCAAATAGTGACAGAAGCATTGTTTCATCCTGCAGTATTTAAAAAGTGTGATCAGGAATACAGAGCCACCTGTTGTAACTCATCACACAAGGGAGTGACAATTGCTTGATTAAGTGATGTGTAGCAAAGATGGTGAAGAGTTATACTTAATACAGCTGGAGATTCTTGGAGAGGGAGAGGGTTTTTTTTGGACAAAAGATTGCCTAAAAAGGGAGGGTGGTCTCTTGAACACTACAAGTTTTATAGTATTTAGTAACGTGTGGGGGTTGAGACCTAAATATATAAAGATTAAATATGGTCTTTTAGTGGGTCCAAAACGGTAGCAATAACTTTTCAAGGAGCAAAAAACCTCTACTGTTCAAAAATATGCGCTATGGAGAATACATTATAGAGTATGATAAAAGGCCATAAATCAGATGGAAAGGTAGAGAACAAATGAGAATTCCATCTTAATAGTCACAACAAATCAATACTATTAAATAGTGGGTATTTTTTCAGTTGATTCACTAATTTTCAGACAAGGTGTCTTTGTTTTCTTTGATTTTTGTTTGAAATATATTCTAATTTATTAAGCCCTGTACTATTATGCATATTGGTCTTATCAGTTGCTTAAGAAAATGTATCATCTTAATTTCTGGGAATGCAGTTCCTTGAATTTACTTAAAATACCAAACCGAGTTGCAATGCTTAAATTCAACTCTAAAAAAAAAACCTCTCAGAAATAAAGAATATATTTTATATAAGTGCTTGACTAGAATTGCAATTCAGGTTCAAGAGTTCTTGGAAAAGAATTAAAAAATAAAATAAAAATTGAATCCAAATGTTAATCCATAAATATGAAACTTTCTTTTGACCCTTACCCTGTAGCGGTCCGGAGTTACTAATGGGGTTAGGATTTCAACTCTTAATGGGACTTGGTGCATTAGTGTTTTGTATGCATGGAATTCAGCATTCAGTTTAATAAGTGGTTGACATTGGTGATGTCCCTTAATTTGCTTAAATCTAATTGGCTCTTTTATCAGTCAAACCTGTATGGATTGGCAATTGATCAGAAAGGGTCAGCCATGACTGTGCATGTAGTTAAATGATGGAACCACGAGTTAAAGTCACTTTTGCATAATAATAAGCTGAAACCAGGAGAACAAATTATCTTAGAGTTGGAAGGCAAAGAAAGCAGAGAAGTTTTGCAGGATGTTCAAGTTCAGAACAAAGGCATTATGGAGTGTATAAATTTTAAATACACTGCATTTTGCCTCAAGACTTAAAGCTTTTTTTTTCCAGATGAACTGAAATCTTGTCTGAAACTGTCTTTGTTACATCAAAGAACTGCACAGAAAGCGAAAAGAGACAGAAGAAGCATAAAAGGGCATAGTTTAAAATGATTAGTGACAAATTTCATACCGCAGAGGTAGAAACAGATTTCTTCTGAGTTTTATATTTTCCCAAAAAGAATAAATTCATTCTATTTATCTTATCCTAAACTGCTTTGGTAGAAGTTGTAAAAGGTACTATGTTAACAAGCCTCAGCACCAGTTCGAGGTTTTAAGCTAATAAAAAATGCTGGAAATAAAATTGTTTTAAAATTATTGGAATTAGCTAAATGAATTTAAGGTTTGAAAATGATATCAAAGAATACAACATATAAACTGCAAACAAAATCCTCTTTACATAGTATGCATGTATTAATAATTATGATTTATTTGTAAAATGGTAGCACCCAAAGACCTCTATCAGTATCAGGGTGACATTGCACTAGGTGTGTGTACAAACAGAGAGGAATATGCATACATTCACTGGTGCAAAGAGCTTCCAATCCAGTTAGACAAAAACAGTTGAAGTGTTGTGGAAGGGATTACAATATACTGTATTTGTAAAATGGAGACAATAATACTTCCATGCTCTCATTTTTCAGTTGCCTTGTCTATTTGGATTGTAAGCAAAGATTCTCTGCTAATATACAATTGTACAATGCCCAGTTGGCGCCTCTAGATGAAACTATAATAAAAATAACAAATAATTATAATAAATAAATAACATCTGAGCAAAATGATCAGGGTGATGGCAAATATTCTCCTTGTGCCAGACCTGTGTCCTATTTTTGTATGTTTGTTTTATTTATTTACAAACACTTAGTTTTAGATGTTGTGTTCTTTGTTTTTTTCAGGACACTTAGGGTTGAAGTGTGAGAGAGGAAAGGATTGTTGGAGTGAGACAGGGAAACTGAGCAGGAAGGAGGTAGAGGGGTGAGAGGAAGGAAGCGGGTAGAGGAGTGAGATCACAGTTGAGAGGCAGAGTGAGCCTGGAGAGATGCTCGGTATCTGTGGTGAGAGAGGGGCAGGATGAAGGGCCATCAACCGTCAACGGCAAGACCGCAAATGAGGAGGGAAATTCCAGAGTGGAGTGGAGTGGATGATTCAGGAGTCTGTGAAGGCTCTTCCTGGCTGCTGGTGCTGTACTCCATGTGGACAGAGGAGGGGAGGCCAGCTGCTTTGTGGAAGGAACCCCCTAGGCTTCTGGGCTCCTTCTGGTTGTTGTTCTTGTTCTATGTGAAAGAGGAAAGGGAAGCCACTAGAGCTGGATGGAAGGTTTTCAGTGAAACAGATGTTCATGAGTATGATGGAGTGTGTACCCAACACAGGCCCTGACAGGGTTAATATGGACTTTGTCCAGGGCTGCTCCTGTACGCGTCGTACTGAGGCGCCGGGGGATGGGGGAAGGTGGGGCCGTGTCCGGAGCATTGTCTTGGGGGGCCTTGGGGCAAATTGCCTCACTTGCCCCCTCCCCCCTCCCCTGGGCGGCCCTGATATTTGTACTGGATTTGAGAATGCAGATGAGACAACACATCAAACAGCTCAAGATAGTACATTATAAAGGTACAATTAACCCAAAAACTGATATGGTTACCAAATGATTCCCCTAGCCTATGGTGAATTGGGTGGCTTAGCTGTAGCTAGGTGCAGGGGGCTCACTCTAGATCTCTTCAAAACTTTAGTCATTAGCTTGAGTCTTAAGTGCTGCATAGTCTTGCAGACAAACTGCATCAGAATATATTTAGTGCTAGAGAACTAGAAACTGGTATAGGAACACAGAAAAATATATAGAAAATATGGAAACCAGGCTGTTGTGGGATTTAGCAGCAGATGGTATTTTAAAAGGACAACCTCTCACCATATAAACTTCTTGTCAGTCCTATTCAACTGTGTATAAAACAAGTGCACAATTTAGATGATGTATGCAATTTATATATAATCCGAGCCTATTTGTGTACTGTATTTCCATTCAGTGTAATTCTTACCAAGACTGTTAAGAACTCCTAATAAAGTCGTCGTGCTTTGTGATACATTCTACAATAAAGATATTTACATTCCTAGTGAAAATATACAGAAGATGTGTGAGAAATCACATCATGAATTTTGTCTTTTCAGCTGTTTTCACATATATACAAGTTGTGGGGGTTGGGAACCTATTTTTTATGTTGCTGCAGTAGTATGATTTTAGCCCTTTTCTACAAAGCTCCTTTTATTTTATTTTGGACAGCACTTCTGAGGTTTCCACAACAAAATGGCATTTTCATAAACTGGAAGTCAAGGCCAATTTCTGGTTTTTGTCATTTACTTTTTGTACTTCCTGCATTAAGGCAGTGTGATTGTAGAAGTTATGCTACTTATAAAACATTTGACTAAAGCACCAACTTTGTGTTACTGAGCGCAGTAGAGGAAGCTTTGAAATTCCTCTGCTTACAGTGGATTCTACCAGCCTCCAGCAAAGTTCTGCCAGCCTAACACGTTTACATAATCTCATGTGGTTTACGTAGGGCGGGAAAGAAATTAAGGGACTCTCTTACGAGCTTCCTGAGGGCAAGAAGAGAAGGAAGGGGAGAAATCAAAACCACTATTTTTTTCCCTCTTCACCAGGGGATAAATAGAGAGACATTGTTCCTTAAGAAACATTACCATAAAAGTATTCTTGCCTTTATATCTTTCCTTTCTGATTAAAATAGCCCCAATATGGCTGGCATTTTGTTTAGTTTAAAAATACATCTGATCCTATCTTTAACTTTCATTTGGTTCTTAAGTCTCTTCAGAATTCATACTATTTTTAAAAAGATATTTCTTTATTTTGGAGTCACATCTGTCATTGGATATTGACCTCTCCCTACTTAATTTATCATTATCTCTCTGCTCGTGAAGGAGCTTCCTCAGTGCAATTCTTAGGGTAACTGGCAGGGCACACAGGTGAGAGTAAGCTGCTCCATGACAAGAGGTGAAATAATTTACTCCTTTCTCAAAGCAAGGGGAAATCGGTGGAGAACCTCAGACTGTCTGTGCCACAGTGCGTTCTCTGGTCTGCTCATGACAAAACACAGTTATACACTCACTGGTCCTTACTTCGGAGGTTAAGGTTGCAGTCGAGTTCTTTGTGAGTCCTGCCAATAGCATTGGATACTGACCCCCATGCCGTTTTTTTTCTTCTCACTATGACTTTCTTTCTGTGTCTGCGTGATTGTGTACACATACATGTGTATTACACTTCTGTCTGTAACTTGTGTCTGTGTGCAGCCCCTGACCTCTCCCTCTGACACAAACAAAAAAAAACCCTCCTTAAAAAGGATCTGGTCAAGGGATGGCTTCCCACTGAAGTTATTATCTTAATCACTCATGATGGGAGAGGGATGGCTCAGTGGTTTGAGCATTGGCCTGCTAAACCCAGGGTTATGAGTTGGGGGTGGGATAGCTCAGTGGTTTGAGCATTGGCCTGCTAAACCCAGGATTGTGAGTTCAATCCTTGAGAAGGCCACTTAGGAATCTGGGGCAAAAATTGGTCCTGCTAGTGAAGGCAGGGGGCTGGACTCAATGACCTTTCAAGGTCCCTTCCAGTTCTAGGAGATTGGTATATCTCCAATTATTACCTTTAAGGGAGAAGGCAGGAGAGAGGGAAATGACACATCTCATGTCACAACGGTACCATTCAGCACTGTTGTAATCTTTATATAGCGATGTATTGTTTTTAAAGCTCCCTGCAAACATTCACTAATTAGCCCTCAACACTCGTGTGAAGCAAATGTGCCCACTTTACAGATAGAGAGGCTTATATTCTGCTCTGGTCACAGACATGCAAGCACTGGGGTTTCACACATGACACCAATGCTGAATTTGGTCCTAGGCCACAAAGGGAGTCAGCGTCTGAGCAGAGAACTCAGATCGTTGCCTGAGGATAGATTTCTAGACTCTTCTCTGGGAAGGTGAATGTTTTCACTATAATTTAAAAATGCAAAATGCTATTGTTACTGTGTCACACCTTCACCGACCAAACGATGCACTCGTAGCTCTTTGATGGGTCCCACTGCAAGAAAAACTGCAGTTATTTTTCTTCTGTTTTTTGTTTTGTTCTTCTCAGAAGTTTTGAGGACTCTGTAGAACTATATCTCAGACAATCACTCTTAGGAAAATTATCATTTTCAGAGGTTTGTGTGAAAACTCAGCCAGGCGACTCCTGTTGATTTTAGTGTCAGTCAGGCAGCTAAAAAACCTCCACAGTGGTTTTGAAAGCTTACTTCTTAAAGTCAATGGCATGATCTCTTGGTTTAAAAAAAGGAAATACTAATTGCCTTTTAAACTTCTTGAAGAAAACTGGAATGAGTGTTTTCATGAGTCTTCCTTTCCATCACTTAATATGCTGTCATTTTTATATGCAGAGTTGGCAGTACTGCCTCTGCGTATGTTTTGGGATGCTGGGCAAAACACAGCCAACTTAGCTTGGACTTGAATATATGCAACAGTGAAACTAAGTGTTACAATCAGTTAGGCTAGGCCAGCCAATTTTTTACAAGAAACGAGCAAGTCCTTTTTGACAGGTTTCAGAGTAGCAGCCGTGTTAGTCTGTATCCGCAAAAAGAACAGGAGTACTTGTGGCACCTTAGAGACTAACACATTTATTTGAGCATAAGCTTTCGTGGGCTACAGCCCACTTCTTCTGATGCATGGAATGGAACGTATAGTGAGGAGATATATATACACATACAGAGAGCATGAAAAGGTGGGAGTTACCCTACCAACTCTAAGAGGCCAATTAAGTAAGGAAAAAAAAACTTTTGAAGTGATAATCAAGATAGCCCAGTACAGACAGTTTGATAAGAAGTGTGAGAATACTTACAAGGGGAGATAGATTCAATGTTTGTAATGGCTCAGCAAGTCCTTGGTAGTCAAGAAATTGAGGGGCAGACCCTCAACGGTATACATTGAGTGCATACGTCCATTACCTCAAATGGAGCTATGGTAGTTAGTATCAGCTGAGGATCTGGTGCCAACAGTGCATTAATGAATATACGGTATATTTGTAATATGTCTTTAACAACAGAGTGTATATCAAAAAGTGAATATCATATTTAATAATTGTATTGAGATCAATGAATAGAAAGCATTGTAGGCTCAATTGTCCTGAGCAAGCCTAGTTCTTCTGCCCCAGGAGAAGACCAGAAACTGGATTATGACTGCATCATAGTCTGATTCCTGGTTCCCCTTTTCTCTGGGTTATCTAGCCCTGAATTTGACACAGATTATTTCCCTTGGGGTCCTGGCTAAGAAGGACTATTTTTCTTTATTCAGCATTATTATTATTAGATATTGATGCAACCCTGATTGCACCTCAGTGCTGCAAAGCTACCTTGCAACTTCTTTACTTATGGACCAGATTCTGATACCTTTGCTCAGAGCAAGTAACATCTTAGGCCTGGTCTACAGTAGGGGGTAGGGTTGATTTAGCTGCGTTAGTCGATTTAAAAAAATGAAACACACACAACCCCTGTTCCCTTTTCCTTAAAGGACTCTTAAAATCAACTTCTCTACTCCTCCCCGATGAGGGGAGTAGCACTAAAATCGACTTTGCTGGGTCAAATTTGGCCTCCGGGAGCTATCCCAGAGTACTCCATTGTGACCGCTCTGGACAGCACTTTGAACTCTGATGCACTAGCCAGATACACAGGAAAAGCCCTGGGAACTTTTGAATTTCATTTCCTGTTTGGTCAGCGTGGCAAACTCAGCAGCACAGGTGACCATGCTGTCCCCCCAGAATCATAGAACGTAGAATGTTTCTACGGTCCCCCTATCATCCTTGAGGTTATCTCAGATTAGAAGGCGAAAAAACACACTTGCGATTACATGTTTTCCGAGCTCATGCAGTCCTCCCGCACTGATAGGGCACAGCTTAATGCATGGAGGCATTCAGTGGCAGAGACCAGGAAATAATGAAGTGAGCATGAAGAGCAGAGGTAGGATGCGATGCTGAGGCTAATGGGGGAGCAAACGGATATGATGAAGCATCTGTTGGAGCTGCAGGAAAGCCAACAAGAGCACAGATCCCCACTGCATCCACTGTATAACCGCCTACCCTCCTCCCCATGTTCCATAGCCTTCTCACCCAGACGCCCAAGAATGCAGGGGGAGTGGGGGAGGGAAGGCTCCGGGCACCCAGCCACTCCACTGCAGAGGATCGCCCAAGCAACAGAAGGCTGTCATTCAAACAGTTTGATTTTTAGTGTGGCTAGAATAAGCAATGTGGCCCTGTCCTTCCCTCCTCCTCCACCCCACCTGGGCTACCTTGTCCGTTATCTAATTTATTTTTAATTAATAAAGACTAAATGGTTTCAAAGCAATAGTGTGATGCTGCAGTCTATATGATTTTATAAAAGTATGCTAATGAGTGAATACATATATATAATGTAACTGGAATATGCTTCATGCAAAAGGTCTCTTGTAAGGTATCATTACAAAGCTTATAATCTACTGAGTGTGATCATCCTATTTGTATAAATGTACCACTCTTGTATCTGAAACTAGAAATATGAAATATAACTCTGAGGGCCTATTGTAATTATGCAAAGTGTGGGCCATTAATGGTGGTTTGGAATCTTGATGACTCCCATTAACCAGGACAATTATCTGCAGATGGCTCTGTTTTACTTGTAAGTCTTCTTGTATACGTGTGTGCTGGCAAGTGGGTAATGAAGTCTTGCAGTGACATGTGATCATGTCACCTGAACTGGAACCTATCTTTAACCTGGTGTCTTTCTATTGAGATGGAGGGGGTGGGAGCCCAGAGATGGACAAAGGATTCCCGCCTTATGCAAAAGATATATAAAGGGGTGGAACAGAACAAAGCAGGAGAGGAGCCATCATGAAGAATCCCCTAGCTACCACCAAGAGCTGTACCAGGGGAAAGAATTGTGCCCAGGCCTGGAAGGTGTCCAGCCTGAGGAAAAAACTTACTGAAGCATCTCTGAGGGTGAGATTATCTGTATTCAATTTGATTAGACATAGATTTGCACATTTTATTTTATTTTGCTTGATGACTTACTTTGTTCTGTCTGTTACTACTTGGAACCACTTAAATCCACTTTCTGTATTTAATAAAATCACTTTTTACTTATTAATTAACTCAGAGTATGTATTAATACCTGGGGAAGCAAACTGCCGTGCATATCTCTGTTAGTGTTGTAGAGGGTGAACAGTTTATGAGTTTACCCTGCATAAGCTGTATACAGGGTAAAATGGATTTATTTGGGTTTAGACCCCATTGGGAGTTGGGCATCTGGGTGTTAAAGACAAGCACACTCCTGTTAGCTGCTTTCAGGTAAACCTGCAGCTTTGGAGCAAGTAATTCAGACCATGGGTCTATGTTGGAGCAGACGGGAGTGTCCGGCTCAGCAAGACAGGGTGCTGGGGTCCCGACCTGGCAGGGAAAGCAGGGGCAGAGGTAGTCTTGGCACATCAGGTGGAAGCTCCCAAGGGTCTTTCTGTGATCCAACCCATCACAAATAGTTACTTTATTTCGAAGGGGGGAGGGTGGTTGGCTTACAGGGAATTAAAATCAACAAAGCAGATGAGTTTGCATCAAGGAGAAACACACACAACTGTCACATCGAAACCTGGCCAGTCATGAAACTGGTTTTCAAAGCCTCTCTGATGCAAGAGCAGTGGTGACGGTGAGCTGAGTGGGCTCCATGCTTGCCATGGTATGGCATCTGCATGGGTAACCCAGGAAAAAAGGCACAAAACGATTGTCTGCCGTTGCTTTCATGGAGGGAGGGGTGACTGACAACATATACTCAAAACCACCTGTGACAATGTATTGGCCCCAGTAGGCATTGGGAGCTTAACCCAGAATTCCAATGGGCAGTGGAGACTGCGAGAACTGTGGGATAGCTACCCTCAGTGCACCACTCCGTAAGTCGATGCTAGTCATGGTAGTGAGGATGCACTCCGCTGATTTAATGCGCTTAGTGTGGACCTACTCAATCAACTGTATAAAATTGATTTATAAAAATCAGCTTCTATAAAATCGACCTAATTTCGTAGTGTAGACATACCCTTACTCATACTGCCAATCAAATGAATTATTTCTCAATGTGAGTAAGTTTCAGAATCTGGTAATAAATTGGCTGTTTTCTAATATGTATTAATTTATGGATACTGTCACTATGATACCAGCTTGTAATGTGAGGTGACAGCCATAGCATAGTAGTTGGCAGTTTTGAGAAGTGATAAGAATTCTTGTTTACTCTGTAAATTTGACTGTTTGGGTTTATCAGGCTGGATCTCACTGATTACATGAGAAAATAACTAATAATTACATAGACATTGTGTTTTGCTATTTTTCTAATTGTAATAATTTCCTACTACCAGGGGCGGCTCTAGTAATTTCGCCGCCCCAAGCACGACGGCACGCCGCGGGGGGTGCTCTGGCGGTCGCCGGTCCTGCGGCTCCAGTGGACCTCCTGCAGACATGCCTGTGGAGGGTCCGCTGGTCCCGCAGCTCCGGTGGAGCATCCGCAGCCATGCCTGCGGGAGGTCCACCGGAGCCGTGGGACCAGCGGACCCTCCTCAGGCACGCCTGCGGGAGGTCCACCGGAGCTGCCTCCCGGCGACAGGCAGAGCACCCCCCGTGGCATGCCGCCCCAAGCGCGCGCTTGGCGCGCTGGGGTCTGGAGTCAGCCCTGCCTACTACAACTAAAGACCTGATCCTACTGTTTGCATGTAGATCTTCTATTGTTAATTCAGCGAGCCAGTCAATGACAGGCTTGGGTGATGTAGGCAAATCTGCTCTACAGTATGAATGATCGCTGATTCCATTAGCTTAGTTCCCCCCACTTCCTGTGATATGCACACATTTTCCCCATTAGCACTCATGGGTATAGAGGCACAAGCAAATGTTTAGAAGGGGAAAAGCTGCGGAATGTGGTGGTTTGCTCTTTGTGGAGCTGACTATATCACTTTATATATGAATGTAAAGAAAGCTGCTAACAGTTGTGATATATTAAATAATAACTGAAAACTAATTCAGGGATCAAAGATGCTTTTTGGGAGAGATCACTTTACCTGGTAGGAAAATCATTACCTTTTTTTCCCAGTCTCTCATATTTGTGCTGTATGTCTTGGAAATATAGTTCCCTAACGTTTCTGAATCTTGATGTTTAATTGAACACAAAGGTCTTTGAGCAGCACAATGGGAGTGGGGGGCCTGGTTTGCTGGTAGAACTGTGTAGACGGAAATTGAAATGTACATGTTTTTTCTCATTTATCAAAGAAGTGCAAGAATCTAAACTGACATTTTATATCAAATGAATTATGAACTGTGTACTGTGTACCTAAGGGAACAACAACCAAATTAGACTTTTCTTTAAAAAAAAAAAAAAAGAGAGAGAGAGAAAAAATAGGCTTTTAATAAAATATACAATCATTTTTGGTATTTTGTCTGAACCTGCCATACTCTGTCGTTTTCGTTTGTAAACTAGAGAGTACTGGCTACTTCAAAGGGTGTATGCTTTATAGAGAATTGAAGGCAGTAGGTTAAGATAATGCACAAACTAGCATTTCCACTTAATATTGTTGCTTTGATGGGTTTGTTTTCAGTCCCATTCACCTCTGGTAAGCAGGAAATGATATTCTTCTTAATACTAAAAAATAGAGTTTAACTGAAGAAAGTAGTAAGTTAATTTCTTAGCTTCTATTTGCTAAAATGCAGTTGTAACTAAAAGGAGATTTACAGAAAGTAAAGATTTACAAGACACTACTAAACCATTCAGGGGTAAATTTTCAAAGAATTATGCATGCAGTTTTCAGGTGCGTGATTTGCATTTCTATTAAATGGATAAAGCTTCCTATAACCAGGGAAAGGAAAGGAAGTAAAGACCCCCATGAAGTCCAATGGGAACCAAGTTATACCAATTTATAACCACAGAAGATGTTTTGATGCTGCGGTGCTGGGCCCTTAAACTGTAAGGTAGATAGGAAGGAAATGGCTAAAACCTCATGCATTCATTGGGAATGTACCCCTTTGTCTTTATGGTGCTTTTCAGTATAAATTTTCTTATGCACCAAACCCAAGAACAAGTTGTTGTTGTTGTTATACACCAAAAATTTACTTTACCCAAATAAACTCCAGAAGATTAAGGAAATTGGTATGTATGTTATCTCATGGTCTAATTCTCTGTACTTCTCACAGAGTACTAAACTTGAATAAACAATGAAAAAGCTTATTCATTAACATGTTCACAGAATCTGAATTATAGTGAAGCCAAACTGCCTTTATTTATTTTATTACAGTAGCACCTTGAGACTCAAGAGCCAAAGCCCTAGTGTGATGTGTATGATGCACATTACACATATTAAAAGAGAGCCGCTCCCCTGAAAAGCTCACAATCTAAGTGGACAAGACAAATGACAATTGGGAGAAAAGAGGTAGTATTGTTAACCTTATTTAACAAATGAGGATCTAAAGTATAGAGAAACAAAACCTTGGTCCTGAAAACCCTTACCCATGTACTTAACTTTCAGCACCTGAGTAGTTCTATGGACAGTATCCACATGGTTATGTTTAAGCACATAAAGATTTATGGGATTGGGGCCTTTGTGACTTGCCCAGAGTTGATTCAGGCAGTCTGTGGCAGAGGCAAGAACTGAACCCAGATCCCTGTAGTCACAAGACTGTCTTTCTATATCATCATCTTCAGCTTCCCTTATCTCCTCCCTCCCCTGTGTGAATATTCAAGCAAACTTTTTTTTTGGGGGGGGGGGGTCCCCCTGAATGTTTGAGGAAGGCATTTGTGTGCAAATGAGTATGTTCACATTGTGCATGAAGTGCTCACTTGGCCACCCTGTGTACACTCAGTTACTTGATGTGAATGTGAGAAGACAGAATTGATTGTAAAATTCACTAGACAGCTAATAAAATTTATTTATATCTTTGTGTCTCCAGCTTATCTCCCACTTTATCTTTCTCCCTGCAGGGCCCTCAGTCTTCTCCCTGAGAGATTCAACACCCCAAATAATATTTTTTAAAAAAGAATTATCTGTTTGCAGAAAGTTTGCAAACAGAAAAAAGGGTCAACATCAATGGATTTTTTTTTTTTTTACAAATACGTTTTACTAGCTGTGCTGAAGCTAAAAGAATGTAAAGGAGTTAGACTAGTTTTGAACTTGTAGTCCAGATCTTTCTCTATTTGCACAGTGCATACTTAGCAGTCACTTCTCACGTTAGTTATTGGATCCTTCATGAACGACAGCCAGCGAAACTTAGGTAACTGGCCTCTTATTCTATGGATGATAAAAAGGTGAGATTAACTGACAAACACCTCTCTTTTTGTTTAGTAACAGTGGGACAGATTCTGCTACGCTTACTCGCACAAAGTAGCACTTCACTCCCATGAGTAGTAGGGATATCATCTATATGAGACTATTAATGGAGTAGGATGCTAGTTGATATGAGTAGCAGTATCAGAATCCAATCCAAAACTGACTGGTTTTTAAGGGCCAGATTCTGCTACACTACCATGTTGAGTAGTACCTTGTTCTGTAAGTAGCCTCATTGGAAATTATTACTCAATGTTGTTAAGGATGGTAGAATCTGATCCTTAGCAACACGTCTGGTCTGTGACATGTTTTGGTTATTAATATAAACAATGGGCCATGTCATTCCTTTTTAGTCAAAATGTAAGATATTTGTTTTCTCTATCTTTTTCATTTGTAAACCGCAACACACTGCAGCATTCAATTAAATGAAAACAATAAATAGTTTGCTTTCAGGTGAAGTTGTAGAGCAAATGCCCATACATGTAAATACGAAAGGAGAAGAGAGAGAACTTCCTGCTCTTGTAAATTATTAGTGTATTTATGAATGTCCAAAGGGAGCATCTTTGCAAAGAGAAATTCAACCGTTATGGGGAAGAAGAATTCTGATGTGTAGTTTTCTGTTGAGTTACAGTATGTGCTTGTTTTATGCATTTCAAGAAGCTACCATAACTCTGTTTTTAAACAACCTATAAGGACAGCAATGCCGTATATGACCGTCTTTGTGAAATTGACTTTGCATGAGCCATGTTATGACCTTAATAATCTATGCACAACAATTAACCAGAAAAAACTATCACTAATGCAAGAATTCAGGTTTAAATATAAGTAGGACCCGGTGAGCTTTAAATATTTTCCTTTCATAAATCTATACTTTTATAATATATAAAAGAATTTAATAAGGACCAAATCCTACTGTGTTGCGTGGATAAATTGCTAAGAACATAATGGCCATATTGGGTCAGACCAAAGGTCCATCTAGCTCAATATCCTGCCTTCCAACAGTGGCCAATGCCAGGTGCCCCAGAGGAAATGAACAGAACAGTTAATCAACAAGTGATCCGTTCCCTGTTGCCCATTCCCAGCTTCTGGCAAACAGAGGCTAGGGACACCATCCCTACTGGGAGTAGAAAATGTAGGAAAACTTTCTTTCCCACTCAGCAGGTGGGGAAAGAATGATAAGGGTGTAAATTGCATGTCATGGTGTCAGGCACATCATGGCTGGATGGGATGTGATCTAGTGACCATGAGTCCTGCAGTCACCTTCAGTATACCCTAGCTTTTCAAAGAAGCAGTAAGTGTGCAACATGCTTACCTGACCTGTGCTCTTGTCAAAACTGTTTTCCTTGGCCACGCCTTCAAGCATGGATCCTACCCATAAGGGCAGTATTTTACTCCAGCTGTTAGGTGCAATATTACTGTAAAGCTTTTACAGAAGCCTCAAAGCAATACATTACTTTAAAGAGGTTTAGATAAAAGAAATTAGTACTGAACTAATCACAGTGCAAATCTATTTGCCCTACTTCATCATACCTCTTAAGACACATACCAAGGACAACCAACTGAAGCTAATGTTCCCATTAAAACTATCATCAAGTGGTAATGGTTTTGTTTGTTACTACCATAGGCTAGATTTGAACCAACAACCTAGAGTTAAAGGCTCTGTAGGCTGCTTTCAATTCCCTGATATATTCACTGCCCCAACAGAAAATGTTCAGACTGTAGATCTCTTGATCTTCAAAGAAATCCAAATAAGATATTGTACCCCAAAAAAGTATAACAAATGAGAATTTCAGCCCTGAGGTTCCCTTCTTAAGACCGTTCATAAAAACCCTGCAGATAACACACACACAATAGATGGGCTGAATCCTGTCCCTTCTTCTGCCACGAGCACTCTCCGAGGTAGTGAAAAGGTGTGGTTATGTTGTTTGCAAGACTTTGGCTATGTCTACACTATCACGGCAAGTCAACTTAAGTTACGCAACTCCGGTTACATGAATAATATAGCTGGAGTCGACGGAGTTTAGGTCAACTTACTGTGGTGTCTACACTGCGCTAGGTTGACAGGAGATACTGTCCCGTCGACTTGCCGTACTCTTCTTGTTCCTGGTGGAGAACCAGGATCAACTGGAGAGTGCTCTGCCATCGATTTAGTGGGTCTTCACTATGCCCACTAAATCAACCCCCCCCCCCCCGGTGCATTGATAGCCAGAGCATCGGTCTGGCTTTTATGTGGGGAATGGAAAGGATTCCGTCATCCCATACAGCTACTTGGCACAGGGTGTTGAAGTTGTGCATACAGCAAAGTAATTGGAAGTATTGATTAAGTATACTTTTCCTGGCTTACCATGGAAGGAGGGGTTTTATGAACTAGGTCACCTCTCAAGGTCCGTCCAGCCCTATATTTTTATAATTACTGGTAGAGCACTTTTATTCACCTGTAGTTTTAGAATGACTTGTGACACGCAAATGAATATTGTATGTGGGGGAAGTTTTTTAAGTAGCTTTACTATGTGATAGTACTGGCTGGGTATCCTTTTAAACATCATGACAAATAATTGGTTTTACTGGGCAGTTATACATTCCATCCATTGTGTCTCTGACAGGTATTTATAATCATTAATCAGTCAACTAATTGCCTTTTGGCATTCTTTTATATCTTCTGTAGTTTAACAGAAGTTCAAGTTGGGTAGTGTGGATAAACTTCTATATAACTTGACTGAAGTAGTGTGCCTGTGCTCTCTTCTTAAATCAACATAAGGCACAGGACACAAATCTTACATGCGCTCCTATAACCTTGACTTCAGTATGGGGTAATTAATGCTTTAGGAAAGAGGCAATCTATTACACTTCCATTCACTTCAGAAGCTGATGCCCTGAATACAGTTAAGATTGTATGAAAAAAATCAGCTCTAATTTTGTTCTTTCTTAAACCGATGACTCCACTGAAGTCAGGCCCCACAAGAGGGCTGACTTAAAACTCTCCTTCAATTTTTCACTGTGGGCGCTAGGCCATTGAACAAAGCCTTGTTAAAGTCCTATTGCTGGTGCTTTTTTGCCTTGCCTATTAAAGTTGTACTATACAACTTGGGATACTGGAATAGCTATTGCTGCATGCAGATGAATGCATTATGATCTTAGATTAACAGCTATGAATTACACATAAAATTGGGATAAAGACAGATGTAAGGATTAAAATAAAATTTCAAAAAAAAAAAATTCTGAGTAGGGTCAGTGTCCCAGTGGCAGAACTGCTACTAACGACCTCCACAAAATGCCAACAAAAGAACAGGCAGATGACTAAATCAGAAGGAAAGGTGCATCTCAGTGAAGACTTCCAAACCTGAGCAAGAAAAGAGGAATTATTATCAACTGTGAATGGCCAGCAAGCCCATCTTTTTCAAACAATATGTCGGCATAGCAGAGATCAACTCTGAGATCTACAAAGTGTAGGATGGATGATGTGCAATAGTGACGTTGAAGACAGGATAAGATGCTTGGGTACATAACTGAAAAGAAAAACCCAAGAATATTGGCTGTGTGTATTATACATTGAATAAGTGAGATGTTCTTACTGAAGGAGTTAAAAGAGAAACTAGAATGACTCTAGTACACCTGTGAAGATGAGACACAGAAAAAGCAATCTTCTGTGTTGGCAATAGATAAAGGTTTATAACTACCGTGCCCTTCTAGTGATGACATATGGCCCAGCAACATGGTCGCTCACTGAGTAAATGAAACAAAAACATGTGCCTATACCGAGAATTATGGAGAAAGCAATGATAGGAATTATGTGTACAGGACAAACACCAAGGTAACAGGCATGCTTGAGGAAAAAGAAGAGAAACAAATGTCAAGGTGCAGAACATATTGCCAGAAAAAGTGACTTGAATAACATGGTCTTAGAATGGATACCTAAGAGAAAATGAATCAGAGGTGGCTAAACAACAATGCAGTGAAATCAAGAAATGAAGTGTGTGAATTAGACCTGGAAAAGGGCAAGAGTGAACATGACTTAAGAAGACATTCATCCAAAGACAGACTGGTAGAAATGACGTTATCATTGCAATAGCTCCTCAATCTTATGGCACAAACTGTGAAGAGCCAATTCCTTCCCCAGTAGTTAAATGTCTGCTGTTATAGTTTGCATGCACACGTGTGTAAGGAAAACATTTAGATAAAAAGCAAATGCAGCACCTGTGCTATTTTTAAATATTTTCCATGTGCAGATGTGGCAT
Source organism: Mauremys reevesii (assembly GCF_016161935.1). Lineage (NCBI taxonomy): Eukaryota > Metazoa > Chordata > Testudines > Geoemydidae > Mauremys > Mauremys reevesii. Next base: position 49,271,730 of record NC_052625.1, read on the forward strand.
ACTATTGGAATTACATTTGCATAGTTATAAACTCTTGTGTTTGCCTTCTGCAGATAGTATGGCTATACCAGGGTGAGGACCAATTCTGATCTCAGTTACAACCACTGTAAATCTAGGGTAACTTTACTGGAATTACTCTGAATTTACACCCATTTAATAGAGATTAGAATTTAGCCCTTCGGCCTGTTCTTGCTCTCATTAAGTTATGTGGCATTGTACTGAAGCGTAGAATAATGCAGACCCATTTAATGGATATAATACTTTATCATTCAAATAATAATGATCACTTTTGGTGACTGCACTTTAAAAGTTTCTTGTGTTTTTGAGAGAGATTGCCCTATGGACGATGGAAATACTCTTGTGATTGGTAAATATCTCTCAAAGTAGTAGAGTCTTTCGAAATAGAGGAAACATTTATGGTGCGGCCACCGTATAAAGGTTTTTTATCCTTAGTCATCTTTGAAAATCTTAGAACTATCATTAGCTCCTTTTTTGTTGAGGAAACTGAGGCACAGATGTTAAGTGACTTTTCAAAGGCAATTCAGCAAGTCATTGACAGAGCTGGGAACAGAATGCCTCTCTTGGCTCATCTGCCTGTATCTTATTGCCTAGTCCACATTTTCTCCCAAAACTGGTGGTATTGCCAGTTTAAACCATTTATTATGCATAATTCTTTCTCCATTTGCTCTCACAACAAAATAGTTAAGCTAGAGAAGTAATTAAAGATTTTTTCCCATCCTTTAAACTCTCTTTTTGTAGATGAAGCATGATTTTTTTTAACCAGGTCTAGTTAGGATTTACTGGACAAGATGTTGATTCAGTAGATTGCAAATGGAGTGGCTGCCCCCTGAGAGTGATATTAAAGCTTGAGGGGAGCTTTTTGAGCAACATTGCATCTTAAAGACAATATATCAAGCTGATAGATACATGGCTCTTCTGTTGAGAAACCTGCAGCTGAATTATTTCTGGTTACCAGTTATTGCTTGGGTACTTTGGGGAATAAGAGTAGGATAAAAGGGGTTAAAGTGAGGGAAATATTACATTAAAGATCTCAGTTACGGGGAGTAGCTGAAATAACCAGAATATGTTATAGATACAATTTAGAATGATCAGGTTGTTTGGGAAACCCTTCAAAGTTTTAATGATCAAAATGTGACCAATTTTATAGAGCACCTTTCTAGTTATTACTCGACAGAGACTCAAAAGTGCTTTGTTCCTGTAGCCTTCTTTTTCACAGTGCATATTAATGAAATTCTCGGCAAGATCTAGGAAATCCTTCATACAAAGACATGTATTTTGTACATTCTAACATTTGAAAACTCAAAGGACCAAATTAAGTCAATGGACCTACACAGGGGATGAGTTTGGCACGCATTCTCTCTGTTCTTTTCATTGTACCAGTACAATGTCATATATTTGGACCTCTAACTTTGATTCTCTAGGCAACTAAATTCATATCTGTATTGTAAATAGTTGACTATTAAACAGCTACATATTTGTCTCTTGAACATTCCTTTACCACCATAATAATTAATAAAAATATATAGAGTTTATTTGATGCTTTTCATTTGTGAATCTCAAAGGGCTTTACAAAAGAGGTAAGTGCCATTGTCTCCATTTTACAGATGAGATATCTAAGGGATATAGAGTGGAAGAACTTGCCTAAAGTCACACACAGCAGACTACTGGCAGAGCTGGGAATAAACACAGTTCAGTGACCCAGGCAGTGGACCACATTGTCTCCTTAGCAGGCAATATGGTATTTTCATAATACTTTTCTCAAATATAGTGGTGTGAACCCCAGCTTCTTGACCAAATTACCAGTGAGTTAATTAGATTCCCTTACCTGAATTCCCCAGGCATTTTCAGCGAGTGGTGGTATACTTCTGGTCTCGATCTATGTAAAGTTTGTGTGTACTTAAACAGTTGGTACATTTAAACTTCAGATGCAATTTAATTTTGAATGAGATGGTGCCCTAACTCATAGAGAGATTGTGTGGCTTAATTAGTGAATGTTTGTAAAAGCATTTTGAGGTCCTCTGATGAAAGGCACTATAGTAATGCAAAGTATTTTTATTTTAATTGCTATTTATTTTTGTTCTTGTTTTGTACTGGCAGAGCTTACTTACAATTGACCTTACCAGGCACTTTACAAATGGATGCTAAAATAATGAATGATTATGTATGTGTATTGTATTTTGCACACAGAGATTTTAAAACATATATTGCATGCCAAATTCTGATTTTAGTTTATCAGTGTTAATCTAGAACAATTTCATTGACATCAGTGGAGTCTCTTGATTTACTTGAATGTATGGTAACTGAGAGAAGAACTTAATCTTTAAACTCTAGCAGAAAGGATTCAGGCACCATGTGGTCACAATGTCTGTTTTTTGCTACTTGGGAGACAGCTATTCTTCACATGGTACATGAAGATTGTAAAACTAAATTACAACGTGCTGCTTACCCAAGTGCCCAGTTTAGTAGTTCTGCCAATCAGTTGCAATTCCTTAATATAGGTGCCATGCTGAACCATAGATTGCTTTACAACAATCTTTCAGTCAGCCTGGTACCAGAAAAAGAGAACAGCGATGAAAAATTTCTATTTGGATGACCACAGAAAGCTGCAAATGGTAACTACTGAACCATCAAAGACACAAGCATTTTACAAAAGTTTAAATGAAAAAAAAATCAGAGTCCAACCTTTCTGTTTAACATTCTGAAAATATGTTGTTTTGGCATCCAATACACAAATGTTAAATGTGTTATACATGAAAGGTTTATCAAGCAGGTTAGTCCTTCATGGTGAGAAAACCTAAGGCCACAATCTCAGCTGGAGTAAATCACTTCGATGGGTTACACCGATTGATACCGGCTGAAGAGCTGCCTCAGAACCTGGAATCTGTGGGCTGGATCTGTGATTCCTGGGCCCACTCAATAAAGTTAGAATTAATCAAATGGAAAAAATACTTGTCCAAATCCCCAGACTTCAGTGGATCTACATTCATTAATACCAGCTGAGTATCTGATTTGCTAAATGTTGTATAAAGTTTTTAATGAGAGAAGGGGAGGGGTATTTGAATAAAGTGCCTGACTTTGCTGCCCTGCTACTCAGATTGAGTAATACTTCCTCAATGAGATGTTCCTTTGACTTCAATGTAAGTAAAGTTGGCAGTGGGGTGGGGGGGGGGACTGATATACTAACAGGTAGGATAGAATGTTACAACTGAATTCCTTTTGGTGTTTTGGGGGTTGCTGTCAACCCAGTGATATTAGCGTAATTGTATTGGAAAGAAGAACATAAAGAAGTACAGTACTTCAGTAACGAAAATGTTAAATTAAATGGACCATGTTAACATCGCTGTTGATCCTGAGGAACAGTTTTTTTCAGTATATGGAGCATTTTGATTCCATCCAGCATATGTTCTCCACGGTTTTCTCTGCTCTAATTCATCCATGTTTTTCGACAGCTCCAGATGGCATGCTGCCTCCCAGGCTTTCATCTGCCACACCGACCAGTCTTCAGGTTGTCTGGTCTACACCAGTTCGCAATAACGCTCCAGGCTTACCCAGTTATCGACTCCAGATGAGGCCTAGGAATTCCACTGATGATATTCTAGAGTATGCAAACAATAAAAATCTACTGTAAATTGTCAGTGAAGAGAAGTAAAATTATTTTAGAGGTGGCTCACCCCTAGGGTGGCTTTGTCTTCTTTTCTACCCCACCCCCTTGTATTTTGGAGCTTTTATAACTCATTCTTCATTTCTTTCCAGGTTATTTTCCAGTCCCTCTGTTTCCTTAAGCTACATAGTCAAAGATCTTCAACCATATACAGTGTACGAGATGAGAATGATAGTCTCCAATGGTTATGGTAATACATATAGTGACTGGACTCCAATGATTACAGCAGAGGACAGTAAGTAGCTTGCAAAAATACACAGTTCAGTCCCACTTATTTTAAACATCTGTTAGCAGATAATACAAATGCATATTCTTCTGCTGGCTAAACTAGCATTGCATATTATTTCTTTTTCTTTTATCTCATTTTATTAGCTTAATAGTAATATCATATTGTCTCCCTGAGAGCTAAGCTACAGTAATAAAAACACCTAAAAAATCTTGTGTGAGTTGTGGGAACTGTTTAATAAAGGGATGTAAAGGAATATTTTTCAGAGAAATACCTCATTTCATTATATAATCTCTCTCTCTATTCACATATGGCCATATGCAGATAGAGAAAAATATTTGTTAGAGTGTATAGTTTGTTAGAGTGAGGGTGGGTTTTTTTCTTCTTTTTTTTTCTTTGCATTCTGTGAGCTAGATTCTGATTTTATTTACATCAGTAAATGTATTGAAGTCAGTAGTAAATGAAGATATAGCCTTGTTGTCTTGTTCAGCATGTAAAGGATGTCATTTATTTTGTGGTCATTGGGCTGATGCCACCTACGTAGTGCAGCAGCTTTCTGTGGGACTTTTGGATACTGTTTCAAACAAGTGATCAGTAAGAAGAAGGCACAGTTATTATTGCCAGCCCCTTGACTCATCCACTAAGTCTGGCATTAATTGGTCCATATTTTGCAAACTCACTCTACTTGCATTTGTTTGACATTAAAGCTAAGGGTGTGAATGTAGCCATTTTAAAGGACATACGTTGCAGAGGTACTAGGTGCAATATAAAAACAACACATGAGAAGGTGTGTACTTACCAAACATACAAATGCACATATACCTCAGATACAGCGTAGCTGAAGTCCAATGGCTGTGTAATGAAGGTATCTCGTATAGCCATAGCCACACTTTTTGAAGTGTGCTGTTGCTTTTGAAAAATGTTTTCTTGCATTTTTCAAATCATTAGCTAATGACCCCAGTATACCAGATATCAGAACAATCAAAATCTTTGCCTAAGAGATGCCTCCTGTCATATAACTCATTTAATAAATAAGAGAAATTCTGAGAGAAAAATATTTTTTGTAATTGAAAAAATAAAATCCCGACTTCTTGGTCCTGCTTTTCCTTTTACTCCAGATTTACACTGCTTGTGAAAACAGAATCAGGCCTAAAGTAACACAATTAATTTGGGTATAAACTAGCCACCATTTGTGGCTCCTCATTGTTTCCACCCCTTTCTCTAAGATCAAAGTAGACTGTATTCAGAAAAAAACAGCAAGGAGTTCTTGTGGCAGCTTATAGAGATTAACAAATTTATTTGGGCATAAGCTTTCATGTCAACCTTCTTGTCAACTTTTTGAAATTGGCCACTCTCATTACCACTACAAAAGTGATTTTTCCTCCCTTGGTATCCTACTGTTAATTGAATTGTCTCGTTACACTGACCTCCCACTTGATATAGCAACTACCATCTTTTCATGTGCTGTATATTTATACCTGCTACTGTATTTTCCACTCCAATCATCTGATGAAGTGGATTCTAGCCCACAAAAGCTTATGCCCAAATAAATTTGTTAGTCTCTAAGGTGCCACAAGGACTCCTCGTTGTTTTTGCTGATACAGACTAACATGGCTACCATTCTGAAACCTGTATTCAGAAAATATCTCAAACAGAAATATGTCTTAATATATCATCAGTTGGAGACGTGTTTTTTTACATCTAGGCAAATAATTCACAAGAGGTAACTTATCAGACAAATGTAGGCCCCAATCTTGGAAACACACAAGTGCTTAAATCTAAGCACTTGAGTCGCCCTACTTAAATGGGACTACTCACATGAATGAATAAAGTTCAGTATATGAGCCAGTCTTTGCGGAACCAGAGACTTAGCCTCTTTTATACCTATAAAATTTTTTTGATCAAATCATAATTTCCTTTAATGCACTTGTTCTGTAAAATTACTTAATACATTTTTGTTGGTTTTTTTTAAACTGTGGATTGACTGAACAGTTATCTGTGAATATTTGTTGTTCAGACTATAATAGTTAGCTGACAATGGTCAGTTAAATCGCACGATATTGGTTTTTTTCCTGTATGGGATGGGTACACATTGAGCTCAGTCATTGATGTATGAGTTTAAAATAGAGTTTCTGCAAATATGTGTGTGGCAACTTCTAAATATGCTTTTTGGGTGAAATTCACTCCTGTTCACAGAGCTTTTTCAAGACCTATGCTCCACTTTATTCCCACTTAAGCCCATAAATGGGATTTTACTGGTGCATAGGACTTGTGCCTTCTGTAAAGGAATGAATTTTACCTTCTGCAAACATTTTTATGAACAATTTGATTCCATTAATTTCCGTAGGTAGTTGACACAAAAGGGGTGTGATGTGGCTGAGGTGAATTCATTTAACCATTTGAAGAAAAATTAATGGAAAGCTTTCCATTGATATTTGCCCAGCTCTAATGTTCTGAAAAATTGCTATTTATTTGCTTCTTAAACTGTTGCTGCCACATCTGGTTTTTCATCTTGAAAAACATTATTTTTGTAGTACAGTTATAAACTCTATCCTCTCAGTGACCGTGCATTTCATTCCCATGCCCTGCTCCATTTGCATCGATAAAGAATATATGCTGATGTATCTCTAGTATCCAACAATTTCTGTGTTTGTAATTTACCAACACAGCTTACACCTCTATAATGGTGAAAGGACTCTGTATTTTTGGTGCATTGTGGAAGGCTGCCATCTCTGAAAGGATGTTCAGTTCAATTGACAAAGACTGAATGATTGGCAATGGGCATAAGTAGTATTTCTGTCAAGGCTTCAATGTGTTGCTTGTAAAGCCACCTATACTGACAGCTTATTGCCAGAGCTACACTTAATATCTGGTCTTTCTAACCAATATCCTCTGACTTTTTAAAGTGCAATTTTGACAGTTGAAATTTCCTGTATCTCTTAACCTGGTAAAATAAAGACATGTTCCCATGTCCATATTTGAGTATTACCCCACAAATATGTGCCTCTGTAGCACAAAATATCCATAGAAAGATCACATTTATAGGTATATTGGCCTGATCAACGACTATAAATAGCTGTAACTCTGTTTGTCAATACAATTACACTATTTTACACCAGCTGAGGATTTGACCACATATATATTTTCCTTATAATAGCTGTTTCATCCAACTAGCAAGAAATCAGAAAAGATGAGAGGAAATTCAGTAAATATCAACATAAAAAATCTGTTGTCTGGGAAAAAAATTATTATAATATAATGGTAGATGCTGAAGAGAATGTTAATAGATATTTCAAATATTTTTTTCATTTACATCAGTCTGACACCAGTAACTGATTCCATGCATTTTTAAAAGTCTAACCTGCCAGTGCCAAATAACAATAATGTACATTTCCTATGAATATTTTAAAACCTGTTAAACATGTGTTAATAAAAGATGTTTGTTCCAGTGATCTTGGTGAGCATAATGTCAGACTATTTGCTGCCAGACAAATACAAACAATTCAGGAAGTTTCTTGGCTAAATTCTGCTTTCAGTTATTTGGGTGTAAATCTGGATTAACTCTATTGAAAACAATTGAATTACTCTGGATTTATGCTGAGTAACTGAGATCAGAATTTCATGCACTGCATCTAAGAATAAAATGGAATCTCTCCTCAAGTTTATGGAATTAAGATATTAATCTTATTTAATGCTTTTCTTTCATAGTGAACATTCTGGATGGGCTGAGAGGGGGAGCTGCCAAGGAGTTAGTTACAGCTCTTGAAGCCAGTTTTATGCCAGCTCCAACCCCAACCCCATCATACTTTTAGTGTAGCCTTAAGGCTGCTCTAAAATACACCAGCTGATAACAGCCCCAAAGGGTTGAAATTTAACAGAGGAATAGTCCTGAGGTCAGAGAGATGCTTTTTGCTGTCTCTAAGAAACGTCCAGCAAGATTTGACCCAGTTATAAACAGTGGGAAATTACTGTTTCCACATGTGCTTTAGAAAAAACTTCTTGATCTTAGTGCATCTGGAACATGCAGAAAATTATGTGCGCTCCCATGGTCTGCATGTGCCGATACACATCTGTCATCACAAATTTCAACTTTGCAGTCAGAAACAAACAATATCAATTCCAGGCAATGTCCTTCAGCCTGTCGTTCTCTCCATGGGTGTTTACCATTGTAACAGCCATTTTTGTAACCATTTTAAGGAAAAGGGCCATCCAAATACCTGTTGACAAAGAAGCAATCATAAGCACAGCTCATCACTTCACATTTGTCAGACTGGAATGTCCTAGGTTCTTACAGTAGTTTATCTGTAGGATTTCTCCCTAATTCCCCCAGGTGCTGTCACATCAGGGAGGTGATATTTTCTGAGGAAAAAAACAAACAAAATTCATGTTCTCATCAATCATTTCTCCTGCACTCAACAGATTTCCGCACACTAGTGCCGCTGGTTTGTAGACCTGTTGGGATCATATGGAAATGATCCCAAAGCTCTACCTCTGGCCCTTTCACAATTTTCTGATTGGTCACTGGAATTAAACTCAGGAAATGGACTACCTATTGCACCTATTCCCAGAAGTGCAGCACTACCTGTGTTGGTGGAGCGTCCCTCACCCATCAACTATTCAAAGACAAATAACTGGCAGATCTGCCAGGAACCCAAATGACCACAAATGCCAACCTGTCAGGGTGGGGAGCTCAGATAGGTATAAATATGGTTCAGGACAAGTGGTCTCCCCAGGAGTTGCAGCTGAGCATCAACTTGCTTGAAGCTGTGAGCAGTGGGGAGTGAAGCTATCAGCCTCTTTCCATGTATTCTTCCATAGTTTATTACCATCCACATGGAGAGTGGCTCCAGAACCATGAGGATTTATCTTAACCATCAAGGTGAAATGAAAAGCAAAAAGCCTAAATAGCAAGATCCTGTTGCACTTGGAACATCTGGCTCTGTCCCTCCAAAACATATACATCTACCCTAAGACCAGCAGTTACACTGACAAGCTCAACTGTTGCTGGTTCAGTTTCCATTTTTTGGCATCTAGCCCACTAGTGTTTGAGATTGGTTGGAGGTGGTTCCTTCCTTTCACAGGAGGATTTGTCCAACGCGAAGTGAACAAAATATGTTCTTCAGGTTGACATACATGCCTGGTGAGTGGATGCCTTGTTTTTCCTCTGGTCAGATGCCTAGGGTTATGTATTTCCTACCTTCCCTCAAACATCCAGAACGACTAGAAAGATTAACAACCAAGCTGCAGGAACACTTCTAAGTTCCATTTTGGCCAGGTGACCATAGCTCCCAAGGCGTATGTCAGCTGTGGATTTTACCATTATCTCAGAACCTCATTCACTGAAGAGTCTCCCAAAGGCAGTTCACATCTGAAACTGTCTGCATGGAACCCTAAGTGGCCACATATTGATGGTTTCTCACAGGATTCATTCAATTTCCTCTTCAAATACAGGAAACACTGCCAACTGGATTTAGCATAGCAGCTTAATGACCTGATGTTCATGGTCATACGGAAAAATACAACCCCCCAACAACATTTTAACATTTTGTCTACTCAGCTTTTCATAAAGATCCAAGATCTAGTTTTCTCACAGTACTGCTGTGCTGCTTCATGCACACCTTTCCCTCTTTCTGAAGGCAATACCTCTTCAAAGGTCTTTGATCCCATGCACAGTGGAATTGTTGAGTTGACGTTCATGCTCTCCTTGAGTCCATGGGGTAAACTTCTTTATACTGTCTTTAAAGTACACCTTTCTTTTGGGCATCACTTCAGCAAAAATGGTTTTGTCATCTGGCTCAAATGATTCAAAGGCCCCTGATGTCATACCTACATCCTATGCTCATTCACAAGAGGTAAAGGCAAAACTTACCTCTGTTATACAATAGTTGTTAAGCATGAGACCACTACAGTGCCTTTGCTTGTGCCATGATTTTATGGGGCTAAGTATGGATGATAGATTTACTAATAGCCAGTTTGTCCTTAATAGGAAAAATCATTTTATTTCTATTTATTTTATTAATTTATATAGTGCCTAACAATATAGTGCTATTACCTCATATGTTTATTTGAAATATCTGTGCTCAGATGATCCTTGGCTGAGATTAACAACAAAACCTATTCGTTTTCCTTTGAGTAATCTGTTACAGTGTTATTATGGGAAAAGTCCTAATGTAAAGATATCTCTCTTCTGTCAGCACAGGCAAAAGTATTACTATTCCATAACTGTGGCTCTTCCTCCGTATAAAGCAGCATGCAGCTTCATATTACATTATAGTTAAGGGGTGAGGTAATGTCATGAGTGAGGAAGGCTGAGGCTAAGTGACAACAGAATCATGCTCCCCTTGTGGGCAGAACTTGGACTGCTGCGGGATGGAGCCAATAGTTTCTGCAGTTTGTAATTGACACCACATTTTGTCGATGTTTATAATTTCACCACCAAGAGGTCTCGGGGGGGAAAAATAGATGGCTTACGATGAACAGGGGTCTATTCTGCTTAGGTAGAGAGCTTCCAGTCAAAGCATGCAACTCTCATTACCTTTAATGAGCAGTAACCTAGGTACATATCCCGGAACATTAATGAATATTCCGGGATATGTGTGGGTGAATAGGCCCCCTAAAATCTGTACAGGTAAATATATAAATACATGTTTCTAGGCTGGTGATTAAAAAAGATTAATGATAATTCTGTGCCTTCATTTTAAGTAGAGACTGAACTTTTGAAGTAGATGAGCAAAGTAGCCTTCCATAAAAGATAATTTCATTTGCCACAATGAAACTACCATCCAATTTTAATGTTGTAATGAAATGGCTTGAAATATGAATCAGAGATCTTAAGGAAAAAGATGTTCCCTGTTCTCATTTTCAATAGTTAGTTCTATAAACAATTACATCTAAGTAAAGAGCTTTATGATTTTATTTTTATCATTGGCAGGCTGAGCTGTGTAGCTGTCATACTTTGCAGTCTTCCCTCCAGTGACAACCACATTGACAACATGTTATACTCCACATTGATTTTACAGTTAAGGAGCTGATTGTGATATATAGGGATTTTAAGAATTCAGCTGAGAGGCTGACTTTTGCCTTTTATCATTCCATTAAAATTTTATAACCATCTTTTTCATGTCATTTCATCCATGAATTCTTACTTTAGAAAGTGATAGCTACTGCTGTGAGCATAACTTTCCTCATGTTCAGAGCTTTTTATTGTATTAGCAAACTACCCCAATTATAGTTAATGCTCATGTTTTACATAATTGTGGTGACCCTTTCAACCAAGCAGTATCATGCTAGTTGATTTGTATATAGAATTAGATGATTTTGCTTGTCATTTAAAAAGAAGCTACACTGCATGAGTGTTAGGGACCAGGATTTAACGCTTCCTTATCCAGTGGGGCCAATTAAGCATCTCTCAAATGTCTTGTCTGAATTGAGAGAGTTTTAAGTCTCTCTTTTTAAAAGGCCAGCAGGGAATGTATGGGTAGATGCGTTAGCTACCCAAAAAAAAAAAAAAAGTATTTGTTTGGAGGGGGAAAAAAAGGCAAAATTGAAGATAAGCATCTCTTCCCATACATTATA